>NC_141934.1:29941144-30252610 GCF_057802395.1 Ceratotherium simum simum
TGGCCCCCCGTGTGCTCATGAGACACCCCACCTCCCGTCAGACCTCGGGCAATAAGAGCAGGTTGGCACGGAGGCTGGGAGAGAGAGCAACAGCCGCTCTTTGTCCTGGCGGTTGGTTAAAGTGGATGGTAGTGCAAAGAGCATTTCTCTACTGGTGTCAGGGGAGAAGATTGTTTTTATAGGAAGTACTTGAGTCATGAAAGCCCTAGTTTGGAATTAAAGAAAATTACATAGATTTGGAAGTTGTCCAGAAGCACATGAATCATTTCACTGCACCCAGTTTTTTCAGCAGTTTCTTGCCTCTGGAAAGCAGCCCCTTTTTCTTTTTCGAGGACATTTCCCTGCCTCTCCCAGGACTACCAGTACCCATAGATGACGTAGGTGACCCCGAATGGAGATGGACTGTGGGGGATGGCGCTCTCCTTGCTGTACCTGAACCCTCAGGAGGAACCTAGTAGGTACATTGTGACAGTTTATTGAGTGCGTGAGTGCCAACAACATCAATCCACTCGGTAACATCCTACTGCCCCTTCTCCCACCAGGAAAGGGAAAGTGGGGATTCGTTTCTTCTTTCAAGTTTTAAAGTATGCCATGAGAAGCACACACACCCTCTCCCACAGCGTATCTAAGACAGAGGATCTGGCCATCAGTGTTTGATTTTCAGTGTCTTTGTCTTTAGGGAAGGGGGTGGCCATTGCTTTGGCAAAACAAAGCTAGGGAATAATTTGCCTTGTAAATTAAGACCAAAAGCAGGAAAAAAAAGTTATTTTAAGTTAGGTTGATAGTAAAATTGGCCGAGTACCCATCAATAATCTTAAAAGCAAAAGTTCTTAAAGGGAATTTTGTTGTATTTGAAAACTACTTGGGTCTGTAAAATCCTGATACTGTTGAGTGCATTCCTGGGTTGATATACTATAGGGACATTGGAGATGGCACACTGGTTGAAAGAAAAAAAAACTAAAATGAACCTTAATTACAATCAAAGAAAGCTTAAAGGCCCTTATCGTATGCTTTCATTATTTCCAAGTAATTGAAGATTAATTTTTCTCGGTATAGAGCACAGGGTAGTATTTCAACACCAGTGCTTAGTCAGCAGTGCTTCACAGGAGCAGTGCAGTATTCCAATATGGCGCATGGTGACTTTGCCTCGTTCACATTGGACACATACCTGAGATGAGATCATCTCATCTCTCCTCTCACTCCCTTACCTCACCAGAGCAAACTCTTCCTAATATGAGTGTTCATTATTCAGCAGGCAAATGATATAAGCCAAGGGGCTTCAAGCTTGCTTGGATTTAAAATCAAGGTCTAATTCTAATGGAAAACACCTAGTAAAGCATCCCAAAGTACCCCTGAAGATACCATCTATTCCGTCTGATGCAATCATTTGAGCTGCGTGTTTCCTAAAACTTAGTATTGCATTGGTATACCAACAAATCAGTCTTTCACCAAACGTGCGTGTTCAGAACACTTATTTGTGCTTTGAGGAGAAGCATAAGCTCTCTTGTAAGATAGAGGTATAGTTACTTAAGGAAAACACGCCTAGTACTCAAGCCAGCGTGTGGAATATTAAGAGCCGACATCACTTTGTATTCGTGACTTATCGGCTTGATCTTGAGTTATGTTTTCTTAAAGTAAAATTTCCTTTAGTAAACATATTTGTTAGGTTGTGCTTTTTCCAAGAGTGGCTAACAATGCAATATGCAGCTTTCATTATGAGTAGACATTGGAACACTCTCCATGTAAACAAACAATTAGCCTGTGAAGAAATATGTTCCAAATGTTGGCCTTTCAAATAGTCTTAATGTCAATAGTAGGAAATGATTACAAAAGATGATGTATTTCACTGCAAATTCAGTTGCTTTACAACTGAGACTTTAGGTCCAATGATTTTTTGAGACATATTTCTTTTTTTTCCTTTTTTTTTCGCCCCACAGTGAAGCCTTAAGTCTACCACCTTAGTCCGTTTAAGGTAGCTTAAGTTGGTATCTTTATAGGTATCTTCAGTTGCTCACTTACGTGAAGGCTACATTGCCTGATTAAGGTGTGAAATGAACACTCTTCTTCTGTTTCCAAGCAGATGAGCAAAGAAATAAAAATATATATATAAAAATATAATATATAAAAACTCGCAGTGATGAAATAAAATAAAAATGAGATACTAAACATGAATGTTATCTAATAGTTAAATATGCTTGAGAAGGTCTTTGATCTTTGGTAAGAGGGCTGAAATCCTAACAGGGCAAATACGTATTATTGCCCACCGAATCTGAGGACTAGCCGTCCCCTTTCACTCTTAATCAAGCTGGAATGTGCATCTATAATGTTGGACGGGAAGTTTCTTTGTGATGAAAGGCAGGTTGATTAGAATTGAGAGGGTCATTTTTTGTGGAATAAATAAACTTAAGATTTAGAATTAAGAATTTTTAGGCACAACCCCCATGGAAGGGCAGAGAAAAAATTCAGGGTATATGCTGATCGGCCCAAGATATAAAAATATCAATGCAAAGACTGATTTAGACCATCTATGTGAGAGTGGGACAGAAGTTAAGAACAATGAACACGTCTGCTTACCCTTTTTGCTTTTGAGCGCATCGGCGTGTCTTGTGAATAGTGGGATGGGGCGTCAGAAAGATAGACTTCTACGTCATCAGGCACTTCTTCTAGGAAGTTTGAAGGTACAAGGCCTTTCTGCCCATTAAGCTCCCCCTAAAAGCACAGGGATGAGGCAGAAGAATGATTTACTCTGTCTTTCCAGAAACCCACTTCTTGCTTGAGCTAGAGGAATGTAGCTCAGAGCAGAGATGCATGGTGAGTTTATTCTGGTTCAAAAGTGGTAGAACCTAAAGGGACTCTAGTGTTGCCAAAGTACCCTGATCATAGAATAGCCTTGGAGACATGCTCAAAGTGCAGGGTCCCAGCCGCTCCCCCAAGGACTTGATTTGGCCTGTCTGGGGCAGAGCTAAGGAATCTGTATCTTGGCCAAGGGGCCTAGGAGATTGTTAGGATCAGGCATGTTTAGGAACCACTCCTTGGGATCATCTCAGTTAGTGCTTCTCAACCCTGGCTGACCTCAGAATCCCTAGGGGGCTTTTAAAAGTACCATTGTTCAGGCACACCAACCTACACAGATGCAACCCATCTTGAGGAAGGGGCAGTGATCTGCTGTGATCTGCTGTGCAGGCAAGATTGAGAGTACCTATCTGTTCAACCTTGTATTTTTCATCCCTTGTATGCAAGCCTACATTCTCATTATAAAAATTCAAACAAAATGAGGAAAATGGAAGTGTCTATTGACACCTCCTCAGAGATTACTGCTTCAAGTTGGTATATGTCCTTCCAAACCTCTCTACTCATTTACATATCCATACATGTACGTAGTTAAGGTCACGATCCATAGGTCCAACTGCTCACTGGACATCTGTACCGAGCAAGTCACAGCTCACCATGTCACTTCTTCCCCCCCCCCCAACACTAACTGCCCCAGAAGTGCCCAAAGCCAAGTCCAAAATTGGCTGGCCTCAGACAACATGGGAGTCTGTTTCTCTGTTCACAAGGTCCAGGAAATGACAATATGAAAGAAGCAGCCTAGGACATCAAAATTAAAAAATGCATCCAAGGACACAATCAACAGACTGAAAAGGAAACCTACAGAATGGGAGAAAATATTTGCAAGTCAAACGTCTAATAACAGGTTAATATCCAGAACATATAAAGAACTCTTACAACTCAACAAAAAAACAACATGATTAAAAAATGGGCAAAGGTCTTGAAAAGTTATTTCTCTTAAAAAGACATACAAATGGCTAACAAGCACATAAAAAGACGCTCAACATCACTAAACATTGGGAAAATGTAAATCAAAACCATGAGATACCACCTCACATCCATTAGGATGGCTGCTATAAAAAACAACAAAAAAAGCAGAATTAAAAACAACCAAAATAGTGTTGGTGAAGATATGGAGAAACTGGAATCCTTGTGCACTGTTGGAGGGAGTGTAAAATAGCACAGCCACTGTGGGAAAAACAGTGTGGCAGTTCCTCAAAAAATTAAAAATATAATTATATGATCCAGTACCTCTTCTTCTGGGGATATACCCACAAGAATTGAAAGCAGGGTCTCAAAGAGATATTTGCACACCCATGTTCACAGCAGCATTATTCACCGTAGCCAAGATGTGGAAGCAACCCAAGTGTCCATTGATGGATGAATGGATAAACAAAATATGGTCTATACATCCAGTGGAGTATTATTTGGCCTTAAAAGGGAAGGAAATTCTGACACATGCTACAACACGGATGAACCCTGAGGACATGATGCTCAGTGAAATAAGCCAGTCAGAAGAATACACGTACTGTATGATTCCGTTTACATGAGGTACTTAGAGTGGTCAGATTCAGAGACACAGAAAGTAGAATGGTGGTTGCCAGCGGCTGGGGGAGCGGGTAATGGGTAAATAGTGTTTAATGGGGACAGAGTTGCAGTTTTGCAAGATGAAAAGAGTTCTGCAAATGGATGGTGGTGATGGCTGCACGACAGTGTGAGTGTACTTAACACTACTGAACTGTTCGCTTAAAAATGACTTAGATGGAAAATTTTATGTTATGTGTATTTTACCACAATTAAAAATAAAAATTAATTTAAGAAAAAGAGGCAGCCCCAGGGACTTCCCATCTTCCTGTGCAATAATCCCTCCTAAGCCCAATGCATACATGCCCAGTTCTCCCCCACGTTGACCTTGAAGACTCCACTCTCTGTGCACCTGTGACTGCTCTAATTCGTCTTTCTCAGGCTCCATTGTTGGCTTATTTTTCTCTTTTGGTGTCACTGAGAGACTTTTTCTGGGACATATTTGCTTTTTACTGTACATATGCCCCCTGGTGATTTCTTCCACATCAAGGGTTGCAAATAACATCTGTGCACAAAGACACTCAAATTTCTATCCAGTCCAGACCTCTCTGAATAAGTCCAACACAGCCTGATTTTTCCTCCAGCATCAGAAAAGACTTTCTCTGGGTGAGCACCAGATTGGAGTCGTTGGCTTGTGTTTGGGGGCTATGTTCTGTGAAAATGCACAGCTTTGCACACGAATCCCCATCGGTACCATGTTCACATCACAAGAGCCCTGTGCCAGCTGAGACCTACACAGTCCTGCATATGCAGGCTTCCAGCTGCCCCTGCTCTGGTCTCATTGAGTAGAATGATGGATAGAACTGCCAGCACTATTTATTGTTTTCCCTCTGGTTCTTTTGGGCCTCCAACACACAGTTCTATTAAAGCACACGTCCAAAGTGCACCTGACACCACTTCACTGTTGCCTCCGCCACTACGTCAGATGTGGTCACAAGAATATTCCAGAAGTCTACGGCACCTCGAGTTTGGCATGAACCCTATTCCATCTTGGAGAGGCTCAGGTGTCCTATTCAAACCCGTCAAGCTCAACGTTTTCTAAATCATATTTTGTCTCAACCGTGTTCCTATTCCTGCGTTCCCAAGGGCACCCATCACCAAGGCAGAATCTGGGGATCCTCCCAAGGACACTCTTTTTTTTGTCTGTTTGTTTGAGGAAGATTGTTCCTGAGCTAACATCTGTGCCAATCTTTCTTTATTTTATATGTGGGATGCTGCCACAGCATGGCTTGATGAGTGGTGTGTAAGTTCATGCCCAGGATCCCAACCTGCGGACCCTGAATCCCAGGCTGCCTAAGTGGAGCACGGGAACTTAACCACTATGCCACCAGGCTGGCCACCCGACGACACTCTTTCACCCCAGCTAACAAGCTGAGCTCCGGATAATATTGAAGCCGCCGTTTGTCTGCCTTCCTCTGTCATCATCTCAGCTCAGGCCTGTGTGCCTTACCTGGATGATTCTATCACTTGTCAGCTGGCTTCCTGGGACTCCCACCTCCCTTCAACAGTCCACTTTCAAAACCCTTGACAGAATGACTTTCTCTAAAAGAAAACTTGATCTTGACCTTTCCCCACTCTCAGACCCTTTACAGTCTGATCTAGAAAGAAAGACCTAGAAAGAAATATGGGACAAAGTATGAATAGCCTCACTAAAAGCTGTTTGTACTCTTAATATTCGGAACCTGCACAGAAGAGAGCCTTGGGATTCCATATGTGCCCAGGTTGTAAAATTTGTTTTACTCAAAGGACACCTACCACATCAGGACTTGATAGTTTCTTGGCTGTTCTGATAAAGGGGTGGGGGGACACTGATGCAAGATGGTGACCCCATTCCCCACCCACCACTGCAGGGGATGTCCATTCAGCAGGTCTGCCAGCCACATCCTTCGTGGCCCAGTGGGCGTCGGGCCAGGAAGGGGCCGCCACTCACAGGAGGTGACCCAGCTGGAGAAACGCTAAGGTGACCCCCCACCGACATTCCTTCCCTCTTTTCCTCAGGGAATATTGGGGGAGGTACTCCACAGGAGCACAGAGGCAGGTGTCTGGCACCAGGGGTGGCCAGAGCCAGGACTCCCTCGCCCAAAGGCTGGATTCCATACCACTGACAGCTGTCAGCTCAAGACAGAGGTCAGGGAGGCATTCTAAACTCTATTGGTTTTAATTAATTAGTTAATTTTGCTTATTTGTATTTCTTCCTTTTCCTATATGAAAAGTGTGTTTATTACTTATGCAGTAAATAATCCACAAAATTGAATTGTTTGGTAAATGTTTGGATGGCAGAAATTTTTAAATGTAAGAATGTGAATACATTCACTTTGTTTACACCTTATATACATCAAAAATATCTCTATTAGAAAAGAAAGAACTGTGGAAATTAATAAAAGAAACCCTAACTAAATTGGAGTAGGGAAAGCCTGTAGGGGGAGCTCTCACACATGGTCTATCACACATGGTCAATTATACCAAACAGGAAACATCTTCCACAGGAAGTAAAACTACTTCACTACTGAAGGAAGACTTCTCTCCCCACCCGGCAACAGCCCAGCCAATGAGAAACACCGCAGATCAGCCAATGAGAAGCCCTTTCTGCCCGGAACTGTTACTTTCCCCCAGTGGACTTTCCTTTAGAATAACCCCTCCCTGCTCCCCCGTTTTCTCTATAAAAGCAGCTCCCCTCTTCACCTCATTTGTTCTCTGGGTTTGCGTATGGTTCGCCATAGCATGCACATCCCGAATTGCAATTCTTTTGGTTATTCCCGAATAAACTCACTTTGAAGCTTTTCAAGTCAACAGAACAATGAAGGTGGCAGCACCATATTATATGTAACTCAGTGAAGAGAGACACGGAAATTAGGCAAAACTTTCAGCAAGCTGTGTAAAGTTCATACATAATCTTAGAGGAAAGAACAGACAAGCAAAAAAAAAAAAAAGAATGAAATGGTGCTTCCTGATGTTTCAAAAACTTACGTAGTAAAATCCATCTTCATCAATTTCACCAAAAACAGTAATAATATCTCCCGTGCAAAACGTAAGTTCAGCCTATAGAGACAGAACATAAAGTTAATTGTATTTTCCTGTACAAAGTAGTTGTTTTTTAAAAAATTTCATGACTTCTTATTTCTCTTTTTTCTTGTTATTTTGGTTATATTAACTTACTCTCTCAATGAAACAAGGAAGAAAGGTACAAAGCTAGTGAATGCCTCTGTTGATAACCTCTTAGAAAGTAACTACACCTCAAAATAAGGCCAACCTAAAGGGAAAGTGCTGTGGAGGCTTGATCCTCAGCCAGAATTCAAGATCCTCACCATGTTGTATTGGAAGCCCGTCTTTCAAACTAGTCAGATAGTTAACCTTAAAAACCTGGAACATTAGGAAAATGTTCTCTGCAGTGTAAGGACCATTATATAAATATCCTTTCACTGAGTGTAAAAAATCTTTACTCCGTTATTAACTAAATGTCTATTAAGTATCCGCTACATGCCAGGCACCAGCCTAGAGACAGGCACATAGAATGTAGTACAGGATGCAAAAAAAAAAGCATTTTTATCTCTAAACATGAAAATGAGGAAGAAAGTTCATCTCTAAGAGCCATCAGGCATCATATATAAATCAGGCCTGTCCAGAAATCTCTGAATAACTAAGCTTTGAATCTGAACCACGAGCTGGTCTCGCATCAGGTATAACAGAAATACTGGTTTGTGGATTCAGATACGTCTTGTCATCTAAGTACCTCCATAGAGGGAAAACCTACTCTCATTTCTGAAGGCACATCCTTTCCAGTTTTCATAATGGACCCAGGACACAAAACTGTGTATACAGAGCTATGTGTACCAGGCTATGTGTACACAGACCATCAACCCTTTCTTCTCTCCTTTGCCTTGAGTGTGGGGGGAGGAGGGGTTTACTGCTTTGCCTTTTTCATTGACCATGTGCGTTGGGCTTCTATTTCTCCCTTCAAGAGGACCCTGTTGGGCCACCACCACTAGATGTGGACCCCAAACTGCTCTTCCAGGGGTGGCACAGGGAGACCTGGGCGACAGGAACAAGGACTTGTCAGTAGCCAGTGTGCCCCCAAGCGTGTCAGTCAGGCTCACTACCTCTCTCCTGCCCGCCTGGTGCTCTGTTGGCCGTTTACAGGGGTGGGAGCCCTTCTATGGACGGCTCCAGAGAAGGGCAGAGAAGGCTGGGGTCAGGAGGTTAAGCGTGGTGTTCATGAGCAGCCCTGTGGGTCAAGGTACCAGGCGTAGCTTTCTGTCCGTAGTGAGATGGTATTTGGCTCGTACCTCAACGTCGATGTTAGGTGAGCTCTCCCTCGGATCATAGTCATAGAGGGCCACCATTCTTCGAGTCGACACTGAGTGCTGCCTGCCACTTCTCCTGTTTCTCTCTGTTTACATAACAAAGAGAAGAAGAAAGCCATTGTGAAGTTATTTCAAAGTGAGTGGTGGCCCTCTTCGTGGTCTCTGTGGCCATGGAGCCAGGTCGCACTTGGTTGGTGGCACAGAGACAACCACCCCCCCTCAAGGGTCTCATGCTCGTGGGCATTAGTGACAGGAAAGGCTTCGACTTTGAGGCCAGTCGCCTTGGGCTTCCTAGTATTATGTTTTAGCTCTAGGACAGTCCCCCTTAGAGTATAGCAAGAACACTGTTCTTTCTCCAGTGTGTCCATTGAATATAAGAAAGACTTAGATGAAGCAGGGAATTCTCTGGAATAGTAAATCTAAATGATTTGGGGCAGCGCAGGGCAGGTGTGGCTTGGGGAGGCCAGGTGGGCCAGTTGGAGGCTGTGGCCATAGCTCTGAGCAGGCCCCACAAACACTGTTTCAAAAATGCTCATTCATGTAACTACTATGAAGCAACAAAATCAAGTTACTCTCTGGGCCGGCCCCGTGGCTTAGCGGTTAAGTGCACGTGCTCTGCTGCTGGCGGCCCAGGTTCGGAACCCCGGGCGCACACCAACGTACCGTTTCTCCGGCCATGCTGAGGCCGCGTCCCACATACAGCAACTACAAGGATGTGCAACTGTGACATACAACTATCTACTGGGGCTTTGGGGGGAAAAAAAAGGAGGAGTATTGGCAATAGATGTTAGCTCAGAGCTGGTCTTCCTCAGCACAAAGAGGAGGATTAGCATGGATGTTAGCTCAGGGCTGATCTTCCTCACCAAAAAAAAAAAAAAAAAAAATCAAGTTATTCTCCATAGACCAGAGGCATAGCCACGAGTCTGTCATCAGGAGAAGCAAGAATATGGAAAGGGATACCTTCTCTCCCATCTCAAGGGCTTCTTACATGGCTTCCCCAGTGTCCTTTCCCTGCACTTATAACAGCTGTCACTGAAAAGATGCCACTTCTGGAGAATGCTCTTGGGAGGTCCCCTCTCATTGCCTGGCTGTGTTCTGCCGTAGACTGTGCCCTGGGCATCATCAGCATACTCAAGAGCACAAGAAGGGGGCACAGAGGGAATTCCTCTACGGGCTGTCACGTGTAAGAGCTGCATGCAGATAGCACATGTGAAACTGAAGCAGGGCTACAGTACAGTTAGGGGCTGCATCATGACGCTTCGGTCAACGACGGGCCACATATACGACAGTGGTCCCATGAGATTAGTGCCATGTGGCCTAGGGCTGTAGTAGGCTGTACCATCTGGTGTGTGTAAGTACACTCTATGATGTTCACACAATGACAAAGTTGCCTAACGACGCATTTCTTAGAATGTGTTGTCATCTTTAAGCCACACGTGACTGTATAGAGTTATTCCAGAGGTTAATTACAATGCTGCTGAGGATTGTTAATTTCACGGGGACTATTACAAGTATGAATTTCTGAAGGTGGCAATAACAATACACATGTACTCCTTATTCGAGGTATAACTTACAATAACATCCAGTATAAATAAATAAATAAAATTTTGTATAACTTACAAAAAAACTTTCTAGTGTACACTTGTGTAAGTTTTTTTTTTATTGATGTTTTAATGGTTTTTAACATTGTGAAATTTTGGGTTGTACATTTTTGTTTGTCCATCACCATATATATGACTCCCTTCACCCCTTGTGCCCATCCCCCACCCCCACTGCCCTTGGTAACCACAATACAGTTTTCTCTGTCCATGTGTTGGTTTATATTCCACGTATGAGTGAGGCCATACAGTGTTTGTCTTTCTCTTTCTGGCTTATTTCACGTAACGTAATACGCTCCAGGCCCATCCATGTTGTTGCAAATGGGACGATTTTGTCTTTTTTTATGGCTGACTAGTATTCCATTGTGTATATATACCACATTTTCTTAATCCAATCGTCAGTCGAGGGACACTTACGTTGCTTCCACTTCTTGGCTATGGTGAATAATGCTGCAATGAACATAGGGGTGCATAAGCCTCTTTGGATTGTTGATTTCAGGTTCGTTGGATAGATTCCCAGTAGTGGGATGGCTGGGTCATAGGGCATCTCTATTTTTAATTCTTTGAGGAATCTCCATATCGTTTTCCATAGAGGCTGCACCAGTTTGCACTCCCACCAGCTGTGTATGAGGGTTCCTGTTTCTCCACATCCTCTCCAACATTTGTTGTTTTTTGTCTTGGTGATTATAGCCATTCTAATGGGCGTGAGGTGATATCTTAGTGTTGTTTTGATTTGCATTTCCCTGATGATTAGTGATGTTGAACATCTTTTCATGTGCCTATTGGCCATCTGTATATCTTCTTTGGAGAAGTGTCTGTTCATTTCCTGTGCCCATTTTTTGATCGGGTTGTTTGTTTTTTTGTTGTTCAGTTGTGTGAGTTCTTTATATATTACGGAGATCAACCCCTTGTCAGATGTATGTTTTGCAAATATTCTCTCCCAGCTGGTGGGTTGTTTGTTCATCTTGATTCTGGTTTCATTTGTCTTATGGAAGCTCTTTAATCTGATAAAGCCCCACTTGTTTATTTTTTCTTTAGTTTCCCTAGTCTGGGTAGGCATGTCATCCGAAAAGATTCCTTTATGACCAATGTCAAATAGTGTGTTGCCTATATTTTCTTTTATGATTTTTATAGTTTCAGGTCTCACCTTCAGGTCTTTGATCCATTTTGAGTTAATTTTTGTGAATGGCCATAGCACATGGTCCACTTTCATTCTTTTGCATATGGCTGTCCAGTTTTCCCAACACCATTTATTGAAGAGACTTTCCTTTCTCCATTGTATGTTCTTAGCACCTTTGTCGAAAATTAGCTGTCCGTATATGTGCGGTTTTATTTCTGGACTTTCAATTCTGTTCCATTGATCTGTGTGTCTCTTTTTGTACCAGTACCATACTGTTTTGATTACTCTTGCTTTGTAGTATGTTTTGAAGTCAGGGATTGTGATGCCTCCTGCTTTGTTCTTTTTTCTTAGGATTGCTTTAGCTATTCGGGGTCTTTTGTTGCCCCATATAAATTTTAGTATTCTTTTTTCTATTTCTGTGAAGAATGTCATTGGGATTCTGATTGGGATTGCATTGAATCTGTAGATTGCTTTAGGTAATATAGACATTTTAACTATGTTTATTCTTCCAATCCACGTGCATGGGATATCTTTACATTTCTTTATGTCATCATGGATTTCTTTCAATGATGTCTTGTAGTTCTCATTGTATAGGTCCTTCACCTCCTTGGTAAGATTTATTCCTAGGTATTTTATTCTTTTTGATGCAATTGTAAATGGTATTATCTTTTTGAGCTCTCTTTCTGTTAGTTCATTATTAGCATACAGAAATGCAACTGATTTTTGTAGATTGATTTTGTACCCTGCAACTTTGTTGTAGTTGTTGATTATTTCTCATAGTTTTCCAACAGATTCTTTAGGATTTTCTATATATAAAATCATGTCATCTGCAAATACTGAGAGTTTCACTTCTTCGTTACCTATTTGGATTCCTTTTTCTTGCCTAGTTGCTCTGGCCAAAACCTCCAGTACTATGTTGAACAGGAGTGGTGAGAGTGGGCAGCCCTGCCTTGTTCCTGTTCTCAGAGGAATGGCTTTCATTCTTTCCCCATTGAGTACGATGTTGGCTGTGGGTTTGTCATAAATAGCCTTTATTATGTTGAGGTACTTTCCTTCTATTCCCATTTTGTTGAGAGTTTTTATCATAAATGGATGTTGTATCTTGTCAAATGCCTTCTCTGCGTCTATTGAGATGACCATGTGGTTTTTATTCTTTGTTTTGTTGATGTGATGTATCACATTGATTGATTTGTAGATGTTGAACCATCCCTGCGTCCCTGGTATAAATCCCACTTGATCATGGTGTATGATCTTTTTAATGTATTGCTGTATTCGGTTTGCCAATATTTTGTTGAGGATTTTTGCATCTATGTTCATCAGCAACATTGGCCTGTAATTTTCTTTCTTTGTATTGTCTTTGTCTGGCTTTGGTATCAGGGTGATGTTGGCTTCATAGAATGATTTAGGAAGTGTTCCATCTTCCTCTATTTTTTGGAATAGTTTGAGAAGGATGGGTATTAAATCTTCTTTGAACATTTGCTAAAATTCACCGGAGAAGCCATCTGGTCCTGGACTTTTATTTTTTGGGAGGTTTTTGATTACTGTTTCAATCTCTTTACTTGTGATTGGTCTATTCAGATTCTCCATTTCTTCTTGGTTCAGTTTTGGGAGGTTGTATGAGTCTAAGAATTTATCCATTTCTTCTAGATGGTCCAATTTGTTGGCATATAATTTCTCATAGTATTCTCTTAAAATCCTCTGTATTTCCATGGTATCCGTTGTAATTTCTCCTCTTTCATTTCTAATTTTATTTACTTGAGCCTTTTCTCTTTTTTTCTTAGTAAGCCTGGCTAAGGGTTTGTCGATTTTGTTTATCTTCTCAAAGAACCAACTCTTTGTTTCATTAATCCTTTCTACTGTTTTTTTGGTCTCAATTTCATTTATTTCTGCTCTGATTTTTATTATTTCTCTCCTTCTGCTGACTTTGGGCTTTGTTTGTTCTTCTTTTGCTAGTTCTGTTAGGTGTAATTTAAGGTTGCCTATTTGGGCTTTTTCTTGTTTGTTAAGGTGGGCTTGTATAGCTATGAGTTTCCCTCTCAGGACTGCTTTTGCTGCATCCCATATGGTTTGTTATGGCATATTTTCATTTTCGTTTGTTTCCAGATAGTTTTTGATTTCTCCTTTAATTTCATCAGTGATCCATTGGTTGTTCAGTAGCATGTTGTTTAATCTCCACATTTTTGTCACTTTCCCAGCTTTTTTTCATGGTTCATTTCCAGTTTCATAGCATTATGGTCTGAAAAGATGCTTGTTATGATTTCAATCTTCTTAAATTTATTGAGGCTTGCTTTGTTTCCCAACATATGGTCTATCCTTGAGAATGTTCCATGCGCGCTTGAGAAGAATGTGTAGTCAGCTGTTTTTGGATGAAGTGCTCTGTATATTCTACTAGGTCCATCTCATCCAGTTTTTCATTTAAGTCTACTATTTCTTTATTGACTTTTTGTCTGGATGATCTATCCATTGATGTAAGTGGGGTAGTAAGATCCCCTACTATTATTGTGTTGTTGTTAATGTCTCCTTTTAGGTTTGTTAATAGTTGCTTTATGTACATTGGTGCTCCTATGTTGGGTGCATATATATTTATAAGTGATATGTCTTCTTGGTGGAGTGTCCCTTTTATCATTATATATTTCCCTTCTTTGTCTTTCTTAACCTGTTTTATCTTGAAGTCTACTTTGTCTGATATGAGTATGGCAACACCTGCTTTCGTTTTACAAAAAACTTTCTAGTGTACATTTCTGTAAGTTTTGATAAACTCATATGGTCATATAACCACCACAACCATCAAGATATAGAACTGTTCCATTAATTCCCAAAATTCCTTCATGCTCCTTTGTTGTCACCTCAGCCCAGGGCAACCACTGATCTGTTCTCTGTCCCAGTACTTTCACCTTTTCCAGAATATCATTTAAATGGAACCACACAGAATGTAGCTTTTTGAGACTGGCTACTTTCATTTGGACAATGTGTCTGAGATCCAGTCACATTATTGCTTCTGTCAATAGTTTGTTCTCCTTTTATTGGCGGGTAGTATCGCATTGTATGGATGCACCACAGTTATTTTGTCCATTTACCAGTCGAAAGACATTTGAGTTGTTTCCAATTATTGATGATTATTAGTGAAGCCACTGTAAACACTCACGTACAGTTTTTTGTGTAAGCGTAAGTTTCCATTTCTCTCGGGTAAGGATATAGGAGTGGAATTGGATTGTGTTGTAAGTGTATGTTTAACTTTATAAGAAATCACCCAACTGTTTTGCAAAGTGGCTGAACCATTCTACACTCCCACCAGCAGCAGATGGGGGTTTCAGTCATTCCACATCGTTGCCCACACTTGGTATGGCCAGTCTTTTTCACTGTGGCCATTCTAGTGGGTGTGTATTGGTTTCGCATCATGGTTTTACTTTGTATTTCACTGATAATGTTAAGAAGCATCTTTCCGTAGGCTTATTTGCCATCCATATATCTTCTTTGGTGAAGTATCTCTTCAAATCTTTTGTCCAAGTTTTTACTGGTTGGTTGTTTTCTTGTGAGTTTTGAAAGTTCTTTGTGTATTCTAAATACAAATCCCTTTCAACTGAGTTACTTGCAGATATTTTCTGCCAGCCTGTGGCTTCTCTTTTCATTCTCTCAGTGGTGTCTTTCTAAGCTCATGTTTAATTTTGATGAAGTCTGACATCAAGTTTTTTCTTTTATGTATCACATTTTTAGTGTCATATTTAAGAAATCTTTGCCTGATCATCACAAAGTTTTCTCTTATGTTTTCTTCTAAAAGTTTTATAGTCTTTGTTTTTGGGGGGGGGTTTTTTGATGAGGAAGATTGGCCCTGAGCTAACATCCATTGCCACTCCTCCTCTTTTTGCTTGAGGAAGATTAGCTCTGAGCTAACATCTGGGCAGTCTTCCTCCATTTTTGTATGTGGGATGCCGCCATAGCATGGCTTGATGAGTGGTGTAGGTCCCTGCTAGGGATCCAAACCTGTGAACCCCGGGCTGCCAAAGTAGAGCACGAGAACATAACCACTACACCACTAGGTCGGCCCCTAATCTTTATTTTTATATTTAGGACAAAGTTCAATTTTGAGTTAATTTTTTAACATGGTGAGTTTGGCTTGAGATCCATTTTTGGCATATGGATGTCCAGCACCTATTATTGAGAAGACTGTCCTTTCTCCACTCAACTGCCTTTTTACCTTTGTGGACAATCACTTGACCGTCTATGTGTGGGTCTGTTTCTGGAGTCCGTTCTGTTCTGCTGACCTGTGTGTCTGTCCTTTCTCCACCACCACCTTGTCTTGATTAGTTCACCTTTACAGGAATTCTTAAAATCAGGTTACATGAGGCTACCATGTTTGTTCTTTCAGAAATTGTTTTGGTGATTCTAGCTCCCTTGCCTTTTCATACAAATTTTAGATTTAGCTTATTGATTCCATTTAGGAATTCTTTGATTTCTTTCATCAGTATTTTGTAGTTTTCAGCATACAGATCCTGCAAATATTTTGTTAGATTTAACCCTAAGTATTTCCCATCTTTGTCATGTTGTTGTAAATAGTATTACTTTTTAAATTTAAATTTCAAATTTTTTATTGCTAACGTGGAAATACAATTGGTTTTGTATACATTGACCTTGCTCAACTCACTTGTTAATTCTGGGAACTTTTTAAATAGATTCTTTGGGATTTTAAAAGTAGATTTTCATGTCATCTGTGAGTAGAACAAGTTTGATTTCTCCTCTCCATTCTGTATTCCGTTTATTCCTTTCTCTCAAGGTCTGGCACTGGTCAGGAGTTGTGGCGGGATGTGGCGTGGAATGGGGAGGTCAGACATGACCGCCTTCCTCCCAGTCTTCAGGGGGACGTTTTCAGTCTTTCACCATTGAGAATGATATTTCCTAGGAACACATGGGCAAGTAGATATCTCAGCTGGGTTCCCTTAACTAGTCATGTTTGGAAAAGTAGAATAGAATAAAGAGACGTTTAGTCTAATTGATAATGTAAATCAAGCTGCTGTTTCTTAGCAGCCCTCTTCTGGCTTCCTAGGTCTGTCCCCTCTTCGCAGTGGTCATGGTTGACTTCGGGAAGGGAGATCAACCATGAAAGGGAGTTGATGGCATAAGGGGCCCGGAGACCTTCAGTCTCATAGATTCAACGTGGGGCGTATACTCATACGAAACCTCGAGGATTAGATGGGATTTTAACTTGAGACAATGAGTTCATGAATACCAACAAGGTTGAAACATTTTATTTGATTTTGTGTTTATCTTTAAAATGACGCATATTCTTTGAACCATTGAATTTTGTCTTTCAAGTCTGATTGAGAAGTGAATCTAATGTTTTGAGTATTAAAACCTTAAATACGAATGACATAAAGATGATCTTTCTTTCTACAGCTATTTAGAAAAAGCAGAGGCCTTTTTAACGAGGAGATTTTCCATGCACTTGGGAAAAATGAAAGATCATAAACGTCATGTTGCTTAAAACTCACTGAAAATAGTGTTGCTGTTGGATCACTGGAGCCTGCAGATTGGTTCATGATAAACGAGGGACTTTAGTATCTACCCAAATTCAAGGGTGAAAATCTTTTATGTCTTTTGAATGAGCAAACTCCACCTAAAGAATGGAAAGCACAACACTACCCCATCATCCCTGGAGATTTATCATAGATAGGGAATGTTCAAAGTATATTAACACTGTCTTAGTCTGTTCTGGCTGCTATAACAGAGCACCACAGACGGGGGGCTTGTAAACAACACACAATGATTTCTCACACTTCTAGAGGCTGGAAGTCCAAGATCAGGGTGTTGGCAGATTCAGTGTCTGGTGGGAGCCTGCTCCTGGTTCCTGGATGTGTCTTCTCTGTGTCCTCATGTGACAGAAGGGGCAAGGGAGCTCTCTGTGGTCTCTTTTATAAGACCATGAATCCCATTCATAAAGGCTCCACTCTCATGACCTAATCACCTCCCGAAGGCCCCATCTCCTAACACCACTCCCTTGAGGATCAGGTTTCAACACATGAATTTTGGGGGGACACAGACAGTCCAAAACAACCAGAAAGCAGTTGTTTATTTTCTGGATGGGACAGACCTTGAGTAAGCAAGGCTGTACTTCATCTTCCACCAGAAGATCACCTGTGTTTTCATAAATATTTATGTGCAGGACTATCACAATCCTGGTTTGCAGAGTGGGTTTTGCCCAAGAGAAGTCGATGGTTACTTCTCAGATTCCTTTGGTATAGTTAAATGGCGCAGACTGGATCCTGCTCAGCACTGCCACCTGCTGAGTGTTCTGTGCTGTGAAACACCTGGGAAGGCAGGAACAGCCCGCCAGCAGTTTCAGGGGTGAGCAGGGGGCCGTCTCTTACCTATTTTCTCCACGGGCGTGTTCAGAGGGAGGAAGCCTTGTCTAAGAAGCTGGTCCATCATCTCCTCATCATCTGCTTGGATCTCAGAGACCATGTTACAAGGAATAAGGCCAAGCCGGGCACAGGTTTCGCCACGGTAGAATCCATCAGCATCTTTATCACCATAAACCTAGAGCCACGGGAAGAAGTCAAAGCATTGTGATTGGTTTGTGCAGAAATACATCAGTTCAACTACAGTAGAGTCATCTACAGCCAAAAATATCCTTTAAGAATACCATAAATCACCTGCCTGTGCCCTGTAGATGTGTGCATGTGGCCCGCCCCCATAAATCCACAACTCTCAGCCCAGTTATTCCCCCAGGTTTGGACAACCTGCTGGGCTTCCCATCACTTAGGGTCTGCAAGCGAGGCTGCGGCTTTGTTTGGATGAGTGTGTGTGTTTGAGCTCACACGAGGTAAAGGGGTACGTGATACCCCGCCCCACACAGAAGTGCTACGTAGACAGCACGTAGAGGTGTTCTGTCCATAGCAAACGAGTTCTTCCCTAAGAAGACAGGGCAATGTGCCGGCTGTTCTAGAAGTTAAAAATCTCGACTAACAGAGATTCTTAATGTACTCTTCTCCAGGGTGAGCGTCACTATCCTTTATAGGCCCTAACTGTTTTATAGGACAAATATTATAACCACTTGGAAATGCAAGTTCTCAGTGCCCGTTCAGAAATTTGCAAGCTTAGGATTCAAGGCCCCCTTTCTCCTCTCCTCCTGAGCATCACGCTTTTTCTCATTTTCCTACTTCAGACTCTCACAGCTGCTCTTCCTCCAGTGATCAGAAGGCAGATGTGTTAAGGAACTAAGGTATGGTGCCCCCAGCCTCTGGCTGGTGAGGGCTCCCTTCCTTGCCCCTTCTTTCCTTCTTCCTCCCTCCCTTCCTTCCTTCCTTCTTTCCTTCCTTCCTTCCTGAAATTTAGGTCTTAGACATGTCAAAGTCTTCTTTCTAAATTCACAGTCTGTAGTATATTTTTGTACAATACGGGACCTAACAGAATCTATAGTTTACAGGACGTATTTAGGTGTGTGTGCACATGTACACACAATCCTACGAGGCAGACAAGGTGAGAGTATTGCTCCCATGTCACTGATGAAGCTCACTAGGGAGCTGATATCCCCGAGAACACAATGGTCATTAAAGGCAGAGGTCGGACTCCACGGCTATCACTGCACCAGCAGCTCCTCTGACGGCCTCGGGGCTTTCACGAGGTCGGCTCCTAATGTCCTAAAGGCCTCCCCCACCACTGCACCCCGGCTGTATTTTCACTGTTGGAGAAGGTCTGTTGGAGAAGGTCGGCTGACTTCTCTCTTCCCTCCTGTCTGGATCCGCAGCCCCTTAGCGAGAACGGTCCCAGGTCCCAGCCCCAGCCCGCAGCCCCCTCCGGCCTCGCCCCTCCCACCTTGATGATCTGCCCTTCTTTAAAGGGAAGCTCCTCTTCTGCAGCATCTGGATTCGGGGACATGGTGAGCGGGTCATAGTCAAAAAGAGCCACGAAGATCCGGGCTGGCAGCTCTTCAGCTCCAGGGTCAGTCTCGGACTCTTCATAGAAATCTGGAGAGAGATGGTCTCGCCCGCTGTATTCATCTGGGAGCACGTGGGGACAAAGGACAGCATGCTGGGTGACGCCTGCCGGCAAGTCCCCTCATTTTACTCAGAAACTTGTGCTATGACATGAAATGTGGTTTTGGAAAATGAGGAGGATATTTATGGCACTTTAATTTGTGTCTTTTAAAAAAAATTTGTGCTTCATGAAAAGATGTTCAATATCACTAATCATCAGGGAAATGCAAATCAAAATAACACTAAGATACCACCTCACGCCTGTTAGAATGGCTATAATCACCAAGACAAAAAACAACAAATGTTGGAGAGGATGTGGAGAAACAGGAACCCTCATACACAGCTGGTGGGAATGCAAACTGGTGCAGCCTCTATGGAAAACGGTATGGAGATTCCTCAAAGACTTAAAAATAGAAATACCCTATGATCCAGCTATCCCATTACTGGGTATCTATCCAACGAACCTGAAATCAACAATCCAAAGAGGCTTATGCACCCCTATGTTTATTGCAGCATTATTCACCATAGCCAAGAAGTGGAAGCAACCTAAGTGTCCCTTGACTGACGATTGGATTAAGAAAATGTGGTATATATATACAATGGAATACTAGTCAGCCATAAAAAAAGACAAAATCGTCCCATTTGCAACAACATGGATGGACCTGGAGGGTATTACGTTACGTGAAATAAGCCAGAAAGAGAAAGACAAACACTGTATGGCCTCACTCATACGTGGAATATAAACCAACACATGGACAGAGAAAACTGTATTGTGGTTACCAAGGGCAGTGGGGGTGGAGGGTGGGCACAAGGGGTGAAGGGAGTCATATATATGGTGATGGACAAACAAAAATGTACAACCCAAAATTTCACAATGTTAAAAACCATTAAAACATCAGTAAAAAAAAATTTGTGCTTAATACATAGGCAGAAATGGGCCAGCTCGACAGAGATGGGTTTGAAAAGCAAATAACTCATAAACACGTGCACCGTGTGAATCTCGCCACATTGCATGCGAAGGCCGAGAGAGATACACATCTCTGCCTGAGTGACCGCACACGAGAGCGGGCCCAGGCTCGAGGGCCGGGTGGGCGAGTCCCTGGGTCACCTAGGGGGTTCAGACAGCGCCATGCTGGATGGGCCATTCAAGGCTGTGCACAGAGACCTGAACGTGTTTCCATAACAGGCGAGCCCAAGCACATCAGAGATTTAAAGTGCATGTGTCCATCAGTCAATGTTTGACACAGGTGACAAGCTGTTCACCTAGCTCTGAATGTTTCAGTGGTAACAAATGCATTCCTCATCACCATGAATTAATGACTTCCTGAGTTCCAACTCCACTTACTATCCAGCCTCTAAAAATTATTCTTTTTGAAATCCTAATATATATGCATATATATTATTAGATATCATTATATATATGCATATATATCATATATATATATAGAGAGAGAATCTGCTGGCAGATAATATTGTTCTGATCACATGAGAAGGACTCAGAATATCAGGGGGAAGCAAATGAGAAAAACTCCACCCATCAGAGAGAGGGGAGGGTTGGAAGAAGCAGCCAGTCGACACTTTTCTTACCAGCACCAGGAGCACAGGAGGAGGGATGAGAAGATGGCACAGGCATGTGGAAGAGACAGGAGAAGGGGTGGAGAAAGAACCAAGGGATCGGCATCTTTCACCAGCAAAAATTGTAGTTGACAAATAAAAAGCCCTTTAGCTGTAGGAAAGTTTAATCTTTAAAATGCAGTGAACTGCTGACATTATTATTATTATTATTGTTTTTTGTGAGGAAGATCAGCCCTGAGCTAACATCTGCCAATCCTCCTCTTTTTGCTGAGGAAGACTGGCCCTGGGCTAACATCCATGCCCATGTTCCTCCACCATATATGGGACGCCGCCACAGCATGGCTTGACAAGCAGTGCGTCGGTGCGCGTCTGGGATCCGAACCAGCAAACCCTGGGCCGCTGCAGCGGAGCACACGCACTTAACCGCTTGCTCCACCAGGCCAGCCCCAACTGCTGACATTATTTAAATTCAGAATCTTTTTTAGGATATCTAGATAATCTAAAAAATCAGTAATCTCACTTCTGCTAGGGAACACGCTTTTTAAACAGTCGCCTCATTCATTTCTTCACACTAGTTTTGATTTTGTTTATGGTCAATGAAAAGATCTCATAACTTTTTTCTAGCTTCAAATGTTATCTAAATTAAATAGTTGGAAGCTAATGGTAAGCCATCCCATGACCTATGGAAATCTCAGTGTATGCAGTGGTGCGCTGGTTTCTCATGCACATGGTTGGTGGTAGAGAAGACCGTGAGCAGCGGGAGTAGGTGCTTGTTGGTTCATTTGGATATCTGTCGGAGATTTGCAGAAGGAACGTAAGGCCACTGGCAGTGGATCTAGAGAACACCGTGTCTGCTGTGGGAAAACATCAGTGAGGAGAACTGTGGCTACAGCTCTGCTGCATTCGCCCAGGGAGCTCTCAGTGCTTCTCTGATTGAGCTGACATGGCGTGATTGTGGGTGGGGCTAGGTCACCTCAGCAGGGGAGGGTTGGGTGTGGTCCACACAATCCTTGAAGATCTTTTAAGTCACTCCCATAGTCTACATCGGAGTGAATGTTCTCAGTAGGTGGCTCGTGCTCAGGGACCTTGATATGGGGAAAATCATGTCTTTACGTCTGTAAGTCTAGAATCACAGCGAGCATGACAAGTGGTGACACCACGGGAGGCATGTAGGCATGGAGAGCAATGAGGGGATCTGAGGTTAGTGTCCCATCAAAGGCTCCATCCAGAGTGTACGTGTTCAATGAAAACAGTGGGCAGAATTGCCCACACTGTTGCATGACCTCTTTTTCGTTTTGGGAGGGGGGAGTGGGGTTGGGGTGGAGGTGGTTTGAGCATTCATGGTTGGTTGTGTATAAATAAAAGTGTGAGTATGAGGGACTCAGCTGTATTTTCTTCCAAAGAGGGTGCATTAGACACTTTATGAAAAGCAGACCTCCAAGGGGAGAGAACAGTGGCCTCTGTGGAGCGTGTCCACGGAAATCCAGCTTCACCAGGGCCTGAGGTAAGCTACTGGGAGGCCCTTCTCTTTCTTGGTGGCAGGCTGGACTAAAGGAAGAACTTAGCTCCAGCTGTTGGTCTGACCCGGGAGTGGGCCCTCCTCCCCTGCCCTGATGTGGAAGGGTCCTGGCCCTGGGGGTTATTACCAGGGGGCGGCTAAGTGGGTCTTTGTTGGGAAGAAGGGGTCTGCATACCATGTGCAAAGTCAGGGCCCACGACCCGCCTGGGTTGGCTGCTGAGTCCGCCCGAGCTGCAAGAATAAGCAGCATCTCCTACAGGTGGAATATCTCCCTCATCACCTGACTGAGACCAGCCACCCCCACTGTTGCCGTCCACTGTAAGCTCTAAGGAGAAAAAGGGAATCATGTAATTAAACAGATCTCACCGCTTTTCACGTTCTCCTTGCAAGGAAACCCGTGCAAGAGGGGTCTCCTTTCTAAAGGCCAGGTTTCGTTTCTTTAGTTATTCTTGTTCATGTTTCCTCTCCGGACGTAGAGAAAATGGGCTGCATTTCCTCACTCTGTAAACTCAGTAGCCAAAATAACTGGGGAATGGGAGAACGTGGAGATTTTCACAGTCAGATTAGAATCCTCTCAAATGTGGTACTTCATTTTTAGAAGGGGATATATACCCTCAGGCTTTCTTGTCTGACGGTAAATAACTAGACTGATGCAAAGACCAAAACTTGGAAAGGAAGAAACCAACTCCAATGAAATCCTCTCTGGAGCCACATACCCATGCTCCGATGCGCTGAGGCCCTCCTTATGCTGATTACATGATTTAGGATTTACCACATGCGGATCGACATAATTTTTGTCTTTTAAATCAGGAGGGGCATTGTTTTGTTAATTTAGGAAAACTGAGACTATTAACAAGTATAGTATTTTTATTTAATCGTGAATGCTTTGCTTATTAAAACTATATTCAGGAAGTATATGGCCTACAGACTTAAGTTCCTCTGAAAAAGATAATTGATACTTTTGGAGTACAGCAGATTTCTAAAATATTAATTACTGATATTCGCACAAGAAAAATATAAGTGAATCAGCACTAGAGGAAAATAGTTTGTTCACACTCACTGATGTTCGTTTCCCAGGGTCAGTGGCATGATGCTCCTCTTTTTTGGTGGCTGCTGAGCACATTTCACTTTTGTCTTTTGAAAATATAATGGGGCCTTCCGTATGTGTACATATGTGTATGAATATGTGAAGTGCTTGCTATTAATTAGGCTTTTTGTGTGGATTCTTGTATTGCTCCATGATAAGAAGTCAGGTACAATGAAAGCAAATCTATCACGGAATTATTTAACACTTTCTGAGTTACGTTATTAAAGAGGCTTTTTTCTGTTAAGGTGTTAACATAGCATTATTCCCTTTCTACTAATTTACGAATTTACTAATTTAAATGAATAACTAATTTAAGTAGTGTCTCACTAAAATTAAGACACATGTGCAGCCTTTTGAATTCTTCACCTTAAGACAAACCCAACTGAAGGATTGTCAGACTCGCTGAGGATGAGGGTCACCTGGCAAGACTGGATGCACTGATCTTTTTCCTTTACTTGCTTGTCCAGTTGGCAGTCTGAATCACCTGATTTTCAGTTCTGTAGACTTTCCTTCTCCATCCTAGGAGAGTGGGGTAGGAGACGCACCAGATGTCCTCAAAGGACACCCTTCAGAGCGCCCACGACGTTAGTTGTTCCGCTGCATGAACAGCAGCAGTTCATTTAACCAGCGATGCTTGCGGTCCTTGCTCACTAAAGTTACTATGAAATGAAGACTCGGAGACCAGGGTCAACAGCAGACGCAGATCGGAGTCGTGAACTCAGGCCGGCCCTTCCTCCGCCTTGTCTCTAGGGACAGTTGGTCCCTGACAAGTCATGTTTTGTAAGCCAGGAGAACCTATGCAAGTGCTGTGCTGGTTACAGAGGGAACTATACGCAGACTAGATGAAGACCTGAGCCACGTGGCGCTACACTTAGAACCCTCGAAGGTAGTTGAGGCTCAGTAGATACGTAACTCTGCTAGCCAATCTGTAATAAGAGCAATCAGTGTTTTCCAACTGTGCACATTTGTTATTTTTCAGTCAACTGAAAATACCGTTTTGAAGGATCTTTAACATCCTATGAAATTTTTACTGATAAAAATAAAAATGTTCTAAAAACTGTAAAGATGGAAAAGGAAATTTTTTTAACCTATGGTTTGGACTCGATGAGGAAGAAAGGTCTGGAAGAAGGGCAAAATTTTAAAGGATCTGTTTTGCTTTAGACAGACTTGCTTTACTTTTAGTGGATGTGAAAGCAGATTGATTGTCTTTTAAACTTCAGTCATTTAAATGCGATTAGAGCTGTCTTTTCAAGCATCTAGACCGTCCATGAGTCATTTTCCTCAAGCCCCCTGTGCCGCCACACCAAGATAGTTGCTCTCATCTGCTTCTACCCCATTAACAGTTCTCCCTGCTCTGTGTGTGTGTGTGTGTGTGTGTGTGTGTGTGTGTTCACAAAAGGCTAGTTTATCTGTGCTCATTTCCAGGTTCCCTTATCTTGTGCATAATAATACTTTTTGGAATTGTCTTTGCTGAGATTCATTCCAATAACAGAAGTCTTCCCATCTGACCTTCAGCCACCTTCCCCTCTCATCGGATTGATTAGAATGACTGAAATGACAGCTTTCAGCATGACTGGCTGAATTCCAAAAAGTAAGAGAATGGAAATGGGACGCCAGCGGATGACTCATGAGCGAGGAGGTGACCAGATGGATGAGGGCAGCACACACGTCAGGGGACAGACACACTCAGGCCTCGTGGTGTTTTTCATAACTTTTAACCCTCGTCGCCAAAGTGACTCTCCATTACTCAGGGCTTGCTTGCATGTTGAGTTTGGCCACCATCCCTGCTCTGCTGCGTCTTTGACCGTGAGCATCTCATGAGAGCGTGAACCGGGACGTGGAGAGACGACACACTGCCATCTCTTCAGTGCTTACGTGGTTCAGCCTCTCCAGGGAAAACAATTGGTAGGAAGAAGATTGACGTAAAGAAGCAATATGATATTTTGGGAATACTTACAAATAAGTTTTATTTATCTTGCACTGTGTCTGCCTTCTTTTGGCCGTAAATAATTGAGAGTTTTCTGTATTTAGTTAAAAATGCTATTCCTAATAATTTTTTAAATGTTTAGATCGAGGACTAAGCAGCCATGTGCTCTGCAGTGGAAAGAAAGAGAAAGGCGCCAACCAGGCCCACTAACCAATGGACGGGACCATCACTGGCCGGGCCCTGTGGGGCCCAGCACCGCCGTGGGAAAACCTCCGGCCCCCGTGATCTGCCCTCTCGGCCCGTCCTGCCAACACCGGGTTTCCTAAAATCTGAAGACAAAAAAACAATGACAGTCATCAGTCTTGCCAGCCCTGGGAAGGACAGAACCGAGTCAGCCCAATCAGTTCAACTTAGAAGCAGAAGCTCTAAAGGCAACTAAACTTAGCTTTTAACTGAAAGGTTAGCTGAATAACCTGGAAGAGAAGAAAGCTGCTCGCCCAGGCACCTGTCTTCCACGGCAGAGTTGCTTTTCGACCCACGGGTGGGGGTGGGGCGAGAGAGTTCCTTGGGGGGCACCTTTTGGTTGCTGCTACTGCTGCTGAAGCCGCATGTTTTGAGCCAGAGTAAGAGGATCTTAGACAGCACTCCCCACACCTTGGCACCTCTAACCCATAACAACCCTTCCCTAGTCTCAGTTCAGCCTGCCCTCTGCCGACGATCCCAAAAGTGGGGAAAACACTGCCTTTCCAAATGTCCTGCTTGGACAAGTTGTATGTGAGGTTACTGAAAGCTCAGAGACAGAATCTTCTGTGCCTTATCAGCTTTGAGACCCATGGCAACGTCTTGGCCCTAATTTGAAGACACCAGTCCCACTTCAGGGCTCACTGGAATGGTCCTCCTTTGTAGGTAACTTTGCCTCTCATTTGCACTCAAGGTTAGAGTCATATCAGAGAATCAAGGCAAAACCTCCACTCCCGGGTTAGTAATTTGAGTCAGGAAGCTCTGGGGGGCACAGGGAATGAGCAGGGTTTAGGGAGTTCCAGTAATTAGCTCAGCACAGGCGGGCACAGGCTGGGGCTGCAGGGGCCTGTGGGGCTGCAGCAGGCGTGGAGCGGCGCTCTCTTGTGGACGTGTCACAGACCGCACTGGCTCAGACCCAAGCCCGGCCCACGTCACGTCTCACCTGTTTTCATGGAAAAGTTCAGCATGGCAGGAGCAAATGTTCTGCAGAGAGGACACAGCACAGAAATGAATGAAGGCTTGCATGAATCCCTGCTCTTGAAAACCAACTCACAAGCCTGGAAGACAAGGCAGGGGGTGTGTCTGGAGCTGAGGATGGAAAATTCATTCTGAAAACTGGACACCGGAAAGAAACAGGAAAAAAAAGAAACTTTGCAAACAATATGCAAAAATGGATCTCTTCAATAATTTTTTTTTTTCATTTATGGATGAAGGCCAAAAAAACACAAAAACCCAAAACAACGACAAGAAGAAAACCTTCAATAATGCCCACAGTCACAAGTAAGTCCCTGGGTTCATTTTGAGAGAATAGGTGTCACCAAACGTGTGGCTAATCGTAGTTCAGCTAACCCTTAATTAAAATTTAGATTCAGTTGTCCTTTAATGAAAGCAGCCATACTCATTATTGATTCTGGGGCGGGGGAATCATTGTTCTAAAGCAAAGTAAAGAAATCTTCAGCACGGTCAAAAGATTGGGAAGCAACGGGACTCGATAAATCAAAAATGCATGGAAAACTAAAGAGAGCCAGCAGACAGATCCCCAGGGATGGACACCAAAAGAAATAAGGTGGAAGGATGAGAACAGATTGGTTTGGCAAGCGGACATGAGGAGGGAGTGTACTTCACACACCGGGGCCCCCTGGGCAGCCCGGGGAGCTGGCTGCACACGCTTGGCGGCTGCGCAATTTTCGGGCGCATTTATGCTTTTCTGCTGGACATCCCGGAAGTCTTCGTGCGCAGCGGGCTCGTCCCAGCCGTGTTTCCTGGGGGTGGGTCTCCCTGGGCTCAGGTGGGCTTCATCGCTCCTGATGGCCTCCACCTGCTCCCCAAAGTCCTCTTCGATGCTGTTCTGCCGGGTCAGCGTCCGCCGCCGGGCCAGCAGGGGCCTCGGGCTCCTCCTGCACGGGCACTGCCCGGGGCCCGGGCTGCACTTGGCAGCGGGGTTTCTGAAACTAAATCGCAGCTCGTCTTCTTCGCTCCCACAGTCCAGCCCACTGTCTGGGCTCCTGGTGGCAGAGCGGCTGAACCAGCAGCCTTTGTCTTCGAGAACGAAGTCCTTGGCGTGGGTGCCAGCCCTGAGGCCCCTAGGTTTCACAGGGAACCGGGAGCCCTGCAGGGCCTCATGTGCCCCACAGGGCCTGGTGGGCCTGGGCTCTCTGGCCAGCACAGTTCTGGCCCTGGAGGAGTATCCTGAGCCCTGTCTGTGCAGGAACTCACAGTGCTCTCCGTCCTCCTCTGCTACTTCGGGGATACTGGATAGTTTCTTACTGCGGTGGGTTTGTCGGGGGAACTCAGGCTGTTCCGAGAAAGCTGCCTCAGTGGTCCTATTCTGATAGCCTTCCTGATTGGGGGATTACAACAGGTGCCGGGGAGCAGTGCATGATCAGACATGAAGTGGGGCCGAGGGAAGGAAAGAAAATACAGACAGAATTAGTCTCAGAGGCGGGGAGGATACAGAAAGCCCGCTTTCTCGTGGGGGCAGTGCATGCTCTGGCAGGGCTCTGAAATGAGAACAGAATGGGTTAAACGAGTGGCGGCCGGACATCTGTCAGGACCGGACCATGCGGCTACACCGAGAGGCAGCGGCGGCGGCGGCGGCCGGGGAGGATGGAGGCAGGAGGCGTCACGTGGCCAAGGCTCCTTGGCTCTGTGGGCCAGTGCGCCCAGAGCAGAGGGGGTCTGCACCCCATGTACACTGCCTGTGCCCTCAGAAACTCAGAAGCCGGCTGCCACCGGATGCCGGGTGTGACTGCAGACCACTCACCCAACAGTGACCCAACCCGTGACTGTCCCCGCCACTGGACGTGTCATCTTCTTCCTAGCTCTCAGCACCCTCTGAAATCCTTCCTTCCTGTTTTGTTTTCTCCCTGGCTAAAATACAGTGGGAACTGGGCACCTTGTGGCTCAGCGCCATATCCTAGCTCCGGGAAGGCGCCTGCTACACAGTCATGCTCCTCAGTGTCTGCAAAGGCCGGGGGTCCGTCTGTCTCTCCTGGGTCCTGGACTTCGAGGCCAGAGAGGAGAGCCATGTTCAGCTATCCTGGGCTCCAGGGCCTGGCGCATGGCCGGCACCCAGTGGGTGCCTAGTGAACGTTCGTGGAACATCTGCTGTGAGTCTGCATGGCCTTGCAGGAACTACTTTCTCTGCCAGGAATGTCCCTTAGCCTCATGCTCCCCCAAAAGACGTGCACGCCCACCCAACGACCCCCCACGGAGTGTCTGTCCTTCGGAAGGAAGTCACGGACTCTCCTGGCAAGCCACGCCCTGCCTCTCCTCCCGTTGGCTTCCAGGGAAGGCTCAGTAGAGACAGACCTCGTGGGAACATTGTGATCTGCTGCCTTGCCTGCCCCCCACGTCCCGTGGGCTCCAGCACGGGGACCCTGGTGGGTTTATCCAATGCCGTGTCTGCATGTGCTCGGAACTCACTGAGGGCAGGTGAGGGGGGCAATGAGAACGCGCTCTGCCAGCTGATCCAACATCTCCCATTTGCTGACGTGATGCGGAGGGCGTCTATTCTGGGGATGTTAGGCTGAAGAAGGACAGCGAAGCACAGCCACCTGTGGAGCACAGGGGTCTAACCTGGGAGCTTCCCAGGGCCAGGCCGGGACCCTGCCTGAGTGAACCGTCCAGTCAGGAAACTGGCTCGGCTGCAGCTAAGTGTTGCCACGTGGGAAGGTGGGTGCAGTGCGGCCCGATCCCCAAACTGTGTCTTGGAATTTCTACAGAGAAACCAGAAGTCCAGATCAGCCTGTAAAACCTCCTGATTTTTAAAGAACGTGGGAACGCTGTGGGCAAAGTGCAGTCAGCATGCAGCTGCCGTGGACCCCACTTCCCACCGGCTGTGATCTCACCTCCATGTGGGACGTGGCTGTCCCTAAGGGGGTCGGCCGTGCCTGTGGGTGTGGGACTTGGGGATACAGTTTATAAGGAACCGGCTTGTCCTCCGGGCCGCCTCCCCTGGAGAGAAGGTGACCTCTCGTTTCTTTGCTGGACAGTTCACAGGAAGTACCATCCCCGGAGCTTTGTCCATCCACAGGAGAAGCCTGGTGGACACTGGGGAACACGGATGCTCTTCTCCTGGACCAACTGGGAGCACGTGCGGGAGCTCTTGGTTCTAGGCAAAGTGTGGGGGGTCGTGGGGGCGGTCACACAGACCACCCACGGGGCAGCTTGGGGCCCGCTGTGAATCCTGCTCCGAGTGACTTTGGGAGGTGGCAGGGGTCGGGAGGAGCCAGTAGGAGCAGCAGGGGCCGAGACCATGGAGGATTCGCATAGGGTCTGGCATGTTTTTGGCTGCCTGGGGCCTCTGGGGGTGGGGAACGTCGGTCAGTCTTTATGGGCGGTAGGCGCTGGGTTGGCAGCAGATCTGGACGGTGCCTCTGTCTACCATTCAGAATGCGTGCCTCTGTGTTCTAACAGAAACGCGGTGGGCGGGGCTTTATCCCCCAGGGGACTGTTCCTCGCCAAGCCTGTTTTCATTTGAAAAACCCACAGAGGTCCTACCAGCTGCCCAGCCCTTTGTCTGTCCCCCAACCCAGGTTGGGAATGGCTGGAGGGTGGGGGCCACATCTGTCCGTGCAGCCCCCAGCCTGGCACAGGGCCTGGTGCACAGAGGTGATCAGCTCGTGGGCTCGGTGGAGTGAATAAATGCCCTAGCTGGCACAGTCAGCAGCAGCGGCAGGACAGCCCCCCAAGGCAAGGGCAGAGGGACACACACCGAGGGCAAGCCTCTTCGTGGGCTTGACAGCAGCCTCAAGCCCAGTGTCCACTAAGGTGACCTCCCATCAAACCCCCGCTGACGGCCACACCCGAGGTGGGAGCAGAGGACGCCGGGGTCTCTGGTGGGACGTGTCCAGAAGGGGCTTGTGTGTGGACCTGCTGTCCCCCGGGACGCCATCCCTCCACACCCGGCCCTCCTCTGACCTCCCGTGTCCGCCCAGCCTCTCTCCCTCTCCTGCTCCTCCTCCCACCCTCCGGCAGGGCCACTTCCGTTCCTTCCTCTTAGAGAGTCTTGGCTCCATCCCCCGAGCTGGCCCCGCACATCCCCAGTCTCTGGTTCTGACTCCAGGCTGATTCCTGCCAGCTTCTGCTTGTCTGTGGATGAGCCCTTAGGACCGTGTGGGTGTGTGGGTGTGTGGGTATGGGTGTGTGGGGGTGTGTGGGTGTGTGGGTGTGTGGGTGTGTGGGTGTGGGTGTGTGTGTGTGGGTGTGTGTGGGTGTGTGGGTGTGGGGGTGTGTGTGGGGGTGTGTGTGGGTGTGTGGGTGTGTGTGTGTGTGGGTGTGGGTGGGTGTGGGTGTGTGGGTGGGTGTGTGTGTGGGTGTGGGTGTGTGTGGGTGTGTGGGTGGGTGTGTGTGTGTGTGGGTGTGTGTGTGTGTGGGGTGGGTGTGTGGGTGTGGGTGTGTGTGGGGTGTGTGTGGGTGTGTGTGGGTGTGTGTGTGGGGGGTGTGTGGGTGTGTGGGTGTGTGTGTGTGTGTGTGTGGGAGTGTGTGGGGTGTGTGTGGGTGTGTGGGTGTGGGGTGTGTGTGTGTGGGGTGTGTGGGTGTGTGGGTGTGGGTGTGTGTGGGTGTGTGGGTGTGTGTGTGGGGTGTGTGGGTGTGTGTGTGTGTGTGTGTGGGTGTGTGTGTGTGTGTGTGTGTGGGTGGGTGTGTGAGTGTGAGTGTGATGTGTGTGTGTGTGGGTGGGTGTGTGTGGGAGGTGTGTGGGTGTGTGGGTGTGTGGGTGTGGGTGTGTGGGTGTGGGGGTGTGGGTGTGTGTGTGTGGGTGTGTGGGTGTGTGGGTGTGTGTGTGTGTGGTGGGAGAGCTTCCCTGTTCTGTTCTCTCCCAGTCAGTCAGTTCCTGGTACAGAGCTGGGTGTCCTCTGGGGGTGCCAAATGCATTCTCCCAAACTCCTTCACCCAGACTTTTTGGCAAAGAGGAGGGCTTCAGGGGATTCCTGAATGCAAATTCAACAGTGAGAGAGCAGCCTGTCCAAATCCGTGGGCTTCCCACGGCAGGGCCAGGCCCCTCTGGAGCCGGCCTCCACAGCCCCAGCAACGGGACAGGGATGGGGCGGCTGCGGGGAGGACGCGGAGGGAGCCGGTGCCCCTCGCCACTGACCTTGAGGGCGTTGTGGGAGGTGCCGCTGGGCCGCCGCCTGCCCCCGTCTTCCAGCTGCATCTCGGAGTAGAGCTCCTCCTCGTCCTCCTCCATGATGTCTGAGAGGTCGGACCCCCGGCTGCTCTCCGTGTGGTACTCGTCTCCATGGCAACAGTGCGGCTGGGGGCAGGCAAAGGGGACACGGATGGAGGGGCGTCTCTCGGCCGTGGAGCTCCTCCAGATAGCGGAGGCCCCGAGGCCCTCCTCACTGCCCCTTCCCTTCCTCGCTCCCTCGTGAGCTCGTGACGAGTCTGGGTGTCTGTGTGCTCCCACATTACAGGTGAGGAAATGGGCCTAGACGTCCACATGCTCATCAAGCACCGGGAGGACCAGACAGGGTCTCCCAACGCTGAGCCCAGACGGGAACAGGCACAGAGGCCCTGGGCCCTGGGCAGGACGGAACACCACTTGTAAGACACACGGGGAAACATGACTTTCTGGGTGCCACCAGCATCTCCAGCTGAGGGGCTGAACAAAGGCTCCACCAGAGGTTGCACACTCAGTGCAGAAGGGCGCAGAGCACAGTCCTGTGTACACCAGATCCAGGGTCACGCACTGGAGAGGGGTGGGGACGCGGGAGTGTGGGTGTGTATGCACCATGTAAAGGCATTTCAGATTTTAAACAATACCAGGTAGTCTAAAATACACACACACACACACACGTGCAGGGTTGTCTGGAGAACAGCCTAGTCCGGGCAGGAGGTGGAACCCCTGTGAGGGCTGTGTGCACTCTGTGCCCAGCTTGGTCACCGACACCAGAAGGAAACGGTGCCATTGGGGAGGGACCCAGGGAAGAGGCTGGGACAGTGTAAAGGTTTAACAGGAAAGCCGCCTTTAAAATTAAGAGGAGATATTATAGAATTTGAAAGCTAGGGATATCAAATTCATGATGTGGATACCAGCTGACCTCTTACTGGCGATGAAACATGACGACCTCCCCCCAAGTTGAGTACACTTGGCACCACGCACACCGAGATGCCAACAGCCCTGATGGGGGCCTGCAGTGATGGTGCCATGTCAACTTAGCAGCCACGTCCTCACGTACAAGGAAAGTGCTCCGTCATCCAATATCTCGAGTATTTAAAGCAAAATAAAGGTGCCACAGATCAAATTGCACACCCTGACGAGCTCAGATTTATGAGGGAAAAACACCCATAAAGATGCTCTGTCTTTGCTGGATGGTGTTGACTAAGAGCAGTTTCTTTATTTTCCTGGTGGGCGACATGACAGATGTATCTAATAGCATCCCGCGACATATTTATTAAAAACACGCTGGTTTTGATGACTGCCCTAGATGAGGACGCATAAGCACTGCTAGTCACATTAAGTTCACGCCGCTGAGGAGGAGGCAGTGTGACGCACCAGGCAGAAGGCTCCGCCTGAGCTGCCCGGCGAGAGAGGCTGGAACGTTCTCGGCCTCAGCGGCTGCTGTGTCAGCGTTTGAGCTAGTCCGGCCCTAGTTCTTTCAATCAGGCGCCAAGCAGAAGCATAAAAGGGAATTGGTTTTAAATGAATAAACAAAGATCAGACGTCTTTTATTGAGGTCTTCCTGATGCTTATGGGAAAGCTCTCCCCGATGAGAACAGTCCATTGATTCAAACCCAGGGATGAGTTAGGGACAAACTCATGGGATGGAAGGAGGCCTCTTTTTTTTGCCAGAGACATCATTGACAAGCCATTCATAGGAATCCTAATCCTCTCTTGGTGGTGGGCTTGTGACCCTGGTCTGCCTACTGAGATGTAGTGGGAAGTCTGATGGAGCTTCTGGAAAAGATTTTTCTCCCAGCTAAGAGAAAAGTGCCTGAGGACAAAGCCCCCTCCTTTTTTCATCCATCTCTTCCTTCATTCTTGGGGTGCTGTCATATGAGGGTATAATTATTGGAGCAATGGCAGCCACTCTGTAACCATAAAAGGCCAAAAGAATGGAAGGTTCAGAACCCAGAGCCTGGACACGATTGAGCAGCGGAATCAACCTTGCAACCTCCCACCTGAGCCTTCCTGTGACGTGGGCTAATTACCTGTCTTCATTGTCTTACTCATTACTAGTTGGGCATTCCATTTCTTTTGTTAAAATTAATGCAGATAGAATTGTTTTAATCTTACGATAAAGAAGTCAGGTAACTTGCCTACGGTGCCACAGCTGGCAGCGGCAGAGCCAGGATGTGATTCCAAGTCTGTGAGCTGCCTTCTTACTGAGGCCATGACACTGCCCTGCTGTAGAAGCATGTGCTGAGGGGACTGGATGATCCAATGTCTGACGTGTCTTCCAGCTCTGACGTCCCAAGACTTCAGGACTCTCCAGGCCCTACCCTTCCTGTTGTCCAGGATTAGTCCTTGACACCATTCAAGGACATTCCCATTAGACTATGCAGGACCAGAAATTGGAGACCACACCCACATTGGATGGACTTGTCACTTATGAGCCTGGTCTGGGAAGGCGAGCATTGACACGTGCTCTGAGTGTAGGATGCTGGCCGTTCGATTTCTGAATCTCCCATGATGCCTAGCACAGAGCAGATGTCCAAAACCTTTGCCTGATCAATGAAAGTGAATTCACAAATGGTAGGTTCTGCCTAAATTGAGGCCAGGTGGTCGTCTGTGGATTTACCTGGCCCCAAAATTGCCCCTATGACCAGCATGGGGCAGGCAGGAAGGGTGGAAGCGTCACATTTACACTTTTGAAACTGGCCCCACATGAGGTCACCAATGCACAGGCATCATTAAATCTACACTTTCCAACTCGACCATGATGGCTGTAGCCGGGCCTGGCCCCTCCTCGTCTTGCTCATGGACCGGGGGTCTCCTGGTCTCCAGAGGCCTGTACAGAGACATCCACGCTAGGGGCTGATGGACGGGACACCGGGGCTGACGGGGGGACACTCGAAGCTGATGGGGGTCACTCAGGGCTGACTGGGGGACACAGGGCTGATGGGGGGACACTAGGGACTGACTGGGGACACTCGGGGCTGACTGGGGGGACATTAGGGGCTGAGGGATGGGACACTAGGGCCGAAGGGGCCACACTGGGGGCTGACGGGGCTCAGCTCCCACACTCACCGGCTTGCCGAGCTCGGACCCCTTGAGGAAGTCGTCCACCGAGGCGCCCCTCCTCCTGACTTCCGGGGACTCGTAGCTGTCCTCCTCGTCGGAGTTCGTGTACTGTCCGCTGCTCCTCTCCAGGAAGATGCTCCGTTTCTCTAACTTGGAAGGAGAAGGGGAAGAAACGGCTGAGGGAGGCTGTGGGGGGGCAGGCATGGCGGCGGCCGAGGGGAAGGAGGCCTCCAGGCTCCAGTGTCCTGGGCCCCACCCTTTCCTTCTCGGACCCTGCAGCCCCCTGGAGCCACCTCGTGGAGGGACGGGGTCACATGACCCACCACGCTGGCTCTCGGGCGGGTTTTCTGATATGGCTGCTGTGACAAGGCTGCTCCCCTCCCGTCCCCTCCCACTTACCACAACTATTTCTCGACTGTGCTGGGTTCCTACGGACACCAATGACATTCTCGTCTCCCTCCATTTGACACCTTGGCCTGGCTCTAAATCTCATCAATTAACATTTTCTTCAACAATGAATCTCAGAGGAATCTGCTTCCACTCCACACCTTCTGGAAGGTGGGCTGGCCAGGACCCTGCAGCCCCGGCTTTCCTGGGCCCAGTCTCTGGCTCCAGCCCACTCTGGGGGTCTTAGGGTTGCAGGATGCGTGGCTACCATCGGAAGGAGCAGAGAGGGGCAGTGCTCACCTGCCAGGCCCTTCCTGCCCCTGGAGCTTGGCCTGAAGCCCCAAGCACTGATGTTTGGGGCCTGGGTTTCTGCTTTGTGGGAAATCAGAGCAGTGGGGCAGTGGGCCCAACATAAATGTGCATGTTCTGAAGGACTTCCTCTAGTCAGAAGCCACAAATTGGTGTTGAATTGTTGTTGTTTTTTTTTGCTGAGGAAAATTGGCCCTGAGCTAACATCCGTGCCCATCTTCCTCTATTTTGTATGTGGGACGCTGCCACAGAATGGCTTGATGAGCGATGCATAGGTCTGCATCCAGGATCTGAACCCACGAACCCCGGGCCGCCAAAGTGGAGTGTGCAAACTTAACCACTGCACCACCGGGCTGGCCTCTTGAATTGTTTCCTTAAGAATTAGTGGCCAATATTGACCAAATTAGGAGATATCACATAAAAGCCTGGATTTCCAGTTTTTCAAGACGTGCTGGAGCGCTGTCACTGCAGCTCACATCCCTCCTGGTGTCCTGGACGTGGCCCGCGTCACTCAGCTCTGACCTCTAAGGGTCTGCGCCCCTACCGAGTTTCCCTGACACGGCCGCCAGTCCCCGGGATGCCCAGGAAGTTGTCTCCCAGCAGTGGCACGGACATCTCCACTTGCACCTCAGCGAAGGCGCTGCCAGGAGTCACGTCCTGGTGAGACCCTGCAGTCCAGCCAGCCGGGGCTGAGAGGACTGCTGTCCCTGTCCCAGGGCCCTGAGCACGGGCTCGCAGCAGACACGCTGGGCACCTGGTAGATGGATGCATCCCGGGAAGAGATGGGGATTTATCCCATCAGGGCAGGGCTCCTGGCCCAGCTCAGCTCCCCGCCAACTCCCAGGCATAACTTCACAGCTGTTTCTTAAAATCTCATGTCTCGTTGCCCATATCATCTGGAATATGGCCCCACCATAATCTAAATACGCCTTCTCCCCACGGCCCAGACAATTTCTAGTAACAGGCATGCAAATATATTTATGTGTACGTATGTCTATATGTGTATGTATGTGGGTATGTATACATGTATGTAGATATATCTAGATGTGTGTGTGTGTGTGTGTGTACACACACACAGAACCCTGAAGTGAGCAGAGCCAGGAGGTGTGCCTGCTTTAGGAACATGGGTCCCCAAGCCGACTCCAGAAGGCCCCTTTCAGATCCCTGACAGACCAAAGCCTGGTTGGTGGGTTATTCACCCCCATTTTCTAAGCCAGTTTGGTAGATAACCATTTCCTCTGATTGTCTGGGTCCATATTTGCAAAAAACCCAGCATTTTTTTTTTTTTTTGTGAGGAAGATCAGCCCTGAGCTAACATCCATGCTAATCTTCCTCTTTTTGCTGAGGAAGACAAGCTCTGAGCTAACATCTACGCCAATCCTCCTCCTTTTTTTTCCCCCAAAGCCCCAGTAGATAGTTGTATGTCATAGTCGCACATCCTTCTAGTTGCTGTACGTGGAACGCAGCCTCAGCATGGCGGGAGAAGCGGTGCGTCGGTGCGCGCCTGGGATCCGAACCCGGGCCGCCAGTAGCGGAGCGCGCACACTTAACCGCTAAGCCACGGGGCCGGCCCAAACCCAGCATTTTGATTCCATCAGGATCAGGCCTAAATGCAGCCCAAGGGGAGGGTGAAGGACACACGTGGCATCCTTCCTTCCAAGTCGAGGCAGTGGCTCTGAGCGTTCCGAGCGCTTCTCTCTGCAGACTCGCGGGTGTTGCCGGAATGTTCCATCCCAGCTGGGCTGCAGGGACGGAATGCATTCCAGGAGCAGTGGAACCAACGAGGAAAAACCCAGCCTTACCCTGCTGCTTTCGGCCACTCTCTGCGCAGCTTCCCGGGCCATGGCCTTGGCGACGGAGGTGGAAACTGGGGCCCCCTGCGGCTGCGGGAGGATCCGGCTGGGCGAGGGCGACCGCCTCCCTGGGCCCGGGCCCTGTAGGCTGGGCGCTTCCAGCATGTGCCCGTGGGCCGGGGCAGGCGCCCGACTCTGCTCCCAGGCCTCGTCCACTCTGACGTGGGGACCCAGGTGTTCATCTTTGGTATCGGGGGCTCCAGCACTTGCTAATGGCTTCGGTGTGGGAGCAGTTCTCGGGTGGGGGGTTGGAGGCACGAGGAGGTCGGCGGGAATGGCAGCAACCACAGAGTCTATGGACTCGCCCTGTGCGGAGAGGGTCCGCACGGTCACACACTTGGCTTCCAGGCTCCGCAGCCGCACCAGCTCCACGGCTGTGCCATCCGCCGTGGGGGCGATGACCTCAGCCACCTGTGCACAGAGAGAGCCAGCTCACAGGCCGCCCTGGGCATGGCGGGCAGCTCCTCTCCCTGCACCCGTGAAATGGGAGAGGCCAGCCCTGGGATTGCCTCTCCTGACCAGGGACTGGGGCCCCAACTACATCCGACTCAAACCACGCTGCACAGCCTGGGAATCAGATAAGTCTCAGAGAGGGGCCGGGCTGGGGGGAGGACTGCCACCCCAGGATCTGCCCAGCTTTGGGATTTGGAAGGGCCAATTAAGCACACCCCTTTTCTTCCATGTTCAGCACCAACTCAGAAAGAGATGCAGGGCTGCAGAGGGACCACACATAAGGTTTATTACTGCCAAAGCTGGGTGGAGGGAAGGGGCGAGGCAGAGGCCAAACTGGGCTTCCTACTGCAGTGGAGAGGACAGGACTGCAGCCTCTTCTGTACCAGCAGGGCCTGTGCGGGCTTCCCACACGGAGTGGGGAGCAGGGGGCAGTCATGCACCTGCAGGAGGAGGGGTCAAGAGGGGAGTCGTGCACCTGCAGGAGGAGGGGGGCAAGAGGGGAGTCGTGCACCTGCAGGAGGAGCTCTCACAGAGAGAGCAGGAGGTAGCTCAGATACTCACATCTGTCTATCTGATACCTCACCCCTTGCTCCTTGTGGGGAACGGGGTGGGGAAGGTGGAGGACAGACAGGAGCCTCCCCAAGCCCTCCCCAAAGGCAGCTGCGTCTATTTCATGTTCCAGGACAGGGATGGGGGCTGAGATTATGGGTTTCCCTACAGTCAGCATAAGGACAGGCTTGTTTCTCAGAGTCAAGGCCGGCCATTTGTCGATGTGCAGACCCTGCAGGGTTTCCCAGGAGGGCTCCCCTTGGGCATTAATACCATCTTGCCAAGAATCAGTTTGTTGGAATTCACAAGCCAGTCATGTCTTGAGGGGCTCTGGTATTGTGGGACTCAAGACTTTGGTGGACTTTTAATACTGGGAGGAGGAGAACAAGAAACGTCCAGAGCAGGGCAGATAATCAGAGTGGGAGGGAGGCAGTGAGAATTCTGGAAGGAGGGAGGACAAAAATGGACGGGGGTTCCCCGCATTCTGTGGCCGGGCCCTGGGGTGGCGGTGTAGGTGGTGTTTAATAAGTGCTGGTGGATCTCGGGGATTGAGTAGGGAGAGGAGACGCTTCCAGTAGTCAACTCCACACTGAGCTGGTGTCAGGTCAGTCCTGGGTGCACCCCCCCAACAAAAACTCACCCTGTGTCCCTTTGCATACACGCCGTAGCCCGTGACGTCGGCTCCGTTGGACAGCCCGGTGGTCGTCAGAGTGGGCGGCTTCCAGGAGACCTGCACGCTGGCCGAGGTGGCCCCAGCTTGGACAGTGACATCTTGTGGGGGGGCAGGAGGACCTAGGGGGGACAGAAGGCAGAGAAGTTTCACGGCATGGCCTTTTGGCTGGTCTCACCTGGAAACGGAGTCACGCGTCACGCGTTAAAGTCACCAGGGCAAGGAAGTGAGATTACGAAGTGTGGAAGCAAAGCAGAAAGAGCGAGGGAAAGCAGCAACTCCTGGGATACGACGCCGTACGGTTACCTTAACCTCGGCATTCATTGTCGCTTCCGGAACCACCTGCTCCCTGGCTCTCAGCCTGTGCGATGGGACAGAGCTACCTGGACCCGTCTCCAGGCCAGCCTGTGACTCAGGCTTGGCCAGTCAGCCCCGTGATCGGTTCAGGACGGGCCAAGGAGATCCCAGCGTTTGGCAGAGAAAAGAGAACCCTCCCTCCACCTCTCCCCTCCTCTCCTGCTCCCCCATTCCTCTTTCCACCTACTCTCTGTCCCTCTCTCTCTCTCTCTCTCCCTCCCCTCACTGGACTTAAGAGGACGTGAGCCTGGACCGCAGAGCACCCATCTTGCCACCTGGTGGGAGATGGAGAGAGACGGGCCCTGATGAGGCCCTTTGAACCTGAGAATCCAGCTCTGCACACGGACTTTCCAGCTGCACCCGCAGACATGCTTCCTTTTGTGCCTAACCCGGTTGGAACTGTGCTGGCTGGACCCTCCGAGAGAAAGTCTTGAGCAGCTGATTTAAGCAACAAGGAGGCAGGGCTCATGTCACTGGTGACGTGGTGACAGCAGGACCCATTCTGCACTGAGCCCACGGTGGGCCCCTTTCCTCTAGGTCTGTGCACGGCTCCCCACATCCACCTGCTTGGAAGGACACAGCATTTTATCTGGAAGGAACATGTTTATAACCTTGAGGGAAGGCTTGACACGCCCCATGGCCTGGCTGAAGCCCCTGGCTCCAGATCTCTAGGGATCTGCTCACTGAGAGTTTCTGTGTGCCGAGCCTTCTGCTCACTCTCATACCTCATCTTGCTGATCCTCACTCCATCCTGTGGTCTCAACACATCCCCACTGTGCACAGGGGGACACTGAGGGAAGTCACTCAGCTCCTACATGCGGGAAGCAGCATTCACCCCAGCACGAGCCTGTAGCCCACTGCCAACGGCACATCGACCCCCCTCTTGATAATGAGCTGTGATAAAGGTCTTTAGAACCTCTTCACAGCCCGGCTCAGAGGTTAAATTCTGCCCGGACAGTTCCATTAAATACAACACAGTCCCTCAGTATCCTTAAGGGCAAAGGTCAAGCACTGAACCTGGTCTGGGACTTCTCTCCCACCCCTCTGCGGTGAAGTGAGGCCACAGCAGAGGGCCAGGGCTCTGCGGGTGAAGGAGGACTCGGGGAGCGCTGCTCTGCCAGCTGTAGCCCGTCTCTCCACACGGGCGCAGAGACGGCTGACCTGGGACATGCTCTGAGGTCACCATGCGGGGCCCTCAGTGCAGCACCCCCCGACACCCGAGTCCAGATGGAGCTAGGATCACGAGGCTGCCCCTCTCCTCTCCTCCCAGGGAAGCTCCCCCCATTCCCTCCACTGGTTTCCCCACCCACAGTCCAGATCCTCCTCCTCTGGGCAGGCAGTGGAAATAGCCTGCTATGGAACAAGGACAGGGGCCCCTCAGCCCTCCCGCCATGAAATGACACGGCGAGAAGATGCCATCTATGAACCAGGAAGTGGGCCTCACCAGACAGCGAGTCTGCAGGCACCTTGATCTTGGACTTCAAGCCTCCAGAGCTGTGAGGAATCAATGTCTGTTGTTGGAGCCCCCAGTTTATGGTCATTTTTTGTAGCAGCCCCAGTGGACTAGGATACCCCATCACTGGGAGTCAGCCTACGGGAACACGCCCTGAGCTCGGCGTCTTCTCCCGGATCCCCACTCCCCTCCGTCTCAACGTGAGCTTCTCAGGAAGCCCTTCCCGACTGTCCCAGTGGATGTGCTCATCTCTCCTCGGAGTCCCTGGCAGTCCCTGTGGTTGGTGCCCCTCATTTCTTCACCCCCAGCACCGATCACAAGACTTCACAGGAGGCAGCAGTGGAAGGAGGGTCCTCAGTATCCCAGTATCATGACTGACATCCCGGTGGTCAGGCAGGAGACCAAAAGTCGTTGCAGAACATGGATAAGTTGACCCTTTATAAATTAGTTCCTACCCAGACGCTCCTCTCCTTAAAGCAGTGCTGTCCCACCCACCCTTGACCTTCCTGCCTTGTGGGTCAGACTCTGGTGATTATGGATTTCTCGAATAATGGAGAGCTCAATGAAAGAAAAACTGAATCCGTCATGAATTGAGAAGCCAATCCTGCGGAAGACCTTATGCGGTTGGTAAAAATGATCCCGGAGGACGACTGGATTGTTTGTGAACCTGCTGAGAAATGAGGATGGGCAGGGCTGGGTTAATAGAAGAGAAATCCAGCAAGGAGAGCATCAAGACAGGCTTGTCAAGGGAATTATGTGACTGTCCCAGGACTGAGGCAGCCTAGAGGTCACATAGCATGCCCTCAAATATTTGCCAAGGAGGCTACTCTTCCCCCGATGTTGGGGCCCCCATCCTGGCACAGCTGACCCGCTCAGAAGGGCCACCTTGTGTGTGCACCCAGCAAAGATCAGCACGACAGGAATTTCTGTGGGTCCAGGTGGTAGCTGCCCCTTAGCACTGGGATTCTGATAAATCAAAGGACAAGCAGGCCGAGCAGGCTCGTCCCCCTCATCCCGTCTCCTCACAGTCTCCCGGGAGCATGTGTGGGAAGGGAAGGCAAGGGAGCCCATCGCCCCTCCTGTTACAGCGGAGAACGCCGAGAAGGAGCCGGCGGTCTACGTAGGAGATGTGCCCAGACCCAGAACAGCGTGGACAATGGGACTCCCTGTCTTCTCTCAAATCCGCCCACATGGGAGAGGGAGAAGGAGCAATTCTGGAAGGAGCGTGGGCGCTTCACTCACTCTCCCATGGCTGGGAGAGGACGCCGAGTCACCCAGGATGGTCTCATTTTCCCCGTCTTTTGTAGGATGAGCCTCTTGCAGATGCAGGTGTGAAAAGAAATATTTTCAACAACACGGCCCCTAAACAAAATCCAAGTATTCTTTCCCTCTCATGCGTGCGCGCGCGCCCATATTCCACGCTTCCTGGGTGATTGAAGGCATTTTCCAGGGAAATGGTGGCTGCCTGCAGTGTTCCCCCCTGCTCCCTCCCACCCCCTTCTCTCCCTTGGGGCCCCCGGAAGGATGGGCTCACCTGCGGGCAGCGTGGAGAACTCCACGAAGGCCTCCTTCTTCTCCCGCTGCTCCAGAGGCAGCTGCCACGGCATCTGGTGGGGTTTGGCCAGAACCTTCACCCTGTAGGCCATGTTGGGCCTGAGGTTAAAGAACTGGTACTTGTACCTCGCGGCCTTGACGATGTCAAACTCCTCCTCGTTGAGGAAGATCACGTGGCTGTAGTTGCTGTTGGTGGGCAGCCAGGACAGCTGGGCGGAGATCTGCGTGATGTTGTCCACCCGCAGGTGCGAAGGGGCCACCACCACGTCCTTGCCCACCAGCAGCGTGCACCGCAGCCCGTCCGAGCTGCCCCTGCTCGTCACGCACTGCACGGAGATGCGGTAGGTGCAGGCCGCCATGTCGAGCTTCTCGACGAGGGCCTTAGTTCTGCCGCCCAGCGTGAGGCTCAGGCGCGCCTCCCCGTCCACCAGCACGGCGTAGCTGCTCACCGCCCCCCACCCCGGCGGCACCGCGGGGGGCTCCCAGCCCACAATGACACTTTTGGCGAGTTGTTTGATAAGGGTGATTTTTCTAGGGTAAGGCACGATGTCTTCTCCAATGTCGTCGATGTTCACATCCAGCGTCCCCGCGCCGTTGTCGGTGACGGAGTCCGTCTGAGTGGGGGAGTGGAGGTCGAAGATGCGCTCCCCCTCCACGCCGAAGCCGGAATGGTTGATGAAATTCTGATCCTGCTCGTTTCCCAGCACACTTGCCAGTCTCGACTCGTTGTCCTGGACAAAATCCACAAAGTTGGAGGGCACCAGACCCCTCTGCCCGTCCAGGAGTTCGCCTGTAGGGTAGAGGGACAGCGTTATCCCCCAACCGCCCCCTTGGGCCCTGAGTCCTGGAGCAGACTCTGCACCTCTCTCTGATGGGCCATGCGGGAAAGCCGCTCGGGTACAGTGGGATTCCTCAGCTCTTTCCAGGAATCCGCTCACGTCACCTCCTCAGGGCCTCGCCCCCATGACGTGCACCCCGTTCTTGCCGTCTGCCTCACCCCCCATCAGTTCATCTGGTTTTCTCCATGGTGCTCTCCGCAATCTGAAACTTCCGTGTTCACCTATCTGCCTGTGTCGACGAGCCCTCCCAGCTGGGGTAACGCCCACGGGGGCGGGGACCTTTGTCACCACAACGGACCGTCCTAGAGCGACATCGGGCACACAGTAGGTGCTTGGTTAATGTTTGTTAGAAGGACGAACAAACATGTAAATACGTGGGTTTCGGAGGTTAAAAAAGTCAACGTCTCATTATTATTTTTGATTGGGGGATCACACGAATAGGGATTAAAGGTGACTTTCCCCCTTGCAAAGCACTGTGTCCATCTTAATGAAGTTCCCGACGTGTCCACTGGGGGTGAAACCAGACTATCAATTTGGTGCCGGAACCACCTGTAAGTTAAGTGGCAAAAAGATGCCATCAAACCAGTTCTTGTGGCAACAGGTAGTCACAGTGGGGACCCCTCTTTATTTCGTGAAATGGCCTAACTTCTGTGTGTTCTCATTGCTAGCAGGGCTCGAAAGCCTGCTAACAGCAGTGGCCCCGGAAACTGAGAAACATTGGAGGAGCTTCAAAGATGACGAAGTTTGAGTAATCTTCCAGCACAAGCAGGCAAGGGCCCCGTCCCCGCCACATCGCAGGGTGTCCGCAGAGGGACAGCTTGAAGGAGGCTAAGGGACTCAGGGAGGCTGGGAAGAGCTGAGCATTATGGTCTGCTCCCAAAGACCCCTGACTCAGGGGCTATGCGACTGGCCCGGGGGAGGATGCAGCCATTTAATCCACCCTGTATCCCACCAGAAGGAACAAAGCCTCTGACTCTGCTCCCGACCCCACCTAGGGAGTGGGTCCTGAGACAGTGACTCTTCACCTCGAGGATGTTCAATAAATACAGCCTCCTTTCCACACAAGGGAGATGATGGGGATGATGGTGCGATGACTAGCATTTATTGAGCGACTACTGTGTACCAGGCCCTGTTCTGACCTGTTCGTACCTATGAGCTCGTTTATCCTCACAGCCACCCCACAAGGTGAGAACTACCACTGTCTCCATGCTACAGCCAGGGAAACTGAGGCACGGGGAGGTTAAGTAAAGATTCCTGCTGTCAGACGGACAATGGGACTCTGAGCTTGGCAGCCTGTGTGTGATCAGGCCTCTGGGAAGCTTACGTGGGCACCAAAGCCTGATGTAAACGTTCTAGACATTTCCAGTGAGGGTTTTCTGGCAGCTGCCTTGGGCACATATTTCTACACTGGTGTGAAAACCAGTGAAAGTAATGTGAATTTATGTTAAAAGTTCAAACTCTTTTGCCACCAGTCGTGGTGAAACTTCCCGGTGGAGGATCCACAGCCCCTGACAACACTCCTGGGAACTGACGGGAAGTGGCTCAGCCCACAGGCTCCTGAGCATCCCCGAGGGCGGCTGGACCTCACACCCAAGATCACCCAGGACGAGGGCTGAGGGACATCGTCAGCTCTAAGAAGACTTCCTAAGGTCATGGGAGAGAAACCTGCTGATTTAGCAAGAATTAGTCCTCTGTTCGGGGGGAACCGGGAAGAAACCAAGACCCTGTTATCTCTACGGGGCAACTGAAGAGCTTAGGCAACTGAGGGATCTTGATTTACGAAGCTGCTGTGCCGTCACACGCTCATCCTCAAGCTAAAAAGGTGACAAAAGGTCGGCACTTCGGGGGGGGTTCACACTTTCCGATTTCGGATTGTGGGCGGTGGCTGTGAAGACGTGGGGCCAGACCACCCTAAGCGAACAACAGAAGCTGAAGGTCAGTGGGATGGCGCTGAGCCAGGTGAGGCACCTGGAAGGCACCTTGGCGCTGCTGGAGAGGACGTGGGCTGGAGACCCGAGGCTGCTGGGCAGAAGATGGAGGGGGAGGAGAGACGTTTTGGGAACAAGAGGGTCCGTCAACCCCGCGTGCCGGGAAGCTCTGCAGAGACTAACGTTATAAAATATCCCCCGAGGGGCAGAGGTCTGCTTGGAGTTGAATATAGGAAATCCCACTCATCATCAGAAAGGGGAAACCCCATAACTCTGGCAAGCAGGAGGGTCAGAGCAGAGGACTGGGGCGGCCAGAAGTGATTTGGGAACCTGGCCTGTCTATGGGGCCCCTGGACAAATTAGTCTGGTGGGTGGAGCGGCCCCGTGTGCACCGACCACCCCCCACACCCTTACAGACCTTCGTAGAAGCCATCCTCATCCATGTCCCCATAGACATAGAGGTATTTCCCCGCCGTGAGGGGCAGCTCGGCTTCTGGGTTCTCATTTGGCCCATCGAAGGGGTTGTAACTAGAGGAAGAAACAAGATTCATTCAGGAGATGCGCTCGATGGAGACGGATCCTGGCCCTTCCCTCGCAGAGTGCGGGCCTGGCACGAGGCTCCTGTCTCCTCTTACTGGGAAATTGCAGACCCACACGATGGTTCAGTGCGAACGAGTCCTCTGCCCTCTGAGAATTCAGGCCATTGCTGCCTTGCTCACAGATGCAAAACAAAAAGAAAATTCTGAAACCAAGTTGAAAACTCAGAGCCCTTCCTATTAGATGACATGTTTACGATTCTGATACTTCTGTTCACACCTGTCACTTCTACCATGACTAGAAATTTCCAAATTAATAAGTAAACAAGAAAATTAACTCTCTGATCTTTCAATATGTATTATTTAGTGAAGGTAAAATCATATTATATATACTATTTACTAATCTGCTTATTTCTTACACTTTGCAATATGGCAGGACTATCTTTTCACTTCATGAAATATTCTATCATATCCTTTTTAATGGATGTATAATATTCCACTGAATAGGTTGACATACTTTATTTACCCAATTTCCTGATGTGAGGCATTGACGTTGCTTCTAACTTTTGGCTAACATAATCAGTGTTGCATCAAACATCCTTATAAACATATCTTTGCACACTTCCACACTTTTTTCCTAAAGACAAATCCCTAGGAAGTATATTTGTTTGGTCAAAGCATGCACATTTTAAGGTCTTGTACATACTGCCAAAATGCCCTGAAAAATGATGCACTGTTTTACCTTCCCCTCCCCTTAGGAGTATAAAAGTGTCCACATTCTCAAGTCCTCCAAATATGGGAATTAACATTTTTTAAAGTCATGTCCAGCTTGCAAATAAAACATTTGTTAGGTGAATTTTGGATTTTCTAATGAAAAGATTTATTAATTTAAAATAAGAGAAAAGCCCTCAGCAAGAAAATTCAAATAACATTACTGATGGTCGGAGATGACAGCCATGCCCTGTAGAACGATAATAACCACACCACAATGACCCACACCAGCAGCACCATGAAGTGCACTGACACTTTCATGTACATGTTTTTTGGATCACCGCTGACTCTCAGTGAGGGAAGAGAAGAAGGTATTATTATTGCCAACTTTAATAACCGAGGGAAGTGGGAGGACTAGCCCAAGGTCACAGGATCACTACGTGGTGGGCGTGGACCAGAGTTAAGGCCTCCTGGCCCCGTCTGTCAGGTTTAACCACGCCGAGTCGCTCTGTCCCTCATGGTCCACAGCCAGAGGTCTAGGAACGCCATCCAACCATCTGATGGTTCCACCAAGTCAGTCGTTGCCAGGGGCAACTGGCATAAGGCGTGAACACAGATGGACCTATAAGGTGAAAGCCAGGGGTGAGTGAAGTGGGAAACCTGTTCCTGGTAGAAGGAATGGCGTGGACAAAGGCCTGGAGGCAGAGAGCAGGGTCCCTTTGGGGAGCTGAGGGGCCAGCCTGTTGGAGAAGGATCGGGGAAGGCAGGAACATTGAGACATGAGGGTTGGCAGGGTCCAGATCAGTGTGGATTTAATCTCCAGAGCTGTGAGGTGTCATGAAGGAGTGTTAAGTTAGGGCATGACATGATCACGTTTGCACTTTACAAAGACATCTCTCTGGGTACGATGTGGATGGGGGGCTGGCAGAGGAGGTGGACGAAGACGCTGGATTAGAGGGTGACTTCGGAGGTAATGGAAACGGGGATTGTCTGGACATAAGGGTGAGGGTCCAGGGTCCAGCATGACTCAAAGCTCTCTGGCTTCAGGGAGAGTGGATGTGGATACGGTTGCTAAGCAGGGGTCCAGGGGAGGTGATGGGTGTGCGGAGGAGGGAGACCCCGTCAACTCGTGGTGAATAGTGCTCTCTTTGCCTGGTGTCACACTGGCTGTGGAATCTGTCCTCAGGGTGCGCTAGCTCTTGGGCCTCTGTCTCCAGGACAAGCCGTCCCTCTCCACGACAGTGCAGGCACTGTGAGCCCAGCGGGCACTCTGCAGTTGGCCCTGCATACTGCACAGCGCAGCTCCAAGGGACCGGGCACACCACTGGGAAGGGAGGGGGTGTGGTTCACTAGGGCCCAGCTTGGCTAGAAAAACAAACTAGTTCAGCATCCCGGCCATTGCCCTCATTTGCAGCATTGAGGGCTCTGCCTGAGTGGCCGTGCTCCCTTCTGACCCACAGACAGGAAAAAAAAAAAAGAGCCGCTCTCCTCTCAGACACAGGGAGGGACTGGGCCCTCCTCCTCAGGCCCCGCTGACTGTGGCCTCACATCTCTCCCAGCGCCGTGGCTGTGTCCCCACGGACAGTGTGGCGGACGTGCATGTGGGTGCAGACAGCACTCAGGTCAGGGCTCAGCTGGCATCCTACTCAGGAAGCCCGCGGCCCAGGGGCAGCTGCTCCCGTGCTTCCGTTATCTGAACGTCGGAAGTGCGCTTTCATCGATGACCTCAGCGCATGACAATCAGTAGAAAATAATCCACTCATCAGTGAAGTGGTTATTGGAAACAGTTCTTGGAGAAAAAAGGTGTTGAAGGTGGATGGGTTGGCCAAGATTAAGCTCACTCCCCCACTGCGTGAACAAAGTTTAAGGGTCTAGGAGGGTGGCATCCACGCCCTTGGGAACGGCCCCTGCAGTGTGAGTCCTAAACACTTCCCAGCGCAGCCACCGGCTGGGGGACTCTGGCTGCCAAATGCCAATCAAGAGGACAATGCACGTGCCTCTAGAATATCGCCGTGCTTGCCTCAGGCCAACCTGGCGTGCAAAGAGTCCTTGGAGTGTCTAGAAGGACAGAGGTCTGCGTCTTCATTGAGCGTAAAGACCAGGTCTGAACTGTTTCGTGTCTGCTCGTTTGCGACTATTTAATTCATAAACGTCTCCGTACGGCAGAATGTGGTCTGAGGCTCGTTTCATGATAACCAGGTAGTGAAGTTGTGGGGGGCGGCTAATTCTCAGCCGGCTTGAATTTTTTGACGACTACCATAAAGAATCCAAGAGTCGTGTGTGACCAGATTGGCTCATTAGTTCTCGCTGAGCAGGGATACCGAAGGGCCTCCAAGGAGAGATGAGTTGTCGGTTGTAACGCTGCGGTGGAGCCCGGGCCCTGGACAGACAGCAGCGTGCCGGAAAGGCTCCAAACGGGAGGCTCTGGGCAAGAGGGCCCCTCTGAGTTTCAGCCACCTGTCGTGGGTTGAACGTGTCCCCCAAAAGACATGTTCAAGTCCTAACTCCCAGTACCTGTGTATGCGACCTTATTTGGAAATAGGGTCTTTGCAGATGGAATCAAGACAAGATGGGGTCACCCTGAAGTGAGGTGGGCCCTAATCCAGTGGCTGGTGTCCTTATAAAAGAGACACACAGGGAAGAGGGCCTGCGAAGACAGAGGCAGAGATTGGAGCGATGTGTCTATAACCACGGGGGCCTGGAGGCACCAGAAGCTGGAAGAGAGGAGGAAGGAACCTACCCTGGAGCCCTCAGGGAGCACGGCCCTGCTGACACCTTGATCCTGACCTCTGGCCTCCAGAACTGTGAGAGAATAAATTCTGTTGTTTTAAGACACCTACTTTAGGGCCGGCCCCGTGGCTTAGCGGTTAAGTGCGCGTGCTGCGCTACTGGAGGCCCGGGTTCGGATCCCGGGCATGCACCGACACACCGCTTCTCCGGCCATGCTGAGGCCGCGTCCCACATACAGCAACTAGAAGGATGTGCAGCTATGACATACAACTATCTACTGGGGCTTTGGGGGAGAAAAGAAATAAATAAAATCTTTAAAAAAAAAAAAAAAAGACACCTACTTTAGATGATTTGTTATGGCAGCCCTGGAAACTAATACGCTATCCAAACTCTTTCCATCAGAACAGCCAAACTCTTGTCATCCTCCAAAGCTGGCTGAACTGCCCAGGAGAAGGCACATCCTCAGCTCATGGAGGGTTCCCAGACCCATCGCCTCACATGCCCAAGGCCTCCTGCGCTCACGGGGGCTCAGAGGTGCAGAGAGGAGCCTCGCTCTTACCTGTAGCGGGCGACACACAAGTGGACCTTCCCCGAGTATCTCTGCTTGGAGGTATTGGAATTCCGTTCATTGTCCATCTATTAAAGACACAAATGGATATTCAGGTTATTGAAGCTGTAGGTTTCACATTTTATGCCAGAAACACACAGGAAATCCCTTCCACAGTCTCATTGGGCTTTTCGGCCTCAGAAGGTGGAACTCCCATGGATGCTGCCACACCCGTATTCTCAGTCTTGGGCCTGAGCCCAGAGACGAAGCGGGTGCCTCAGGGAGGGCTCCTTGGTCACACAGAAGGACGTTTATAAAGAGCTCCCCACACCAAGACTGGACTCGAGCGAGGACCTTCCCCAGTGTAATTTAAGGTATGGGATGCTCACTGAGCCAGACCCAGGGTGCGTGCCAGACCCTGCTAGGCTCCTTGGACAACCAAAGACAGACAAGGATTTGTGCCCTCCGCCCTCAGGGCTCCGTCCAGAGAGGGAGACAGAAGCGCGTTGGATGGTGTGCAGGGCTTCAGGACCCAGACGTCCAGGGAGACTGCATGAGAAGGGGTCCATCCCACTCTTCTCTGCTGTCCCAGAGTCTGCAGAGCACGAGGACTGCCCACGGGTGTTTCCTACACCGGCTACAGCAATCTTGGGGGTCTGGGGGTGAAGGATAGGCCCGTCATTGGCCAATGGGGTAGAGGAGGGTGAGTCGTCTTTTCTCACTGGAGCGGGAGCGAATGGGAGCAGGAGCATGTGTTCTTCCTGGGGAGGAAGGCAGTGTCTGCTCTTGTCCCTCCTCATAGTGCTACACTCTCCACACCGCAGTCAGAGTGGCTTTTCAAACAGGAATTAGACTGTGTCACTCCATCTTAAAACCTTTCAGTGGCTTGCCACTGAAATTGGACAAAAAATCAAGAGCTTCCCTTTGGCGTATGGCCCCACTCGTCTCCCCCTCCTCCCAGCTCCACGCCAGCCCAGTGGACCTCTGGGCTCCTTCGTCGATGCAACATAAATAGCCCAGTGGCCGTTCTGAGGAAGGCCGCCCTCTCCTCTGCCTCATTACTCTGGGTCACTGGCTTGTTGTGCTGTCTTCACAGCACTCACTGTTACCCAACTTTTTAAGTGTTGACTTGTTTATGATCTATCTCCCCAGGAGAACACCGTCTCCATGAGAGCAGGGACCTCACCTGTCTGTTTGTGGGGCCCCTCACTTCCTGGCACATAGCAGGGGGTCAGTGAGGACGGGTTGAGGGAATTAATGGGAGTGAGGGAAGAAGCGGGGAGAAAGAAGAAAGAGGAGGAGGATGGGGAAGATAGACTGAGGGAGGATGGCCAATGTCCACCCCACACACCACGGCACAGGCAGGCCGGCTGGCCCTCTGCCAGGACAGGACTCACCTCTGACTCAAATCTGCATCTTGGGCTCCCGGCTCTTGACAGAAAGGTGGGCTTGACAGACAGAGTCTCCGGCTTGTCACCGGAGAGCGTGAGGGGCCGGATATATTCACCAATGGCAGTGCGGCTTCCAATAGTGCTCTCCTGACCTGGCCACGAATATCAAAACAATTTGAAAAAGACACAAATGAAATAATAAAAGTGCGTTGGTCATTTGCCTTCTCAGTGTGCCTTTTCCCCTCAGGGGCATCAGCCCGGGGTTTTTTATTTTGGGATCCACCCATCTCCTACTCTCAAGCTACACAGGCTGGTCTGACCCCACCTCTGCTCTGTGCCATCCATCTGACAGAGTCCACTCCCGGCTATAACCATTGTTTGGCAGTGATGGCGGTGTTGCACGTGAGATGGGAAGGTCCAATCAGAGGGAAGTTAGTGGGAGCCGTTGGCAAAGAGGCTCTCCCTTGGCCTGTATTAATATTGAGAGGATATGAGGCTCAGTGATGCTGCAGCCATATCACCACCAGAAGGAGGAAAGTCTGTCAGAAACTGGAGCCTGCTCATAGAAAGAGGAGGGACAGGATGAAGCGAGAGAGAGGAACTGGATCCTGGTGACATCGTTGGAGCCCTGAATCCAGCTGTTCCTGAAGCTAAACCTACTGGCTCTTCATCTATCTTAGATGAAAAATAAATTCCTTTTTGCTCACACCAGGCTTTGCTGTCACTTATGACCAAGAGTCCTAACTTATACACAAATTGGCCAAAGGGCCAGGTTTATAGCTAAAAATACTTCTGGTAAGAGACTTACAAGGACTAAAATAATTCTCTGCCCTCCTGTCCTCACAGGGTTGAGAGGGCTTCTCAGTGCTGCCCTCGCCTGGAGGGAGCCCTGAGCTCTTTGACCAGCGCTGGCCTCGACGGTCAGATTAAAGTCGGGCATTCTTTTTAGGCTCCAGATGTGAAATGCAGAAGCAGCTCTTCCCCTCCCTGCTTTCTCAGCTACGCAGCGGGCGGAAGATGCTCCTCCCCGGCTGTAGCCGTCACATCCTGGCACTGCCTCCCTGAAGAATACGACTTACTGAGTCCAAATCAGGAAACACAATGTGATTCAAAACAGTGTGAGAAGAGTTCCCACAACGGCTGTGCAGAAGTCACCCGCCAGAGAGCCCCCACGGCTCCAGCCTGACCGAGGAAACAGCGAGAACACTCCACCGAGACAGGGAACTGACGCTGCAATAGACACGGGCTCCTGCTGGGATACCAGAGCCCGGAGAGCAGGGCTGAGCTCTGCGCACCGCTGTATACCTTAACGCCCTCAGCAGGTGCAAAGTAAGCATCTGTTGAATGAGTCGACTCCCGTAGGCCTCAGGAAAGCAGCTGAGAGCAGGCCCGGCTGCAGACCAGCACTGCTCCTCTCTCCTCGCCGGGCGATGGAGGAGCGGGACCCTGCACGGGACGTGTCCGGGCCAGTGACCTGTGAGTGGAAGTGATATGTCCTGCTTTGGGCAGAAGCCTTTCTGAGCCGGTGTGTAATTTGCTTTTTCCTTTCCCCTGCAACGGAACATTCCAGACAGAGGAGGCTCTGTTTGCAGCATTGCAGAGTAAAGATAAGGTGGAGCCAATTCCCTAAGCCAGCCTGAGAAGGACAAGGAGCATAATCAAGACATAGACGTGGCTGTTTAAACCCGGGAGATTTGGGGGATGTTTATTACTGCAGCAGAACCTGGCCCACCCTGACTGATACACGGCTCAGTGAATGGTGTGGGATGACGTAACCAATAAAGGGGAAATGAACATAGCAGAGTCACCTCGTATTCACATGTAACTTATACAGTCCAACTCTCTAGAGGAAAATAATTTAATTAGCGTGGCGGATTTTCCCTGCTATCCTACTCCGAGTGGATGTGAGATTAGAGGCAGAAATAGGCTGTGCCCTTGGGCAGCACTGGCTCCTGTGGGCCCCGTGTGGTGTGAACATTGCACCCTTGTGATTTGAATGGTTAAAGAGTCATATTTTCTGGAAAATATGGCCGCTAAGCCCAAACCAACGACTTTACCTGGAGCGTCACCAAAACCCGCTCCAATACTGGAAGGAAAACTGGCTGTGCAGGGGGTGGTCCCGGGAGGTGGCGTGCCTCTTTCCAGCATGCTCCCTTCCTGGGAGAGTCCAGGGATAATTGCGTCCATGTGCAATTGTCGCCTTCTCTGTTGTCAGATGTGACTCCACTGTACAGAACGCGAGTCCCCTGGGGGCTCTTGATCAACCCTTTATCGTCCTCCTCAACCTCGGGGCCACCCGGCCTCAGGCGGGAGGGAGCTAAGGGGAGAGCACACATCTGCCCGGGTCAGTCTCTGGTCTTGTGCTGGCCCTGCCTGTTCCTGTTGCCCTCAGATCCGTGGAGAGGAAAGCCCAGCCCAGCGGCCGAGTTCTCCTGTGTTGCTCACTCTTAAAGGCGCCCCTGCCCTCTGCAGTCAGGGAGCCGCCCTGGGGAGATTTCAGGATTGCAGGAGGAAGCTCTCTCGTAGGCATTCTTCCCGTGCACCGATAAGCAATGCCAACACAGCGAGGATGGTGCTAAGTGCTCGAGGGCCCTGACCCCAGGGGCCCGGAGTGGGGCGAGGTAGCAATGAATCACATGAGCTGGGTCCGTTAGGATGACGATCTCCCCAATGGCTAAACGGAAGCCTTGGTACAAACCTGCTCTGCTACCAGGATCCGAGCGATTAGCTTAGTGTAGACGCAGTCCTGTTTTGCTCTGTTCTTAGTCAGGTCCGTTTTCCATCATCGTGAGTCAGAGCCCTTTTTCCAGGCCAATCTCGACACCGATTCTCTCGGATAAATCACTGCTCCCCTTCCACCCACCCGTGAGCTTTCCCTGGAAGAACACTGATGTGCTGCGCGGAAGAGTTCACAGAGCAGGCTGAGACCCGTTGTTAGAAGGGCCTGCTTGCAAGCATGGGCCTGGCTGCACCCGGGGACTCGGCTTCTACAATGTTCCCTAACTGATGAGGGTATTTCGTTATTAACTAGGCTGTGTCCACAACGTGGTTTATGCTGGGCCCTGCCTTCCCTCTGGCAGTCTGGAACTCTGGTGCCTGCCAGGCAGAGGTGCCTACATGACCAGCCCCCCATGAAACCCTGGGCACCGTGTCTCTAGTGGGCATCCCTAAGGAGCAACACTGCACACGTGTGGCTGCATTTTTCAATGCTCAGCGGGTGCTCTGTGTGGCCCTTGCGGGAGGGACTCCTGCACGTGGATTCCTGCAGACGTGCCCGTCTCTTTTCCCTTATGATCCGACTGTGTCCCCATCCCCATCTCTGTAATAGATCTGAGCCATGAGCTCAACTATACACTGAGTCCTGGAATCATCGGTTGTGCTGGGGGCTTAGGGACCTTGAAAACCACGCGTTGGCCAACCTCATATGACCACTCAACCAAAAACTCCTTTTTCGTCTAGTAAGAACTGAAACTGTCTTACCACTTCTCACCTGTCAGGTTTCACAGCTCAAACGTCATTTCCCAGAGGTGGTCCTCCCTGGACACCACCTCTAAGCAGCGCTGGGTCACTTTCTATCTCATCACCTGTCTTTACACATGTGTCTGGTGGGAGGCCCTCTGGTCATCCATCTGTCCACTTGTCTCTTGTCTGCCTCCACCCACAAGAGGTCTGGCCATCCACTTAACATCACAGCCTCACACCTCGAACACGGCCTGGGTGCACCGTGTGTTCAGATGTGTGTGGGGGACATTCAGACCTTCTGTTCCCTCTGTCTTGTTGCCATAGCCCCTTAGCACTCTAGCTAATGCATGAGCAGGAAGGGAAGGACGTGGGAAGGGGGTAAGCAGGGAAAATGTAATTTATCAAGATACGAGCAGCACCACCTTGCTTTAACGATAAAAAGCACCAAAATGAGGGGCAGGCCCCGTGGCTTAGCGGTTAAGTGCGCATGCTCCGCTACTGGCGGTCTGGGTTCGGATCCCGGGCGCGCACCGACGCACCGCTTCTCCGGCCATGCTGAGGCCGCGTCCCACATACAGCAACTAGAAGGATGTGCAACTATGACATACTATCTACTGGGGCTTTGGGCACAAAAAGGGAAAAAAAAGGAGGAGGATTGGCAGTAGATGTTAGCTCAGGGTCAGTCTTCCTCAGCAAAAAGAGGATTAGCATAGATGTTAGCTCAGGGCTGATCTTCCTCACACACACACAAAAAAGAGCTTATCATATATCTGATAAGAACTCGGAGAAATTTAGAAGTTCTCTCTCTTTTGTGGAATTCCAAAGTGGGGTTCTGACACTCATCTCCTCTAAATTAAAAAAAAATCAACTTTTTAAACAGATGGATATAACCAGGACTGCCACCCGTTAACCTGTGTGTCGGGTTAACCTTCGTCGGGGAGAGCGCCATCAGACAGACACCGACCTCGTGTGGAGCTCCCTGGCGACCCTTCTCCACCACTTACCTTTGCTGAGGGAGGGGGCTAGTCCGTTCATGAACTGCGGGAAAGGCTTGCTGGGGGATGTGGGGACATCCAAGGAGGCCACAGAGCCGCCGCCTAGCAGGTCGATCTTGCCCGCCTGCTGCCGGAACTTCTCCAGGTCCCGGGACAGCAGGCTGAACTGCTCACTCTGCGTCCGGCATTTCTCCTCCAGCTCTCGCACCTTGCACTGCACGGGAGAGGCACGGACATGAGGTCAGCCGGGGGCGCTGGGTGGTGGGGACGTGCGTGTGAGAGTGTGTGGTGTGTGTGTGCATGTGTACTGTGTGTATGTGTGAGTGTGCATTGTAGGCATGTGTACGTGCGCACATGAGAGTGTATATTTGGTGTGTGTGTGCACATGTACTGTGTGTGTGCACACGTGTGTGCATGTGTGTGGCAGGCGCTGCCTCCTACCTCCAGGAGAACAGTGGTAACACATGCGCCTGTGCAGCCTGGCTGGCGGCTGAGTTCCCTCACAGGGTGAGCGTGGGAAACCACAGGTGCCAAGAAATCCTGCAAACACTCAGATCCCAGCCAACAGCGGATTGTTCTGGGCTCTGTGTGCAGCCCGGGCACTTTGAGGTTGGCATGCCTCACCAGAGCTGTTTGAAATTTGGAGTATGAGACTGTGACACAGCCTGGACGTGGGGGAACAGCTCAGTTGCTAACTCACTGATGCATTTTTCTCCTGGGGGCTGGTGCCGCTCGTGCTGCAAAACCCCAAAGAACATGGTTTTAGCAATAGACGCGAATTTCTATCTGCTGGACTTGGTTAGTACCACTGCTGCCATTTGCGGAATCCAGAGGCATGTCGGGAGCACCAGGGAGGGCGGGAGTCTCCCTCGGGGACACATGTCAGGGAAGGGTGGCCCCGCCAGCTCCCTCCTGTCTCTGCGGCTCCTGCCTGGCTGGTTCTCAGATTGAGTGGGCATAAGCAAGCCCCTCTCTCCTCTCCAGGGACTCACAGACACTCACGGACTACACTCCCCCTCCTGGTGCAGAAGCAAGGCTCTGTCTCCCGTGACGAGTGTGTCAGGCACTCGTCCACAGGTGGGCGCCCGCATAAGGGGGCGCGTATCGAGGGTCCCTCTGCCTCTTCACCGTGCGGTGTCCTCTTCATGGTGCTTAGCCACCCCCCAACGTTGTATTAGCCCCTGATTATCTCTCGTCTCTCCAGGACTGGACGGTAAGCTCCAAGTCTTTGTTGTCTGGTTCCTGATACTCTCAATACTCTGTACAGAACAGGCACACAGTAGGTGTCAATGAAAGTGAACCAGGCATCGTGTACTTGTAGTGGTGGCCAGTTTCGTCTGTGTGGAGTCCCGCCTTGTCTCCGTTCCTCACTCGATGATAAATGGAAACCCCCACTGGCTGTATTATTAATTTTGTATATTGTCTGCTTTTCCCACTGAAATGTCAGCTCTGTGAGGGCAGGAATTTGTGTCTGTGTCTTTCCTGCTGTGTCCCCAGCACTGGGAATGACGTTGGCACTGAATAGGACCTCAACAGATGCTGGGTTTAATACAGGTGTGCAGACAGGGATTCGGCAAGAGCAGGGACAGGGCCGGACGGGCCCTCAACCTGACTCAGCAATAGACCCTCCCCCCTCCCCTCCTTCTGCATCCTCCTCCTCCTCTTCCTCCTCCCCACTCCACTGGCATTAAGCTTCTCAGCTCCTTAGTTCAGAATGAAGTGCTATTTATGCTTGAGATCACGGATTTCTAAAAATAAACGTAACAAATCCCAAACCTATAATTAATTTCTTCGATTCATTAAAAAAAAATCTGCAGGATTCTACTTTTAAAAAGCTGAATGAGCTTGGCTGTGATAGCTGTCTCCACCGAGGAAGGCAGAGGACTGAATTGGGTGCTCCTGGGCACAGGTGGGGAACGTGGAGAGGGCCAGATGGGCATCCTGCCCAGGCCTGCCCGTCAGGGAGACGCACGCGATCCGGAGCAGCTCTGGCCCCAGAGCAGGACGGCGACGTCACTGCCTCCAGGCCAAGGGCTCCGGCTCCCCCAGCTCAGCCCTAAGTCGTGAGTGTGTCCCAGGGCAGAGCCGAGGGCCCTGGGGGACAGGCAGGTCTCAGAGGAGCAGCTGCCAACCCCCTGGCCTCGGGCGTGGAGGGCATCAGAAGAGCCTAGAGCTCCCTGGGTCATCCCGACATGCTGCCCGGGGCCTGCGGTGGTGAGTGGGGACATGAGGTGGCTTGCGGAAGAGCGTGGACACTGTTTAAGGGCCACGTATTCATGTCAACGTGTGTTAGGACAAACACGACCGGCACACCAACTCCACCATATCACGTACATGTGAGAAACGACCTAATGAGAAAAGCGAATTGATTTTTCATTATGTCACATTCTTGAGATGACAAAAATACAGAGACGGAGAACAGAGCAGTGTTGTCAGGGTTTGGGGTTGTGGAAGGTGTGACTACGAAGAGGTGATGAGGGAGGGTCTTTAGGGTGGTGGCGCCATCTGTATTCCTGACTGGTTACGTGAACCTACGTGTGCAGCGAGTCCCATGCAATTACACACCAAGGAAGAAAGAGGAGTGAAGGTGAAAACTGGCAAACCCAGATAAGGTCTGAGGTTTGGCTCCGTGTATCCTGCCAGCGTCGGCTTCCTGGTTTTGACAGCGGACTCTGGTCATGTAAGACGCTGAGTGAGGGGTCCACAGGAACCATCTGTGCTGTTAGTGTGACTTCTCATGAATCTAAAATTATTTCAAAATAAAAAGTCGTTTTTTTCTTTTTTTCTGGGAAAGATTCACCCTGAGCTAACATCTGTTGCCAATCTTCCTCTTTTTTTTTCCTCCCCAAAGCCCCAGTTCATAGCTGTATATTCTAAGTCCTTCTAGTTCTTCTTTGTGAGCCGCTGCCACCACACCACGGCTACTGACAGACCGTGTCATGGTGTGGTTCCGTACCTGGGAACCGAACCCGGGCCACCGAGGTGGAGCACACTGAACTTTAACCACTAGGCCATCAGGGCTGGCTCTAAGACAAAAAGTTTTAAAAAGTGAACACATTTAAATAAAATATGAAATAATAATAAGACGCAGCTATGGTGAAATTCACAGAGGTGGCACATGAATGGCTGGTGTAGGGACATTATACCAGATGAAGTGCAGCCGAGGTCTCAGTGAGCCTGAACTGGGGCTTGGCGTTGGACACACATCTGAAACAGAGGTCCCCAGGCTCAGCTGTCTGACCTGATTTGCTGGGGGAGGTGGTGGGTGGAGCACAGAGCGGGTAGACGGTCTGCTCTCTGCCACGCCCCACAGGACTCCAGATGTGACTGGGGGAGAGAGGCCAGGGGTCATGCAGAGGCGGCTGGACGGCAGCACATTTCACCTGCTACTATTAACATGATGTCCTTGGTACCCACTGCTGGCAGAGCCCAGGACCAGGGCTCCCCAAGGGCCCCCATCAGTCACTCCCTCCTTCCAGGGAGCATTTCTTTGTTCTGGGGTCCCCTTCTCTGATGGGGCCCATGACGTGCCATTTGCCCCAGCAGCTGGCACAGGAGGTGCCTGTAGAAACTCGTGTCAGTTCTGAAGAGCTCACTCAGGCTCCTGCCGTGACTGACACGGGGAGGGTCCTGCGAGCAGGTAGATTTGGAGCCGACGTCAACCCATCGGTTTAAAGTGGCCGTCCACAGAGGCGGTGGGGAACGCAAAGGAGGGAAGGGGAGCAGGGCAAACCTAGGAAACTGGGGGACACGGGAACCCGGGTGAGTGTGTTCTGTCTAGAGAGGAGTCTACTTCTCAGCATCCGTCCAGACCCATTGTGGGCAAAACTTCCAGTCTCCTGGGAGAAGCAGGAATCTTCATTTTAATGTAAAATCTCTCAATCATTAAATGTTGGCAAGTATTTTGAAGGCTTATAAACAGTCTGGCGACAAGGCCCATCTCGAGGTGGACATGGTCCATGGCGCCATTTTGTGAATCTCCTTCTGGTGAGGACGTGGGTAACATTCCCGGCACCGGGTCGGGTTGTGACCTTGTGGCCCTGTGGTTGGCCTCCAGCTGTGCCCACGTAAGTCCCAGACACACAGGGTAATCCCTCCAGGGTCTGGGGCTCCGGGGGCTCTGGGATGGATACTTTACAATCTTTCTGGATGGACAGCGTACGTCCGGGGAGTTGAACTTCTGCTCTGGGGCCGTGACTGAGGATCCCACCCCAGGGGTGGTCAGTGCACATGTTAGGAAGGCTACGCTCCAGATGCAGCTGCCCGAAAGACGTCTGCTCCCTGTCTCGCCGTGGATGCCCCCGGCATGCTCACCAACATGAGAAAAAAAATGGTGAAATTATCAGCTTTTTCCTAAGCATGATGAATGGGAGAAACAGGTATTCGTTGGTGAAATAAAAAGTATTCAAGATCCATTAACTGGCTCAAATATTTAGTGCTATCCTGCCCTTAATAAATAGAGCATAAGACTAGCAAGGTCCTTAGCCCGCGTGCTCTTGGGCATGGGGAAGGCTGGGTCTCTAAATGGTCCTGTGTCCAGATACAATTCGGAGGATTTCTGGTTGCCCAAGGCTGCCGGAACCAGGCCCTGGCAAGTTGACATGCTTCCCTCGAGTACACCTTCCATGGGAGCTGGTGGTGGACGCTCCTAACAGCACAGACAATTGGGGCTTCACTGAGCTACCGAACAAACTCAGATGTACCACTCTGTGCCTGCTTGTCGACGAGTGTTTGCTCCATACGTGTCTGCACGTGTGGGGCAATTTGGTTTGAGACTTGCTTTCATTATAACCTGGAGCGATGTTATAGGAGCCTGGCTGAGCCTCTCCCATCTCAAGCGTCTACCAAAAAGAATCTGCGAGTCGTGCCCATCACACCTAATAGTTTGCTTGTCTCTGCAATTCCTTGCCTTGTTCCTCCTCTTGGTATTAGAGGAAGTGGCTTCAAGACAGCAGGTGCTGACTCTCAGAACCCAGGCAGCTTTCCTGTTCACACTAGGCTCAGGGAGAAAAAAAGCTGAAACAGAAGTGGATGAGAACTAGAGACCCATTATACTCGAAGCACATCGCATAGGCCAGTGCTCCCTCGGGAAACTTCATCAGGCCCCCTGCTGTTTCCTTCTTCCAGAAAAGAGGCGGGTTGTTTTGCAGGAGCCTCCAAGAAGAGTCTCCAGGCCTGGCTGCAGCTGGTGGAGGCGTGGGTTGCTGAGGCCAGGCCCGGCAGCTGGGGCCACATGCCTCCAATGGTCCTTGAGTCACCAGCAGAAGGAACTGCTTCCAAAGGGTGCAGAAAGACAGCAGCGACCCCATTGTTCTGCCCCGGCTGGCTTGTTTGGACGTCACCATTTATTTCAGGGTTCAGAGCATGGTCTCGTCCTGGTTGGGCGGCGAGGGGGGTGGGGCGGGGACCACTCTGCGTGAGTTAACCCGGTGGCGGCGTGTGCATCTCCAGCCCCGCTTCTGCCCCCAGAGCCCCGGCCACCTGCAGCATCCGAGCGGAGGGCGGCTGCTTGGGAGCCACTGCGTTCTGACCGAGGCAGGAGCAGATGGTGCAGTCATCAGGCAAGAAAACTATAGTTGGAATAAAGAGCAGAGACTTGCACATTTGGACATGGGTATTTATAAAGACAGAGGAAAACAATCCCGAGACGTGACTGCGAACCTTCCCAGGATCCTCCATGTGGTTTTCTCATCCGATTTCCCGGGCTCCACACACAGGAGCCTCTGAGTGGGGCCCTGTGCCCTGTAATTAGTGTGCAAACCAGGACAGTTTTGAGAGTAAAGGGACGCTGTGAATAATAAGAACAGCAGGCAAGACCAGGGAGCCTCCCAGGAGAACTGGGTCACCCTGCGTGCGGGCGATTTGGGAATAAATTGTGTAAACAAGGATTGCGATGCTCTCTGTCATTTGCTGAATACCTACTGTGTGTGCAGGCACTGCCGGGGGCTTTCTCTGCATCATTGCTTATGGTCAGAGGGACTCCGGGGGCTAAGTTGGTACGGGTCCATCATAGCCTGAGGAAGACAAGGCCAAAGTCACACGCCCAGTAATGGGCAGGACAAACCCAGGCCTCTGAGTCCAGCTCTGAGCTGCGTCTAGATCCTGGTCCACCACTCACTCATTAGGGGACCTGGAGGCAAGTCACGTAACCTCAGTGGACCTCAGTTTCTTCATCTATAAAATGGGGTGAAGCGTGCCTTCCAGAACCCAGTGGCAAATTCTACGTACAGACTCTGGCAGGCATGGTAGGGCTCCATGAGCAGAAGCTAAGACCTTCCATCCTCCAAGGGCAGAGGCTCAGTCTGTGACCTGCCAGAGGGACGGCTGACTGATAACTCAATCACCTGAGCTCCATTACACTCCTCGGTAGACTGGACGTCTGTTTTCAGCAAAGTGCGATGGCTCGTTTGAGCCCAGGCAGGCACATCAGAATTCCCTACTCCTTATCGTCAGCGAGAGGCATTGTGGATCTCTTGACAGTTTCACGGTGGTCCCCAATGAAGGAATACCCTTCACGGTCAGTTTAATGCTCAGACCTGCTCTGGCTCTTGCCTGCAGCTATAACATACACGGAAAAACCCTATAAACTCATCTGAACAAGCTCTGGTTTCCGGGATCTTTACAGGTAATTGCTCTGAGTTCTGGAATCTTTCCAGGACAATGCAATCTTGTTACTGAAATGTAACAAAGTAGGAGCCAGGGGAGACTCTGCTAAGTGAAGGTGGCTGTTGAATTAACATCTTGCATTCTATAATTTGTATGGATTCAGCTCTATTAAAACGCCAGTGTCCTAAACATGTGCTTTGGTTCCTATGATTAAGGCATCCATCAGATTGTCCAACTAAAGCACAGTGAACTCTAAGCTGGTGGGTCAGATCGCTGGTTGTCCGGTTTCTGAACTGATTCGCATTTGTCACACAGGTAGCGCATGCGCAGATAAGCACATTCATTGATGGGAACTCAGAACTCTTCTGCTGCCCACTGACTAGCTATTGCCCTCGGGGGCTGATTGTGACCTGGAAGGGGAGGCGTTAGGGAGACCAAGATGGAGTCAGAGTAAGTCCTTGGGCAGCTGAATTCCCGAATACCGGAGCGTGCAGTGTTTTCTTGTCTCTAACCACCTCACCTCCCAGCTAAGACTCACGGGTACTGGGTGGCTAAGGCTCTGCCCCGGAGAGCAGAGACCCCGTGCCCACCGGAGGAAAGAGAATTCCTAAGAGATACAGGATGCAAAACATTAAGTATAAATCTTCTTCACCTGCTCACTTCTCAGATCCTCAACTTGGCTAACATTCTGTCACCTTTAGTGTCGAAACTGACTTGTCTTGCAAGGATTCCAGGATTCAGATGTGGCAAAGACAATGCTATGGCTCCACCGCATTCGGCTTCGTTTCCTGGGCCCAGGGAGTCTGCACCTGGGCTTCTCTGGCAGCGCAGTTGGGCCGTGTCGCTAACTCTGGCTAATGGCCCATAAGCCGGGGTGATGTGTGTCGCTTCCGTAGCTGAGGCACAGAAGAGTAGATAGGAGGTTTCCGTGCCACTTGTCCCGGCCGCGGTAACCAGGAAGCCCTGTGCTCCAGACAGCACAGTCTCGAGACACAGGCAGCCTGGGTCCCTGAGTCACCGCTCGGAGGAGAGCTGTGTGGAGCATTCCCAGATCTGCAGTGGACCTTGTTGATGAGAAATGAACCTTTACACGTTAAGTGCGAGATGTAGGCACACCTGAGCCTAACCTTATGAACACATCTGAGAACCGGTTCATCTCTTTGGTGGGACAAAGCTGCACTCCTTCACACATTCATTCACCCACACCACGCTCACTTGCCAATGATTATGGAGAATTGTAACTCCAGCCTGGCAGCGCCGACTTCTCCCTGAGGCCCAGAAGCACGGTCCCTGGAGCCACAATACAATTAGCGACCCACAGAAACGTTTTCATTTTAATTTCCTTTAAAATTAGAAGAAAAAAACAAATACAATAATAATGAATACGTGATAATGAATCCAACCTGGATTATATTCATCTTCACACTCAAGCAAATATGAAATAGAATTTTTATGGAGGAGGAGACCCATGAAAGCAAAGGGGCCCAGGGCCCACGAAAGTCACAGAGCTGCTGGACGCTGGACCCTGGCCTAGAGAAGATCCCCAGGCTGTCTCAGGGTGCGGCCCATCTGCTCTCAAAAGTCTCCTAAGTGAGACCCAGGGATGGAAGAAGCCTGCATAGGGTTCCCCTGGCTGAGACGAGCAAGGGCTGAGGTCGCCGCACTTTGAGGCTTTGCTGGAGGAGAGGAGCACAAGCATTGGGAGTGATGGAGTGACGTCTTCTGAAGGCGCCCTGAAGAATCAGCCAAAAGCAACCCAAACGCACACGCAAAGCACACGGCACTGGCACTGGCACTCCACGGGCAAGTCCCCCTGCAATGGACCCCAGAGCTCACCGTCTCCCGAACCCACACCTTTACGAGCACCTCAGTCACGGGGGCGTTTCTTCCCTGCAGACACTCCTCTCAGAGACTTGAGACGATGCTCCCAGGCGGACCTCCTGGCCTCAGGGCCTGGCTCAGCTCTTACGAGCTATGTGTCTTTGAACAAGTGGCCAGTGTCTCTGTGCCTGGTGGTCTAATCAGTGAAATGAGGGTAACAATGGTAACAACCTCCCCGGGCGGTTTGAAGGGTTCAGTCTGAGGGCACTTGCCAAGTGCCTGGTGTATAGTGACCTCGTGACACATGTTGTCATCTTCTGCTGCTGCACCGCCCCAGGAGGCCGTGATTCCCAGTGTAGCTGCCGTGTGAGCCGACTCCCAGCTCACCGTTCAGTACAGTGTGGCTGCAGGAGAGCGGCCCCCATCTGCAGGGTGGTCAGCATTCTGGGGTCAAGGGGAGCCGTGCTGTGACGCGGCCGTTGAGGGTTTGGACTCCGGAGCCAAACTCCTGGGGTTTGAGTCCAGTTTCTGCCCCTTACCAGTGAGGCCTGGGCAAGTCACTCAACCTGACCATGCCTCGGTTTCCCCTGGGTTGTCGTGAAGATTGAGTGACATAACGTGTACTGTCCCTTAGATATCCCTTAGCTGCACCCTTAGAACAGTGCTCAGCACAGAGTAGGTGTTCAATAAATGCTGTCGTCCTTGTCACTGTTATTGTTTATATTATTACTGTTTTCTCTTGCTTCTTTGTCTTGAAATAGCTCCTTCATAAAGTGCCAAAGAAACTGCTTAACGGTGTCTGGAGAGGTCTCTTCTCTTGGCTGTGAGGTTTGCACACAGAGCTCTCCGTCTCCTTCTATTTTCAGTTAACTCCTGACTCCCTCTTCGCTAAGCCCCCAGCCAGCCCCAATTGCTCCCCGGGTGTTGGGACTACTCTCCCCATGGAGAGCAAAGACACCTCCCCTCCATCATCCCCAAACATCCTGGAACCAGGGCTTCACCAGAAACCTGGTTCACCAGAAACCGGGGCTTAGAAACATCCGTGGAACTGGATTTGTGTAGATGAGTGTTTTGAGGGGTTTTGATTTAACACGTTTTCTGAGATAACCCTTATCCAGTAACTCTAGTTCTATCTAGCTGTTTATATTATATCTAAACAACCCGAGGAAGTGGCTGTTCTGCTTAGTAGAACATCCGACTGAAGGGGGTCACCAGTGTGCCATGTAGGATGCACCACGCTCTCCCGGAACACGAACACTTCCAAATGATAGCTACACTGCACGCTTCAGATTGCTCTGTGACGAGCTGGTGGGCAGGATTTCACACCTGTGGTTTCTCAGCCAACACTCCTGCTGAAGGAAGGTGGGGGCGGGAGTGGAGGCTCAGGTCACTAAGGTGCTGGACCACGGACTGGCCAAGACCCCTGGGGCTCCTCCTGCGACTGTGTCCTCCTTGCCGTAACTAGCCTAGTGGACTATAAACGATGCTTCTCGAACACCAGCTGCATCAGAACGACCCGGAGGGCTGGTAAAAACACAGATTTCTGGGCCCCTTCTCCAGAGTTTCTGATTCAGCAGGTTGAGGGCAGGACCCCAAAATTTGCATTTCTGACAAGCTCCTAGGTGATGCCAATACTGCTGGTCTGGGAACCCCACTGTGAGAACCACTTATCTAGAAATGAGAAAAGCCACATCTTCTACGAATTCATGATCAAACTTAGAGTTTTGGAACACACTCAAAACCTTGTTCCGAGGGACAGCTCAGTTTCTCCTCTTCCCCGGGTAGCGAGAAAGGCAGCTGTCTGTTAGAGGGAAGACGGGAGCCGCCACCCACGCCTGCCAGGAGAGCCCACTGTCACTCATGGCAGACACAGAACAACAAGGTGGAGCGTTCAGGCGCCAGGTGTGAATCCTGATGACCTACCGACCGAATTTTGGGCTCTCAGCCGGGCTATCAATCACGTGGCTGGCCCCAGGGTAGAATCAGTCCTAGCAGTGTCTCCCGCTGTGGTCACCTGAATTCATGGAGCCTGAAAGTTACAGCCTTGGCAGGAAATGGGAAACCAGGTTCGCTGGGCCTGCTCAACACTTCAGAGAACGGAACCGTGTGATCCAACACCCAGGTTACAGCACAGGCCCCGAGGAGCTCCCGCCAACAGCTCCTCGGCTCCCCCACCCCAAGGAGCCCGACCGCCCACTACCTCATCAGAACGCTGCTGCTGGGTCAGAACCTCGAGCTGCCCAGTTTCGGAAGACCCGGTGGGTTGAGCGGGCCCAGGGACCCGTGGCTGCTCCCATGCACGGGGAAATGGGGAAAGCACCACCAAGCACAGGGGGCGGGAGCACATCCTTCCCCAAAATACCTGCATGCTGTCCAAGGTGTTCTGGGTGAGGAGCAAAGCAAGACACAATTACAAGAAGATGTGTAAATAAAGAAAACACACGGTTCTCGGCACGTCTGCACTGCCTTTTCCGTTTTCAAGTCAAAGCACGTCAGGACTGTTGCCACATGTCAAAGCATGCACTGCCACCAGCCCCAGGGGACGTGACCTCAGCGGGACTGTCACAGAGTGGCAGCTCAGAAGGCGGATTAAAACAACACAGACGATCAAATCAATGGGCTTCGGGCGACTGGAAAAAAGAAACTACACTTTCAGCCAGCAGACTATGCAAATGAAAGTGCGGTGGGCGATTCAGGCAAGGGGAAGCCAGCGACTTTTCAGGAAGATTTATGGGGAATGGGGGCTCTGTTGCCCCTCTCCCAGGTTATGCATTTTCCCACCTGCTATTCATCACCCTCATCCCTCCAGATATTCATTAGCTAATGGACGCTTTCAAAAAATCAATTTTAATATATATGATGATAGTGAAACCTTTTCCTGCGGGAGGAATAGATTTTAAAAGGCACTGTAAGAGATGCATATATTCTGTTTTAAGTGGCTGCTATTCCCCTGGGGACAAAGGACGGGGTCATCTTAAAGGAGACAACTGCTTCCCATACCTGCGGATGGCAGGCCCGGGAGAAGGCCACGCGGGGCCAACCCACACTGTGCAGCCCCCCTCTGCTGCTGTGTCTGTCACTAAGGGGTCAGTAATTTTGTGACCTCTGTCTTTGGCAGGTAGAAGGCCTGGTCTGCTCATTATGGCCTGTTTATTACTCATGGAGGATGCAGACAGCAAGGCCTCTGGGGTGACCCTATGAGTTCCACTCAGATTTGCCCGTCTGCTCCCTCGGAAGCTGCCATCAGGCCACAAGCCAGGGACAGAGGATTGGTCACTCCTGACACCCACGCACGCTGGTGGGACTTGGCGCCACGTCCCTGCCCAGCCCCCACCATCAGGGTGGGTAAGAAAGGCCTCTGGGTGGCTGAGGAGGGTCACTCACATCATGCTCACTGCGGATGGCACCTGGGGCGGTGCCTCAGATGGCGTTCGCTGCTCGATTCCCCAGGTGGTCCTTTCTCTAATCCTGCAAATCCCTCCCCACCTACCAACTGCCACACGCTTCCCCAGGATGTGCTGGCCCTTGAAACTTATCCTCCACACTTCATCTGACGGCAGGACACCCACAGGAATGGTCCAGCCACCCTTTCTCCACGGGGAAATCACTCCACACCAGTGAGCGGGCCCATCCTGCTTGCGTTCCCCCCAAGAGGAGCCGGCAGAGGAGAGCAGACCACACCTGAGACCCACAGTCCTGATGCTGGCTGTGTGGCCATGGGAACATTGCTTAACCTCTCTGTGCCCAATTCCTACATGGGAATCGTGTAGGTTGCTTGTGATGCTGACAGGGGAGGATGTGTGGACGGCACTGAGTGCTGGTACCCAGTAGGCGCTCAGTAAATGCTGGCTGTTGTTTCCACTCGGCATTAACGCGACTCTCTCGCCCTCACCTGCCCCAGAGAGACGCCGGCAGGGCCTCACTCACCTCTAGCAGCTGCACAGCGCCTTCATGTTCTTTCTTAGCTTCAACCTGAGCCTTTTTATGATAAAAAGAAAAAAGAATAAACGTTTAAAGGTGGGAAAACAAGAGAATCAGATCAAAGCCTAAATTATCAGGGAGTGGGTCACTGACCTTCATCCCCTGATAAGCCTCTAAATTCTAGGGGTCTTAATCGGTTCTCATTTTTCTCATCCTTATCTTGGGCAAGATGGAGTGGATTTTGGTTGGGTTTGACACTGTTTGTAAAAACACTCTTTGCACCCTGATCTGGCAGAGGACGGAGAGGCTGGTGGGCGTCAGCGGGGCGTGAGGGGGAGGCTGGCTCTGTTCCTGAGAAGGGGTCGAATGCAGAAGGCGTCGAACCCAGAGCAGCAGGATAACTCCTCCCACAGCCTCGGGTGGTGCCATCACTTCCCCAGACATCTTAACTGTCTGGGGACAAAACACAGTCACACGAACTCGACCCCCAAATAGCTCCAGGTCGGCGGAGATCTCACCAGGCCCTGGAGAGGCCGCGACGGGGGTCCTGAGCACCTCACAGGCTCCCAACAGTTCAGCCCAAGGTAGGGGGGCTGCCCGCTTCAAATTACTTGAAGCCAAGCCACCCGCTCCACAGAATAAGACATTTCACAAGTTTCACTAAAGACATTTCTCAGGATGGCTGCTGCCTGGGCCAAATGGCAAATTCACACAAAGCTGGATGCAACATCATTATTTCTTGTCCATATGTACTCTGAAGCTCCAGCATTGTGATGACTGAATATCTGTTCGTTGGCCTGCCGGGCATTCATGTCCTTCTCTCCTGGGAAGAGTCCCTGAATTTGCCGGGGACCCAGCACACCCATACTGAGCCCATGAGTTCAGTTCTGGACTCTCGGTGATTGGTTTACAGCAGGGTGGACGGCCCGAGTAGAGCAATGAGACTTTGTCTGAGAATGCTGGGAGAGAGGAAGGCCCCTTGCCTAGTGGATTTGAACCTGAGTGGAGGGGAATTTGGAGCAGCTGCAGACATGTTGCCACCATGAGGGGCGAGGCTACAGCAGCCAGGGGCCTCCACATGGAAACCAAAAACGAAGCCAACACAGGAGAGAGAGAGGCAGGATAGCAACCAAGGTCTGATGGGATTTTGGGGGCACTGGACTCAGCCATATCTGAGGCTGGATGGTCTGGGCCCTGCTTAGCCATATCTGAAGTACACAACTAAAATTCTCTTTTTGTGTTTTCTGTCACTTGGAACCAAGAGTCTTACGGAATATGATCGTCAACTGTTAAAGAACGTGACACTCCCCATTTTAAAGCTGGAGACACCGAAGTTCAGTATGAGTCTATGTCATAAGACAGAAGAAAAGCCTGCACCACAGCCCACGTTCATTATCCCGTCAAATTTGTTTTGCTGGTCTCACAAACGTTCCCAATGAAGCAGAAAAACACGAATTTTTAAAGAGGATTATCTCCTACGGGGCACCTGCCTTTTAAGATATCGAGCACTAATAAAGAACCCATTACATTAAATTGAGATTTACATCTAGAATTCTGGGTTCTGGAGGAATATTTCCTCCAGGGGCCTGGAGACGGATTAGCAATGGATTATTCAACATCATAAACAAGCCAACGAGCCTCATCTTAGCAGCTTCTGCTTCTCACTCGAAAACTACTGTGGGTGGGGAAGGGGGAGGGCTTGGCTTCCCCAGCACAGACCAGAAAGGAAACATCATCTGAGCTGTCTGTGGCGTTCATACACAGGCGTTTCGTTCTCACAGATTCCAATGAGGTTTTTAAGAGCCGAGGAAGAGAACAGAACACAGCAAATTAATTACACCATTCTTGAATTCAGCTCCATCTTCAAACGCTTCAAATTGTTCCTTTCAAAGCAAAAACCACAAGAGTGACAATAAATAACAAAATAGGAAAAAAAGACAAACGACGAGAGAACATATAGGGATTATATAAATAACACCACCATTGAGCCAGCGAGTGGAAGATCGTTTTCAACCCGCAGGATGAAAAAACAACAGAACACTCCAGCGCGGGCTGTTAGAACCCAGCCAAGTTGGCAAGAACAACTTCGTTTCCGGCTTCAAGTGAAAATCAGGAGTTCGTTTTCGTAGGCTACTTGCAAGCTGGGCCGTTTGGGCAATCAGAATAGATTGTTAACATTAACAGTTCAAATTGGCAGTGCTGAATTCTTCCAAAAACCTGAGCAACAGCTTCAGCGAGGCTCATTTTGGGGGCCAGTGTCAATCTGTGGAGAAGCTGTGACCTTCGTTTAGACACGATTTCTGACAGAGCACAGTGAAACTGGAGAGGGACCAGGGCTCTCAGGGGCCCAGAGGCCTGCTGTCAGAAGAAGAAGCCTGTCATCCAGGGGGCCGAGTGTCCAGGGGGTGGGTTAACATGGAGCAGATGCAGTGATTTCAAGGGAGGCACAGGTGCACAGAAGGGACGGTAGGTCTCCTGTTGGCAGAGTTCTGGACGTTCGGCTTAGATAGACCGGGCACTCAGGACAGTTGGCCACCCAGCACCACGGTGACTGGGCTGGGATGATGGATGCCGGTTAGGATGGAGCAGGGTGAGTGTCATCTATGGATGCTGATAATGTCAGCTCCACAGAAAAGCAAATGAGATTTATGGAGCTGGGTTGAGGGCTGTAAGGACCCTCAGAGCCGGCCCCTGAGTCCTGCAGCCCTGGGGAAGCAGATGGACATACGCCATCATTCCAGGAGCGTGTTGTGGGAGAAAGCAAGACCCAGGCTGATGCTGCACTGAATGAATGCAGAGGCTCAGTCTGTGATCCCCTCGCCATCTACACACAACAACTAAATCCCAGCGTCCAGGGGAGGCCCTTGAAGTGTAGGCAAAGCATTGATTATGAAGTGCATGGCGAGTTCTCTTAGTACCTTAGCTTCTCCTAGTATCGCACATTTCAGTCACAGCCTGAAAACCAAGAGCAATCACTTCACTCCGGAGAGACTGTAAACAACAGGACAACCAGTCAGGTCTGCAGATGGACTCTAACTGTGGAACCTCCTTTGCTTGTACCCTGGATCATTAGAACTGCTGCTCGTAATCGACAAGGATTAACCTGCACAAGAAACTGAGACTCTGAGGAACAGGAGCACTGGACCTGGTCGCCGTTTACCTCAAGAGAAGGCACCAGTTTCGGAGTCAGACCCCCCAGGGGACCTGGAGCACTTTCCTTAACCTCAGGAGTCTCATCTGTCATGGGCCTGCACCCCACAGGTTATGGTGAGGGCTGACGGGTGTCTCCACTGCTTTCCTCATCAGGCATTGACGGAATATTGCTTAGAATCTATCAATGGTTATCTTAGTAATATTACTTGAACCACAAACCGCATCAACTGACAGAAGCTGCTAGATCTCCCCTTCCTTCCTTCCTTCAGTCCTTCCGTCCTTCCTTCCCTCATTTCTTCATTAATTCAGTGCTCTTGAGCACTTCATTCACTCAATACTTGTTGAGTACCTGCTCTGTGTCAGGCAATGCTCTAGGAGTGCAGACACTCCCCTCTGCAGACAGACAACAGGCAAATAGATAAAGAAGTGAGCGAGCGCATTTTGGCATCACTAAGGGGGGTGATGTGGCAGAGAGCACGGGGCAGGGAGTGGAGTCCATCTAGGCAGGTGGCCGGGCAGAGACTTCAATGACAAAAGTCAGGCAGCTCTGCCTGGGGACCAGGCATTCTGTGCGAAGACCAGGAAGGGGGATGGTTTTATGTGGTCGAGGGACAGAGGGGGCCAGTGTGGCTGCAGCAGGTGGAGAGAAGGGCGGGTGGGAGGAGAGGGGGAGGCAAAGGCAGGCGAGGGATTAAAGGAGGTGACACGTGCATTCTAGATGCTGGGCCCGGAACATTCTACACTTAGAATAAACGTTCACAGGGCAGGTTTTATTACTGTTGTCACTGTTCACAGCCTGTTCTCACCCAGTCTTCCTGAAGGCCATGTCCCTAGCCCCTGAAACATTGCTGACACAAGGTGCTGAAGAGCTGTTTGTTGAATGAGTGAAAGCAAGGATTCTCAACTGAGCTCGGGGCTCCGTGATCTCCACGAAGCAGGGGTCCCACAGGAGAGCCAGGGGGCCATGGTGGCCGGTGGGTGGGCGGGCGCTCTGCTTGGCTGCCTTCTATTTTTTCTAAACTATGCCTTCAACAGTGCCCAGAGAAAAGGGTTGGCTGGACGGACGTATCTTACCCCATCCCCACTAGAACAGCCTTGGGCATTTGGATCGTTTGTTCATTCGTTCTTTAATTCGACGCCTGTGTTCACTGGCACGTTAGTTCGCTCGCTTCTCCCAACCACCATATTGGGCAGAGAGACGAGCTGAGCTTGCAGAGAGAGGGAGGCACCCGGAGAAGGTGCTGGGTTCCGGGTCCCTGGTATCAGATGGATGAATGCCGGCACTGCCTTAGGGTGGCCAGGTCTAGAGGTGAGGCTGAAACCACAAAGGAATTTCCGAGTCCTGTAAAATGTGGCAAAACCCACCTCTATGGCATGGGAAAACATACTCCTGGCTGACTCACACACCGTACATGGAGAAGAAGAATATTACGGATCCAGGAAGCAGAGGGTGCAACAAAGCACAGCGAGGTGTGAAGGTAACACCCGAGACGACGGTGAAGGGGACTCCCAGGCCCCGCTCAGCCTCAGGAGCAACAGCCTGGCCTAGAGCAAGGGCCAGGGCTCCAGGCGGGGGTCTCTCAGGGAAGAGGAGTGAGAGCATCCCCTGGGGAGTGGGGCCATCTTGAGAGGAATTTTCGCTCTGCCAGAGAGCTTGGGAATAAGGGAGACGGGCACGCGGAGACCTAAGCAAGCAAGCAGAACGAGGTGATTACTGGCAGGGAAGAGAAAAAGTTGTACGAGAAGGAAATGCTGCCATTGCAGATCCTGGGGGGACACGTGAACAGCAGTGTTGCTGAGGATAGGGGTCCAGTGTGGGACATGATGTTTGAGATCATCCAGGGGGCGACATGCAGGGGAAGGTTGGATAGAAGAAGTGGGGTTCAGAGGCGGGATCTGACTTGGAGTCTAAATTTGGGGGTGGCCACACATAGATGGTATTTAAACCCACAGGAGCAGACGAGGTCGCTGAGGGAACAAGTGTACACAAAGAGATGTGGCTTGCAGACCAAGTTTTGGGGTACACCCATGATGTTTAGGGGGGATCTGTGTCAAAGGAGGAAAACTCAAAAGAGGATCGTGGCCTGGAAGCCTGCAGGGGTAGGGATCAACTGCCTCTGGGTCAATGAAGGGGCTGAGAACTAGCCACTGGGCATGACTTCCATGCACGGTGACTCAACATGAGCCGCCGTGTTGACAGGGTGAGGCTGGGGGACCCGCTGGAGTGGGCTCAAGCGGAAGCTGCAGTCAGAGAGAAGAGGCAGCTCTTCAGAGATATCTATACTGCTGTCTCGTGAGGAGCATCTTTGGACCTCAGATAGTTCTGGGGACTTTTATCGTGGTAAGGGGACAAGGGCCAGACTTTGGTCGATCCCTAGCCTTACAGTGGAGGCATTATGGCTTAGTGGGTTAAGTGCAAATCCAGTCTGTACTGCTTACTAGCCAGGTGACGTTTGGTTAAGTTACTTCATCTCTTTAGTCTTCAGCTTCCTCCGTTAGGAACCCGGATGATAATAACAGTATGGTTCCTAGGGTTCTACTGGGGACTAGGCAAGATGTTGCACGTTATGAAGAGTCCCCGGCACCCAGGTGATACCTAGTCTATTTTTGCGTAAAAATGTCATTTGTCTCCTTAGCACTCCCTGAACACTCTGATGTCTTCCCCCAAGACGTCCCAGGTCAAGACAGGCAAGTCTTAATACCCTGTCCCACGCCCCCCACAACCTGTGGACGGGGTCTGTGCCACCCCTGCAGGGTTACACGTAAAGAAAATGCCCCTTCACTCTGTTTTTCTCAGAAAATGAAAACACGGAGATGCCTGCTGGCCTGAGAGCACTACGGTGTCCATATATGTTCCTCCCTTTATAACTCGGAGCCTCTCCTCCCTCCTCTGAAAATTCCCCACTAGTAAACTCAGCTGAGCACATCTGAGAGAAACCGTGTGTGTTGGGGCTTCACAGAACTCTGAGATCTGAAAATTCAGTTTGTGGTTTTTTAGTGCATAAAAGAGAGGAGTTTGACCAGACTGATCCCTGAGTTGCAAACACACACACACACACACACACGCACCCCCCTCCTATCTTTCTGTTTGTGTGAACAGTTTAAGCTAAATTAAATCACCACTCCCTGTTGGAATAACTTGACTATAGTCATGGCTGTCAATGATTTTTTAAACTTTCCACACAATCAGAAAAACGTGCATTTCACAAGCGTACGTACATCTCAGTGCCCCTGTGACTGAATTTCGATGGATCCAGAACAAATCAGCTGTGGTGGACCGTCCCTCCTGCCCAGACCTGCACTAATATTTGAAGACTGAGATGCCGAGTCAGCCTGGAGCCTCCTCTCCTTCATGCCCCGCCCCCCACTGCGGCTCTGACCACCCACCCTGAGCAAACTTGATTAACTCCCCCTCCTAATCATTACTGAAATTAACACTGCCGCCACCCCAGTCCTAGATGCCAGGCTTCTCAGTGTGGTTCACCAGCCCCCTCGCTCCTCCACAAATCAACCCCGAAAAACAACCAACGTGATTTTCCAAGAATTGAATTAGATCCCGTTATCCTGTTTCATCCCTCTAAGGGCTTCACTCTCCCTTGGAACGAAATCAGGCTCCTCCCTACAGCTGTAAAGCCCCAGGAGTCGGTCCTCTGCAGCATCTCCTGCCCACATCATACTGCCTGCCTCCCAGCCCCGGGCCTCCCAGCCCCGGGCATCCCAGCCCCGGGCCTCCCTCTCTCCTGGCACGCGGGCTGCTCCCTCCATGGGACTTGCACTCTCGAGGGCCACGCCTGCTGCTCCTTTAAACGTCACCCCATTTAAAGCCGTTGTCCCGTCAGTCCATCACTTCATCCTGTTTGTTTCCTTCACGGCACTTTCATGATCTAAACTTAATTAATTCTTCATCTACTTGTCCACTTACTCTCACTCTGGGGGGCAGAGGCCCGGTCTTTCTCGCCACTGCGTTCCTGGTTTCCAGAACAACGGCTGAGTGGCTGACACATAGGTAACAGACAGCCGTTTGCTGAATGAATGAATGAATGAACGATAATCTCAGTCAGCAAGTGCAGCATGATGGCCGTCCATGGTGGAAATCAAATGGAAATGAGAACCTGGAAAGAATTTGCCAATCTCGTTCCACTCAAGGCTCAACCTTCCTCTTCTAACGCTTTTTTTAAAAAATCAGAGCTCTAAGAAATCACAGAATTGGCACATTTGTATTTCATTAGTGTCTCTTCCTCTGCTCCCCACACTGAAGAAGCATCAGTGTATCCAAAACAGAGACAATGATGGATGCAGGGAAAAAGGCGCGAAGGGAACTGGATGATGCGCAGAGGAGAGTATGGGAGCTGCATAACACCATTGGCTCGAGTGCATTTTCCTTGGCACCAAATGATTGGTAAATAAAACTCCAGGCTCCTAGAGAGGCTCTGTTGAAAAAAACCGACCTGTCACCCCGGCTGGACAATATTTGTATTTCTGCAAGCTTGTGATCCATCTCAGACGCACCCAGCCTGGGGACATGGCGTCTGAGGTGGCAGAGAATGAGCGCAGGTATCATTCGGGCATCTCCCGGGCACTGGAAGCTTTTGCACAAGGGGAGAAGATAAGAGTAATATTGCTGCCTGTGTCCAGTAATATCCTTTCTGGATAACATCTAATGAAACATTGCGTCTCAGTGTTCCAGCCAACGTATTATGACAGGTAATAAGCACGGTGACGGTCCCCATCAGTGTCAGCTTAATGAAGTCTGTCCTTAATATGAGGCCTCGATAAGTGATCAGAGAAACAGCGTCAGCAGTTATCTGCCTGATGCGACCGGCTCTGCTAATAAACTCGGGAGAAAACACTCCATCCCACAGATGCCTGTCGCCAGCCAGGTGGGGCCAGCAATCATGTGACTTGATTCTGAGATCAAAGACCTGGAGAGGCTGTCAGATGGCGGAGGGGCCTAGCCAGGGGGAGGAGGAGGGGCCTGCTGCCCATCCCAGCCACGCCTGGTGGGGCTGCGGGAGAGGACCTGCGCCAGCGGTCCAGCTCAGGAGGGCCCCCCACAGGCCAAGTAGAAGCCTGCGGCCTGTGTTTCCATTTGTCTGTCCACCTCAACTAGATGCTCTGGCTGAAGGGCTGGCTGCCCTCGGGGGAGGAGCAGGCAGGGGCGGGTGGGGGACACTGGGCTTCAGGACGGAAATACTGCAACAACTATACACAGGGACCCCAGCCCCAGGGCTCTGAAAGGGACCCTCACACCCATTTGGAGAGAGACAGAGGAGCAAGGCTGATGACTGAAGATGGGGGCGTTAACTTTCCCAGCCTCCCTCACATCACAGGTGCTGTGGGGACACATGTGCAACCAGTCAGTCCCTCCTCCTCCCCTCCCTCCAGCTTCTCGTCTTTCTTCTTCCTCTCTTCTTTCCTCCATTTCTCTCCTTTTCTTTCTGCTTTTCGTGTTCTCTCTTTCTCTCCCTCTCTCTCTGTCTCTCTCCCCTTCTCTCTCTCTCTTCCTTTATTAATGAGATCGCACTATAAATATTGCCCTGAATCTTGATTTGCTCATTTAGTAACATATCATGTGAATCTCCCCGAGAGAGCAGATACAAATCCAAATTATTCCCTTTAATGACGTCATCCCGGTCATGGTGTGGATGTACCTCGACTTACAGGAGCATGCCCTTGGATGGACATTCAACTTAATCCAGTTCCCCGTCCCCTACCCCTCACAGCAGCACAGCAAAAAACACCCAAATCCTTTTGAACTGGTTCCCACGCTTCTTGAGGGCACATTCCCAGGACGGAAGGTTGCAGGGTCAAAATATATGTGTGTGTTTGCTTTTAACTGATGCTGTCAGGTTGCTCGCCCCCACAGCGGAAGCGATTCACCCGCTGTCAGCGTCCACAGGAGTGTCCTCTTCCCTACGATCTCGCCAGCATCGGGGGTTCGAGCTTTCCGTCTGTTTTTGCAGTATAGAGCACGAACACACGTCAACTCAGGAGGAACTAGGGGCACAGGGAGGCGCAGATGACCAGATCTCTCCAGGAGGGAGCGGGAGGCGCCCTGGAGCCTGTGAGGTCTCAGGGTGAGCAGCCAGCCCCACCCACCCCCGAGCCAGCGCCCCTCTCGGGCCCCCCAGCCCACGGCCCGCCCCCTCCCTCCGCCCCCAGCACCCAGGCCCGCTTACCTTCTGCAGAAGGTCGATTTCCTGCTGCTTGGCCTTGAGAACAGCCAGCGCTTGTTCATGCTCCAATTCCAGCTGCTGCCGCCGCTCCGCGGCCTCTCGCATGTGCTGTGGGGGACAGGGCAGGTCAGGCCAGGCGCAGCAGGGAGTGGGTCTGTGCGCATGGCGAGCTCCCCACTCTGACTCACCCGCCTGCTCCAGGGCACCACCCCACCCCGCTCCCGGGCTCTTCCTGAGGGTGGCAGGAGGAACCGGGAAACCCTGGTACTAACAAAGCTTCCACCTCCTGTTTTTGCTTTTTATGTTTTAAATGCCACGGGCATTGGAGCAGAACTAGAGGTTCTCATGCAGAGGTGAGTTCCTCTTTCTCCTTGTTTGGAAAAAATTCTCTCTCTCTTCTCTCCATTTTTTCCCAGGTCTTCTGAAAACAACAGCCAAGGATTATCAATCTTTTCCCGTGTACTGAGTATTGTCCCAAGCTTTTTACTGCTATTTAAATCATAAAGTCCTCATCATAATCGCAGGACGCAGGTGCCATAACTGGCCCATTGTACAGAGGGGACACCGAGGCTCAGAGAAGCTGTCCTTGCTGGTCACACAGCAGGTAAGTGTGTCTAGGACTCAAATCAGAGGCTCTCAGTGGAGCCTCTGAATCGCAGGGTTTGGTCCCGTCTGCTCGCTCTGCTCAGCCAGGGTGCTCAGCCCCCGCAAGGGCCCTGCCGGCCAGGTCTACTTTCTGGAGCAGAGACGGGGCGTGCTCCCCGCTGTGCTCTCCTCGGGACACCCCATCTGTCCTCCACGCAGAGTGGAGCTCCGCCCCGAGAGCGCCAGGACTGGACCCTTTCCTCTCACTCCGAGCATCTCCCCACCTCTGACGACTCCTCACCAGCCAGAGTCGCCCCCAAAGAGCCCAGCAGTGAGGAGCAGAGGCCACCAGGACCGCGAGGCTGTGAACAGTGACACCTACAAGCTCTGGTGTCTTGAGGAAATGCGCGAAAAAGACCCGTGTGGGAGAAAGGCGCGACGCGGGGCCGGCTTTCACAGGGCGGGTAGTCGCACGAGAATTTCACGTGGCCTACCCACCCTCCTAAAGGGCTCGGGAACCAGGGCCACAGCATTTGTATTTAGTTTTCATTTCCTTTCCTTTTTTTTTGTATAATGAAATATGTGCAAAAGGCGACTTAGCAATCAACATTTAAAAATCTGGATCTTTGATATAAAAGTCCAGATTCCTTCAAAAATGGGAAGGTTTAGCCAGGCATTCCACCTGGAAGCAGCGGGCAGAAGCGGAGTCAGAGCTCTTCCCTTCATGGGACACATGCCCTCCTGTCTGCCACTGTCCCCATGGACCAGCGTCTCCTCCACATGGCCTGACATGTGAGGATGACTGTGGCATAGAGAGGGGAGGCACCCGACACGATGAGGGCACCTAACGTACCTTCCCCCTTGGCTTGGATTTGTTAGTGACTTATTTTCATTGTTATTTAAAAATTTTATTGTTTAATTCTTTCACTTATTTTTATTCCCCAGGCTGGGGAAGTAGGCGTGGGGAGATAAGGTCAGAGGGCAGAGGGGCAAATTCTATTCTTTTCACCATTTTTGCAAAGTCCACCCCACCGTCTGCCTCCAAAAGCTCCTTTCTTCTGGGAGGGGTCTTGGAGTGGAACCATTTCAGCTGCAGATGGTGAAGGTCTCGGTTTTCACAAAGTTCTGAGGTTTGTCTGCATTGAAAAAGTGAAGTCTCCCCCCGTGCTGGATTTGTCTCCGGTTCTGAGCTGAAGAACCTTCAAGTCCCCTCTTCCATCACCGGAAAAGGATTCGAGTTCACTAGGAAGCTGCAATTACCCGGCACCTCGGGAGACAAGTGATGGTTTCACTGTTGCTGTGGAAACTTGCACTAGAACCAGGGATCCCGGGAAAACAGAACCCCCCAAAATACGAACAAAGTCCCATAAAACGTGGAAGCGGGCGTGTCTGTCAATTACTCTAACCCATTCAGGTCGGGCCGGAATGGCTCGTTCGTGTCTATCTGTGGGCAGGACAGACAGAGAAAGAGCACATGTGTCCTCGTGCTCCGGCCTCTGGCCTGACCAGCTCCCGCCTTCCTGGGCAGGAGAGTGTCATTTGTTGTGTGGCCCTCCTAGGAGCCAGTCCTGACTGCTGCTCTCCTGGCCCTGCAGAGCTGTGATCACCAATTTGGGTCTAGCAATTCCTAACGATCTCTTACGACAGACTCCACTCCCACCTGCCCACCTCCAGCCCACCGTGATTACAAACCCAGGCACAGGACACAGGGCATGCTTAGGAGCATGGGGACATGCCACTAGGACAAACTGACAGAGCCACCAGGAATTCTCTGCGCTTCTGAGACGCTTCGGGAATTCTTCCCCAAACACTGCACGCTGATTGGGAGGGCTGTGACTTTTCTCCGGCGTTCGGCTTCTTCTTAAGGTACCGAGTTACTAACACTGCTTGTCCTCCACCTTCACGGGGTCGCCGCCGGGTGCAGGGACTCCTCTGTGTGAGGCTTTCAGATCTAAGAGGAACGTTTCTATTCCATTTCTTCCTTCTGTACATTTGCTCAATCAGCCAGCACTTATGGGGCACCTGCTATGCACAAGCAGCTAGGCAGACAGAGCAGCAGGAGTCTGCCTTCAGGAACGGACCCTGTGACACGCAACAGCAGAGGAAGGAGGCACCACCGAGTAAACAAACAAGAAAACGTCAGCTTGTAGCAGAGGTGTGCGGAAGACCCACTGAATTGCTGTTCAACCGCTGTTCGCTTACAAGAATGGCGACTTCACACAGCCCAACACTGATACCGTTTCAGCCTGGTACCGTGATGAAATGCCCGTGTAACGCGATGGTGAAAATTTACTCACTCACTCATTCATTCATTCAGTCATCAAATAATTACCAGGTCTTCGTTATGCCCAGGCCCATGCTGGGCTCTGAAGGCAATAACAACACACAGCAAACAGAACCAGCTCTCCCGGGGCTCACGTTCTAGTGGGCAGACAGACCACATCCACGTCCATTCAATAGTATGTAGCGTGTCAGGTGGTCCTAGGTGTCAGCGTGGGGACACGTGGAGCTGCAGGGCGGCAGGGGCTCACGGGGTTGAGTGAGGTGTCTGCAAGCTGCCCCGAGCAGACGGAATGATGGCTGAGACCGAGGCCAGTGAAGGGCGTCGGGCTGGCTGTGGGGGGTCTTCCAGGCAGGGGGAGCACGGTGCTGCGATGTTGCCCATTCTCACCTGGACGCGGCACTAAGTCAACTGCCAACAGGGCTGTGAGGGTGTGAAGACTGCACTGAGCTCCCAGAAGCCTCCGGAACATTCCTCCACTCAGACACTGGCTCACTGCTTGGGCGATGTCCCGCAGGAAGGAAAGATGTGCAGGGGGAGGGCTTTCTCCTCCATTGCTTCAAGGAGGAGCATCTTTCAAGAGTATCCGGGACCACGTCAACTTCGGTCTCAGTGGTCAGAATTGGCCAGATGCTCAGCCTGGGGCTGATCTCTGGGAGCCAGCCCCCTGAAGGGTCTCTGCACACAGAAGGCAGGTCAGGTCCTTTCCTTGCTCAGAACCCCCCTGTGGCCCTCATCGCCAGGAGTAAAACCAGGGGGCTGCCGTGGGGCTGCAGGTCCTGCTTCCTGCCTCCTCTCTGACCTCACTTCCACCATTCTCCATCTCTTCTCTCTGCTGTGGACACCAGGGATTTCTTGCTCTTTCCAAAGACCAGGCAAACCTCCGCCTCAGAGCCTTTGCACATACTGTTCCCTCGGTCAGCCACACTCCTCTCCCAGATACTGGAAGAGCTGTTCTCTCAAACTCCAGTCTTTGCCCAAATACCCCCTCTCAGTGAAGCCCCCTGGTCGCCATACTTAAAAGAGTGGCCCACCGCCCTCCTCAGCCCTCCTTATTCTCCAGCTGTTGTAATGGGCTCCAGAGTGCTTACCGCCATCTAATACACCATACACTTTACCTGCACACCGTCTGCTTCTCCACCCTAGGATGCGAACCCGTCCCCGGCTGTGGTTCCTGCCCCTGAAAACTCGCTCAGCACAGAAGCCAAATCCTCAGTGTTGCCTACACGGCCCTTTGGGATCTGCCCCTGTGACTTCTCGGAGCTCAGCTCCCCCTCTCCCCCTCGCCCACTCTCCCGCCACTGTGGCATCTCCCAGCTCCTGGAACTTTCCAGGCTTTCCCCGTCAGGTGCTTACAAGCACAGATGCCACAGTGACGGTGGATGTGTGCTTCCGGCATCTCAGGTCAGCAAAGGGTGGAGTGCAGTGTTTAAGAGCCACACGGCCTGGGTTCAAATCCCAGCTCTGCTGCCTCCCAGCTCTGTAACCCCGGGCTAGTGACTGAACCTCTCTGTGTTCCATTTTCTCCTTCTGGATAAATTATTCATCGGCATTATTATCAACGTGTAAACGGTTAATTAATTAACAGTTAATTAAATAACTAATGTTGGTTAGTTAATTATGAATTAACACCTGCTTTCTAGAGGTGTCTTGAGCATCACACGAGTTAGAATGGTACCTGGCATCAACTAGGTCCTGCGTTATCTTCCACTCTGAATATAAGAAAGCCCCGTCCCGCCGACCCTGCGCAGTGGTATGTAATACCGCATCATGGAACGCTGCTCTGGAAAGAAACTCCAGGTGCGTGGGGGAGGCAGGACGTACGCTGTGACCAGGGTCTCTGCCAGCAGGACAACGAGCGACTAGGACGATGGCATTAGTGAGACGACGGTGATGAAGGAGAAGATGTACGGGGCGGGCGGGCGGCCTAGTGGTGCAGTGGTTAAGCTCGCGTGCTCCGCTTCGGCGGCCCGGGGTTCACAGGTTCAGATCCCGGGTGCAGACGTACTCACTGCTCATCAAGCCATGCTGTGGCGGCGTCCCATATAAAGCAGAGGAAGATGGGCACGGATGTTAGCCCAGGGCTAATCTTCCTCACAAAAAAAAGAAGATGCGCTACCATTTGTTAAGCGCGTGCTGTGTACCAGGCACTCTCCGGTCCCCACACCATCGCGTCTAACGCCGAGAGCTGGGTGCGGTGGTAACTGTTTTACAACAGGCAACAGTCTCAGGGAAGCTGAGAAACTTGCTCAAGGCCACACAGCACACGTGCGGCAGAGCTGGGAAGCCGTCCCAAGAGTGTCAAACCTCAAAGCCGGCAGAGACCTCACCACTGACCCTTTCCTGGCGTGAGGCCACTTACCAACAGCCATTGAAACGCTCCCAGGGGCAGATCAGCACCTCAGGTTCCAAGCAGCCAACCTGGTTTGGATGAACGATCGTGCAGCTGTTTAATCACACTACTGTTCCAGCTGATTCTTATGCCTGTGTTTATTTTGGAAGTGGGCACTGCCAGATGCAGCCTGCGTAATCTTTATTTAGCTTTGGGAAGGAAGTTGTTAGTGGAAGGAGGAAACCATTTTCCTTACAAGGATTCATTAGCTACATTAACTGAATCTGGAAATCGCTCCAGCCGTGCTGCTGTGGGCTTCGGGGTCACTGGAGGATAAAGAGCGACGGACACCTTTGTGGGCGCTTAGAGGCGACAGGGAGACGAGGGCTGGTAGGTTAGACGGATGGAAAGACCTGGGATGGAAATAGCTTTTAAACTTCTGAGGCTAATGAACCAAGTCAACGTGAAGTAGTTGTCAGAAGAGCATCGATGTGTAGAAGTATACACCCCTCGAGGGAAGCCGTGTTTGTGGGTAATTACGGCCGCCCGGCTGGGAGCACAGGATGAGCCGGGAGCTCAGATCTCACCTGTCCCTTCAAAGCCACGTTCCCCTCCAGCCACGGCCCATTTATCTGCTTCCTTTCTCAACAAAACCGCTTAAAGGTTGTCTCTAGTCGCTGTCTCCTTGTGACCACTCACGCTTCCAGTTTTTTCACTCTGTCTTCCCTCCTACCACTCAGCTGGCAGCCTCCTGCCAAGATAACCTAGAAGCTCCCTGTTGTCCAAGCCAGCGCTCACTTCTCTGCCCCAGTGACTCAATCTCTCAGCACTGGACACGTGGGCCACTCCTTCGTGAAACGCCCTCCACTCCTGGCCCGGGACCCCACACTTCCCTGGTTTTCCTCCTTCTTCCTCCGCTGCCCCCCTGCCACCATGATCTCTAAACACTGGCGTGGTGGCTGCTCTATTTATAATCTCTCTTTAGTTGATCTGATCCTGCAACACGGTTTTAACTGCCATTTATAAACTCACGCTTCCAAGTGAAATCTTCGTCTCTATGCTCACATCCAACTGCCTACTCATCATCTCCACGTGCACGGACAGGAGGAATCTCAAATATAGCCTGTTCAAAATAGAGTTCTTGATTTTCTTTCTCAAACCGCTTCCTTCCCCAGCTGCCCCGTCTCAGCAACGGCACCGTCAGCCACTCGGTTCCTCCAGCCAAAAGGCGGGGAATCATTCTGGAGCCCCCTTTCCCTCCTCCTCAACGTCCAAATCATTAGAAAATCCTTTCCTGGATCAGCCTCTGTCTCCATACCCACTGCCACCAGCCCCAGGCCAGCCTCCCTGCTGGACCACAACCAGACCTAGAGTTGGTCTTAGCCCGAGAGTCCTGGCTGTCCCCAGACAGGGCCGCCAGAGCAGCCAGGGTGCTCTCTCCAAAACAGAAATCACCCCTCGGCCACCTGTGATGGTGAATGTTATGTGTCGACCTGCCTGGGCTTGAGGGAAGCCCAGAGAGCTGGGAAAACAGTCTCTGGTGCGTCTGTGAGGGTGTTTCGGGAGGAGACTAGCATTTGAATTGGTAAACGGTAAACAGATGGCCCTCCCCGGTGTGGGTGGGCCTCATCCAATGTGGTGAGGACCCACATAGAACAAAAACGTGGAGGAAGGGTGAGTTCACTCTCTCTACTTGAGCTGAGACGTCCATCGTCTCCTGCCCTTGGACACCGGCGCTCCTGGTTCTCAGGCTCAGACTCAGACCGGGACTTACACCATCAGCCCCCCTATTCTCAGGCCTTTGAACTTGGACTGAATTACACAACCGGCTCTCCTGGGTCTCCAGCTTGCGGATGGCAGACTGCGGGACTTCTTGGCCTCCGTGACCGCGTTAGCCAATTCCTATAGTAAATCTCCCCTTACATGCACATCTCTCTATATATCCTGTTGGTTCTGTTTCTTTGGAGAATCCTCACTAATACACTGTCTTCTGTTTCAAGCACTCAATGGCTGCTGATTGCGCTCAGAAAAAAATCCAAACTTGTTGCCAGAGTTGACAGGTTCCTCCGAGATGGGGCCACTTCTCTGGCTGATCGCTCACCTCTCCCCTCTTCACTATTTGTTACACGCTGGCCTCTGCTCAGCTCCAAGTCAAGCCAAGACCACCCCCACCTCCACATCTTAGCACATGCCTTTCCCACGGCCTGAAAGTCTTGTCCCTGTATCTTCACATGGCCAGCTCTTCCCAGCATTTATCCCTGCCAGGGATTATCTCGTTTACTTACATGTTTATTCTGTGTCTTCCTGCCTCACCCCTTATCTGTGAGACCCGTGAGATTAGGAACTCGTCTCCATCTGCTGAGAACACCCCAGGGCCTAGAACTGTCTCTGGCATATAGTGCGATGGAATTGATGGCGGTGCAATGAAGCCACTCGTCCAGAACATCTTCCCACAGCTCCAGCCCACACCCACCTTGCCTCTCCATCACTTACTGTCTCTATCATTATTCTGCATATAATATATGCATATTATTATTATATATGTGTTATTATCATTATTCTACGTATAGACTGTGGTCAGCTTTGTACTGTTCTGATTAATTTTATGTAATTCTCACATTTCCAGATAGACCATAAATGCCTTCCCCGCCCCCGCCCCTGCTCCATGTGCATACTCCATGGGCAATAGAAGCCTAATTCAACTTTGCCAAATGGAACTGAGCCAATGAGGATGGATGGAAGATCTGCTCTGTGCCTGTTTTATATTTGGGGAGATTAGAAGAGAGAGAATTCTCACTACCAGGGATCCCACATTTTAACCAAACCTAGAGTCAAAACTGTGAACCAGACACATAAACGAATTCTGCTGGAGGAAAACCATGCTGGTAGAGTTAGTGTCATAAATTTATCCAACATCCTCCAGGCGATGGGTTTTGAAGGTTGATAAGGGGAGAGTAAAGTGGATGGTGGGAAAAAAAGCTTAATCCAAAAATAGGAGAGAGATCAGCTTTGAAGGCTGAAATTTGTGGAGTTAAGTGGATGGTGAGAGAAAAGATAACTCAGACGGTGGATGGGCTGGGGGCTGTGAGATGAATATCAGTGAGATCTCTGAACCAGCCAAAACAGAGGAATAGACAAGACTCATACTAAATCTACTCATATGTTCTGGCATAGGACACACTACTGATTCATTCTGTACAGCATTAATTATCCAAATATAACCAGTGTATATGTCTATGTTGAAACACCCATAGAGAATCACGGTGTTGCTAGGTTAATATTTGTGAGATATTAACAAATGTTTCCTGTGTCACGACCCTCTATTTCTCCTCCATTCCTCCCCACGGCCCACCCAGATGGCTAGTCTGTTCTGCGCTCACTGCCTCAGGGAGGGATGAACAGGGGAAGGGCAGAAACAAAGGACTCTCCTGGGCTTTGGTGCACAGACCCCACGGCCTTAGGTGAATTGAGAAGACAACACACCAACGAGCTCTTTATGGGAACTGCCTGACACTGGAGCTTCCCTCCTCATCTGCAGAAAAATATTGCTTCATCAGAGGTCGACAGACAAACTGAGAACTCACGCGTGTACAGACACTGCTGGATTCTGGAGAGAAGGGTTCTTGGCTCTGCTTTCTAGAAAGTTCCAGAGAGGTGAGGCCATAGAAAACTTAGGGCTAACAGGTGAGTCTAGAAAACGGAGCTTTGAACAGCCTGGCAGAGATTTCTGCAGCATACTGGGATAACCAAGAGTTCACACGAACTCATGCAAGGAAACTAGTAAATCCTTTAGCCTTATATTTTACAATAATGTCATGTAACTTTGAACCTTGTCTCCGAAATGATGGAAAGAACTAGTAGACTGTGGCTTTTGTATTTTTAAAGGCTACATGTAAATAATGAGAACTGGACAGAATGGTGGGAATCTCAGCATAGGAATGCTTGGGCCGGGGCAAGATGGAATCCCTGACACCTTGGTGTTATGTGCCCCCCACCCAACTTAGGTTTAACCTTATGCACCAGTCAACTGTCCTATCGCCCTCAGATCTGTGTCTCCCCACTCTGTCCCATATCATGGAGAACTACAACTCCCAGGCTGCCTTGCTCCTGTTTCCACGTGATTAGCCAATAGGAGGCACCAGAGGGCAGGAGGAGGAGAGAAGCCAGGTATTTTTCCCTCTCTCTGCCTCCTGTGTTGTCTCCGGAGGTGGCTCTAGGTCACACTGGGCAGCCCTCACCCATGGCTCAGCGTCTGGCTCTGGGGAACATCGTCACGCCCACTGTCTCTTCAGCCTGAGAGTTGGTGTCAGCGTCCTGCTGTGCGCATTCGACGTCTCAGCTCTCCCATCGCTGTGTAACCAGTCCCCCACATTAAAGTCCCTCCATCTGAAATACCTATCCTGGTTCCTGCCTTTCTACCAAAGTCTGGCTGAGAGAATGACAGAAAAGGAGGAAGCCGACCCCACCCTGACCTTACATTTCTAGCAGTCTCAAATGAGTGTCTTGGAAGAAAATTAAGTAACTATGGGAGAAAAATGTTATATTTCTTTCACTTGAGTTTTTACAGTTAGAATCAAAACTGGATCATAGATTGACTGTGACAAATGGTAGAAAAAAATGAAAACCCACTGAAATCTGAACCTAGCTGACAATGTGCAAAGTAGAAATGAATCTGTCCAGGAAAATGTACAGTCTGAGCATGGCTTGTTTTACTTTATCCACACTTTAGCTGGTTTGTTTTAATATCCCTTAATGAGTTTTCTTGAAAATTTCCTACAAAAAAGAAAAAAGGTTTTGACGCTTCTTCTCAACTAGGAAAGTTATTCCTTTCATTCTCAGTTGTCAGTTGATTTGGACTGATCGCTACTGTCATGAGCCTGTGATGTCTCCTGGCCCTGATGGTGAGACGCGGACATGTAATCTCAGCGAGTGGTTGACGCAGAGTGGATGGAAGAGGTTCAAGGAGATGCTCCCTGGGCCCAGGCCCAGCCTTCTGTGTAGGCAACCTTCTTGCCAAAACACCAAAGGCTGAAGGCCCAGCGAGCCAAGAAATGACTAGAGATGGGTCAGGACACGAACTCCTTTCCATTTGATTTCTGACATGTACCCATCTGCTGAATAAACTTTAGGAATGATGTAAAACGGAAGCAAACACATCTTTCCATCCCGTTACTCACCTTCTCTTCACAGTTACTGTGAAGACACCCAATGGATGAATGAACGACTTTCATAACCTTAGCCTTCCCCACTTCTCCCACCGTGCAGGCTTACCCATCAGCCCCGTGGCAGGCCGCTTAGTGCCCATGCCAGGCCAGCTGTCGTGTCCCAGGAACATTTCAAGGTCATTTCTGCCTCCCTGACTTCGATTAAGATGTTCACTCTGCCCTAATGGTCCAGTGTCCTCCTACACGTTCACAAATCCCCCTGTGCCCCAGGCCCAACCCAGACTTCACTTTCTCCAGTCTTCCGAATCACTCTCATCCTACTGATGTCCATCTCTACAGTGGACGTCAGCTAACCTCATCTGCCCGGCAGGTATCACCTGCACGGACGATAGCAGCATCTTGAATTCTCCCAAGGACATCACCTTTCCCTACTCTCAGCCCTGTGTCTCGGGGGGAGTAACCCCAACCCCTGCCTCCAGGGTTCACATGTGATCTGCGCTCCTCTGGCTACACAAATCCAGAGCTAGAATAATGGGACACAATTCTGAGGCATTTGCCAGAAATATTGAGAAGAAAGGGGGTGTTCTCTTCTATGGGTGTTAGACTGGTAGAATGCAAGGCAGGAGAAGTTGGGTACCACCTGTGCCCTGACTTGGTGAGAGCCTGCCTGTGAACTGGACCAACACAGAAGAAAGTATAAATAGGGGCCAGCCCCGTGGCTTAGCGGTTAAGTGCGTGTGCTCCGCTGCTGGCGGCCCGGGTTCGGATCCCGGGCGCGCACCAACGCACCGCTTCTCCGGCCACACTGAGGCTGCATCCCACATATAGCAACTAGAAGGATGTGCAGCTACGACATACAACTATCTACTGGGGCTTTGGGGGAAAAAACAAACAAATAAAAAAAATTAAAAAAAAAAAAGGAAAGCATAAATAAAAGATGAAGAGAGACTGTTCTTGATGACATCATCTGAACACCTTGATTCAGCTTTGCCTGAAGCCCAACCTATCTCTCAGATTTCCCACTTTATAAACCAATGATTTCTCTTCTTTTCCTTAAAACTATTTGACATAGGTTTATGTGAACTTTATTCGAAATGGTCCTAACTAAAATATTTTCAAATAGCATTTATGACTGCCACAAAACTTAATTCTATAATGTCTCAAATTATGCACTGAACTTTCATGACTTTTGAGTCTTGTCTCTCAAAATAAAGAGACAGCTAGTGGATCATGACAGCTTTGGGGGCTATTTCAATTCCCTGTTTAGGCAAGAAACAGCCGGAGAGCTTTCCGGAAGCACAACGACAGCTTCTCAGCAGCAGAAGGAGTATCCGCTGTGGTGCAGGGAGCCGGGGGTGGGCGGGTGGGGTGTCAGTGTGCTTGGTTTACTGGAGAGTTGTGACGTTAGAGGGGCCAGGGTGGGCTTGCTAGGTGCCAGCCACCACCTCTCTTCGAGGACCAGAAACCAAGTCCTGAGATCACAGTCGCCAGCAGCAAATGTCCTTATTCAAGGACACGACCTCACCCACAGGCACCTGCGTGTGTGAAGGCTGAGACCCGCCCAGGAGTCCAGCGACAGAGCCCACTGAGGGGAGTCAGTGAACCTCTGGGCTGGATTTAAACACGGGCCACAGTGAAACCCACACTGGAACTCAGCCACACCGGGAAAGAGACAGGGAGTGTGCTCAGGCTTCAGGTGGGCGAGGGGAGGGAGGTGGGAAATCACAAGCCGACACGGCATCTCCCGAACCCGCGTGTGGGGCCACGGCAATTAAGCCCTCAGTGGTATTTATTGTAGCTTGTACAACTAGAGAACAAACTCCGTCTTTCTCACTCCTGTAAGCAGATGGCTGGTTTTCCCAGAGAGCCCTGCCCAAGGTCACCAGCCCCAGACCTCAACATCCTCATCCTCATCTAAGTGCACATAACGTTTACCAAGTTCTAGAAGTACTGTTGTGCTAAGTATTTAACACATGTAACCCATTGGATCTTCACAACAACCCTTGAGGCAGGTAATATTTTTATTCCCATTTACAGAGAAGGAAACTGAGGCCCAGAGAGGTTAAGTAACTTGCCCAAGGTTCCCCAGCTGGTAAATGATCAGGCCCGGATTTGAACCCAGGGAGCCCAGCTCCCTGATCTGTGCTCACATTCTCTCCATGCTGTCATCCCTCTGCTCTATGGGAGACTTCCTAGGGGACCCCACCCATATTTGTGTGATGCACTGATATTCAGCAGACTTTCTGAAAGAGAATCAACGTAAGAACCTTTCCTGCAGTGCCCTGAAGTCACTCCCAGTCCCTCTGCAGTTCTCAGGCCACTGAACACACTGCCCTCGGCCACGTGGCCAGCGCAAAGGGCAATGGCATTTCTCCTGGGAGGCAATTTGCATTGTCATTCTCGTAATTCCCACAGACCATCACGATTCTGGCTGTCCCTGGGAGCTCGAGGGGCCCCTGGGTTCTCACAGAGAGTCTGAAAACCCTGGCTGTCACCCCAAGACACACTCCCACCAAATTCCTGATATTTGGCTTCCACCCCCTTTATGAACATCTTCCCGATCCCAAGGGCACATGCCACGTCCCGTGGGCACGCTTCACATCTGAGAAGTCCTGAGGATTATGCACCACAGCAAGAAGCGCCTGTCTAAAGTGCTCTGCCTGTGGCAGGATTTATTTTTAAAGTGGTGATATTTATAGTCGACGTCGACATCAACACAGGCGCGTGAGTAGCCTACACGTGTCAAGACGCCGCTTCCCCAGGAAAGCTGGGCTGTGACATGCAGCGAGCGAGCGAACGCGGAGCAAATTGAATCATCTCCTTGACGACAGATCAAAGCGGGATTTGTGTGGATCCTGCCCTGCCTGGGCGAAGAAATTAGGGAAATGTAATTTCCCTGAATAGCAGTTACCAGCCACGCTTTTCATGTCACATTCGCGGGATCTGTCATGCACGGTAGAAATAATGAAGCATTTCTGTGCACATGACTTCCTTCTGCATGACACGTGGTGAAGAGAACACGAGCACTCGCTGAGCTCCTGTCTTCAAAGCAAGAAAGGGAGGCGTTTAAAGCTGTTTGTTCTCCACGTCGTGTGACTTCCTGTCCCCTCTACAGAAGTCAGATCCATTCACAAAGAATTAGCTTGAAACGGAGCCATGGGAATTCTGGAAGCTGGAACACATTTTAGCCACAGTATCTTAGATTCTCACACTGGAAAAAGCTAGGAAGGTAGAAGCCCCTTTCACAAAATCTTGGAGGCTTCTTGATTCCTGATTCGTCCTTAATCCACTGGGCAAGCCTCTCTCTTTCTCATCCGCTTGATGGGTACGCTGGCATTTTCATCTTGAATGCTTATTAAGACCACTTTCTGAAGCACAATTTTCATCAAGTCCAGTGGCCCCCAACCATCTGGCTTGGGGACTAAGGCCAGCCAGACAGAGGGGGCGCAGCCAGCCGGACCTGTCTTCAAATGCCATTTCCGCCCCTTGCCAGCTGTGTGCTCCGGGGCGAGTTACGCACCTCTCTGAGTCTGTTTCTTCATTTTCCGAATGGAGGAAAAGAACTCTGCCTTCCCAAGGTTATCACGAGGACCGATGAAATATTAGATTCAAAGTGACCTGTGCAGAATTACATTCTACATAATTATTGATCAGTTGTGGTCTAGGTCTGTCATTTTATCATTTGGTTTCTGTTTGTTTCCTGTCCTTTTCACCCTATTTCTCCTCTCCTGCCTTCTTTTGGGTGATTTGAATGTTTCTGAGTACAGTCATACGTCACATAACGACGTTTCGGTCAAGGATGGACGGTATATAGGACGGTGGTCCCGTAAGATTAGTACCATACAGACTACGCGTGTAGTAGGCTACACCATCTAGGTTTGTGTAAGTGCACTCTGTGATGTTCGCACGATGACAAAATCGCCTAACGACACATTTCTCAGAACATAGCCTCATCATTAAGTGATGCATGACTATATTCCATTTTATGTATCTACTGAGAGTTTGACTATTTTTATATAACTTTTGGTGGTTGCTCCAGGGATCTCAATATACATATTTAAATTTCAATAATCTATTCAGAACTAAAATTTGCCACTCCAGGTGGAACGCAGAAACAGTACCAGCATCTCGGTGTCTTTACTTTCCCTCTTTATGTCGTGGTTGCCCTGTGTGTTATTACATCTACACATGTTGAAAACCCCATCCGACAGTGTGATCATTTTTCTCTGGATCATCATACATATTCTAAAGAATCTAAGAGGAGGAAATAGTCCATTATATTTTCCCAGCTATTTACCACGTCTGTCTCTCATCCACCCAAATTTCAGTGAGCATCAACTATGTGACAGGTGCTAGAGACGCAATACGGACAAAAAAACAGAAGTGGCCTCTGCTTGTGTGGGACTTACGTTCTGGTGGAAAAGACAAGCATTCATGAAATAAGCACATAAGAGTGCCAAGTTGTGACAAGTGCCATGAAGGAGAAGTGCTCAATGCTGAGTCTTCAGTCACTAACAGATGAGTCCTAGGGACATTAGCTTCCCTGAGGACGTGACAGATGAGAGGAGTTTTGAATATCAGTAGGAGTTGGGTAGGAGAAGAGGGAAAGGCAAGGCATTCTATACAGAGGGAACGGTATGTGTAAAGATCCTGTGGCAGAAGGGATCAAAGTGAGTGAGGGTGAAGGAAGGCTGGTGTGACTGGAGTGGGGAGAGCAAGATGGAGAACGTTGGAAGGGAAGGCAAGGGGGCTGGCAGGGACCAGACCACCAGGGCCGTGAAGGAATGCTGTCCTCATGCTCAGAGCGATGGGCAGCTGTGCGAGGATCTGGAGTGGGGTATAAACACTGGATTTGTGTTTGTGTGTAGAAAAGATGGGAGGAGGAAGACCAGTTGGAAGCTTCTGATGTAAGCAGGGTGACAGAGAGTGGCCGTGTGGTCTCACGCAGTGGAAGTGGAGGCAAGGAGATGCAGACTGGCCTGGGGATACTTGCATTACTTCTCTGAGATCGAGAGGACTTGTCACGAATTGGGTGTCCCAGGACGAGCTGCTGGGTGGGTGGACCGTGGACCAAGGAAACAGAACCAGACTGGGTTTCTTATTCAGGGACCGTGGGTTTGTGCTGAAATGGAGTTTACCTCCTGGACACATGCTTTCATTTATCCAAAAATAATGACAGAAGACTTACTCTGTGCCAGATGCGTGAAGCTTAGAACAGAATGACAATAAGTCAAAGACTGTCTCTGTCCTCGTGAAGCTTACATTCTACTGGGGAGGGGCGTGCAGAAAACAAACAAGTGATCTAGCAAGTGACTAAGGATGTCAGAGACGGGAGAAGGTGATGACGAGGCAGGATGGTGTGCGGGGGGAGGGAGGAATAGAGACCCTACTCACGCTGGTCAGGGAGGTGACACTCAGCTGAGACCCACACGGAGACGAGGAGCCGGTCAGGCAGAGTTCTGAGGCAGGAGCCAGCCTGGCGCATGTCCACTGTGTCTGCAGCAGGGGGGAGGCTGGTAAGAGGTGAGGGAGGGAAGGGGCAGATGGGGAGCAAGCGAGGCCATCCCCCTACTATGGGATCAGTTGTGTCTCCCAAAACGACACGTTGAAGCCCTCAGCAGACTACACATTTGGGTCACTAGATACGGACCTGGCAGTTTTTACTCACTGCACAGTGATCCGCAGTCTGGCCATTCCACTCTGGTGACCATGGCGGTTGTTTCCGCCAGCACAGATGACACTAGGATAAGTATCCCGGGCCACATAGTGGGGGCTTTATGACTTTAGGTGGACTCCCAGACGTGGGACTGTAGGGAGAGGGTACACACATGTTAAATACAAATGGACAGTTCCAGAACCCGGAAAGGCTGTCACAATTTACGGTGGGCCAGCCCTGTGTGAGCGCCCCTGCTCCCCACGCCCCTGCTCCCTGGGCACAGTCGCTCCTGGGCGTTTCTGAATCTGACGGAGGGAAGCGCAGCTCACTGTGCTTTAATCTGCGTCTTCCTGATGATTTGTGTGGTTGAACACCTTATATGCCAGCAGCTCGACCTGATGGGCTGGTTGGGGCTCCCTGCAGAGAGCAGGGAACCCGGAGAAAATTGTCGCCTCCACGGTGGGGGTGGCGGTCAGAGTCTCAGGAGAGCGGGTCCCATCCGCTCGCTGGGTGAAGAACCAGACGTGTGTGTCCCACAGGAGCAGCCAACGAACTGTCAGTGCCTCCGGCCAAAATCTACCCCCACGGAGATGGAAATGGACAGCGAAGCTTCCAGAGCCTAAACTTCCCATTTCCTGCTGGTATCTGAGCGTCTGGATAATGCTGTCAGCCGCTGGATCAGGCCCAGCAGGCGTCTGGCTAGAAATGGAGCCCTGAACGCTATTCTCAGGTTCCAGAGACCCTGGAGTTGGAGCATCAGAACAAGAAAATGAGCAAGAAACACTGATTAAGCCTGAACAGGCCGGCTGGCAGGCTCGGGCTCGCAGGTGTGGGGACAAAACTATGTGCAGAGACCAGGCAATGGAGGGGCCGAGGAGAGGAGCTGGAGATAAAGGAAGATTAATTGTCACTGCGAGAGTTACTTATTAATCCCAGATAATCAGTTGTTCATTAACACAAAATAAGCCTCAGATTACCTATATTCAAGTGGACTAATCTGCTAATTATGAGAACAAAACCTGGTCCTGAATACTTTTTCCTTTTTCTTTGAAGCATAAAACATAACATGTTAAGTTTACTCAATCAAAAATGCTTTTATGCGCCTGGGTCAAATGTCTAGCGTTCACGCTAGCGCTGTTCGGGTCAGAGACCCAGAGGGAGACGGACAGAGGCCCACTCGTGCATCTGCTCCCGGCACTGCCTGCCTGCAGGCCGACGGGCGATACTGGGGAATGTTTAAAGTAACGGGATGGTCCTAATTAAGTCAAGATTTTAAACATGAAATAAGAACAAGTTGCACCTTGCCTCACTCCACAGTCTTCCTGGAGATGTGCTAACATGTAAAGGGTTGGGGGCTTCGCAGTGGTCAGTGGGGTGGGAGGGAACACCACCCCGGCAAGTGACGCTCCCCAGGAACTCAGCAGAGACGGGTGTGGAGTTTGGGATGGCGGGGCCAGGGGGTAGTTATTTCCCTTTGGCTCATTCTCCAAAAGCAGTAGCTTTCTCAACAACTTTTTGAAGATAACGTATTTGCAGGAAGTAACGTGATGAATATGTATCACAGCAGTGGCTCTAATACACACAAATGCCACAGTGTGGGCCGGCCCCGTGGCTTGGTGGTTGGGTGCGTGCGCTCCGCTGCTGGCTGCCTGGGTTCGGATCCCGGGCGCGCACCGACGCACTGCTTCTCCGGCCATGCTGAGGCCGCGTCCCACATACAGCAACTAGAATGAAGTGCAGCTATGACATACAACTATCTACTGGGGATTTGGGGGAAAATAAATAAATAAAATTATAAAAAAAAAAAACAAATGCCACAGTGAGGGGGGCCCTGAACACACCCCCGGGCGCTGGCGGACACCACAGCAACTGACACGCCACGTGGTTTAGAGAACGCTGCACGACCACCAGCGTGCAGGAGGGGAGTGTCCCACCTCAAGGCCAGCGGAGCCCCTGCCGAGAAACACAGCGGGGGAGGGAGCGCAGGTGACAGGCTCCTCTCCCCAGCGCCTTGGAGTCCTGGAGAAGCCCCCACAGGTGGTGCTCTAGGAAAGACCACGTGCCTGTCCCCCTGCCCCTACCCTGTGTCCTGCCCCCCGCAGCTATGAGGACCAGGCAGAGACCCCCGGGAGGTAATGCCCTCCCGTCACGTGACTCCCCCTCTGAGTCAGAGCCTAGCCTCGCTCGGTCTCTCCAGCCGTGGGCCGCCAAGAAGTGACAAGCGATGTCACCCACTCTGAGCACATGATGGCTGTGCTCACGTTCGGTGAGGATGGGACCCTGGATCAGGCTCCCTGCTCAGCAGGCCACCGCGGCACAGACATTGGAGGCAGGAGAAACGAGAGGTGGGGCATTTACCACCTCCTTCCTCCCGCGTGCCACACTGTGGCAGTGGCTGCGGGGCTGCCGTGACACAGCACCACTCCCTGGAGGGCTTAAAACCGTGGATGTTCATCCCTCACAGTTGAGGAGGCCGGAAATCTGAAGTCAAGGTGTGGCAAGGCCGCGCTCCCTCCGAAGGCCCCGGGGGGAGGCTCCTTCCCGCCTCTGCCAGCCTCCAGTGGTGGCCGGCAATCCCCGGCCTGTGGCCGCGGAACTCCGGTCTCCGCCTCCAGCATCACGTGGGCTTCGTCCCTCGCGTCTATGTCGCTGTCCCAATCCTCCTCTGCTTTCTCCTACGAGGACCCCAGTCACCGATTAGGGCACACCATAATCCAGCAGGACCTCGTCTAGCTTGATTCCACCTGCAAAGACCCTATGTGCAAGCAAGGTCACACGCACGGGTTCTGCGCGGACAGGAATCTGGGGGCCCGCTCGCCCCACCACCGCTGCCCAGCAGCCTCTCCTCCACGGCTGCGGCTCCCCCCGGGCCCCAGGAGCAGCACTCAGGCGGTCGTGGACGGCTGCCGCGGCCGCTGGTCTCCCTGCTGCGCCGCCCCCGCCGGCTCCTCCAGCGCCCGTCTCTGCAAACGTCTCTGAATTGAGCTTCCTTAAGTTGAACTCTTGGAGGCACCCCTCTCCCCTGCCAGGACCCTAATCCTGTCCTAAAGCAGACAGATGTCTCCGTTCCGCCTGACAGACAGAACAGTCATACGGGTCCTGAGCAAGAGACACAGCAGAGCGAGGCCGGAGGCGCCCCGGGCGTTCGTGGTAACCGGAGCGGCACGAGTGGCGTCCACTTTTCCCTGAAGCCGGTAAACGCAAGGATCTAGAATGCCCTGAATGTCGGGAACAGGAAACTCACGTGAAAAACACTTCGGGCTTTTTTTGCAGAGGATTTGAGTCTGAGAAGCTGGAGAAAAAAATCCTTTGGTTTACTCCACTTTATCACAAATTTAGACACTTGTGCCGAGACCTGAACAGGGCTGTCGGGCTTGGAGGCTCGGAGCTCGGTGCGGGGACATCTTCGTCTGGCGGTCACCAGCCCGGGCCCGGAAGGCGCTGGAAATCATGAGCCCGTGTGTCCTCCTGGAGGCTCTGTCTGTGCCGGAAAGAAGCTGCCCTTGACTTGCGGCTGCGTTTTTGCAGAAGCACCTGTGAGCCCCCGAGGAACAATCCCGCTAGACCAGCATCCCTGACCGCAGGCCTTCAACCGCTCGATTCTTCTCCGTCACGGCAGAAAGCGTCTGCAGTGACAGGCCAGGTCGACAGTCACGCAATCTCTTGCTCACTCATTCATTCACTCACTCATTCACTCACTCATTCATGGATGCATTCACTCATTTACTGACTTAATCAATCAATCAGCACTACTCAGTCCCTACCATATGCCAGCTTTTGTCCTGGGCACTAAAATAGACACAGTCTCTCTCAAGGATGTTACATTTTGGTAGGGGAAACAAACAGTACACAAGTAAACAATTAAAACAAGCAAGATCAGTTTTCTTTGAAGGAAACGGAACAGGGTGATGTGATAGCGACTGGCGGGGTGGTGGCCCCTTTAGATAAGATGGTCAGGAAAGGCATCACAGGAACCGGGACCTAACTAACCAGGAGACAGAAATGTGCTGAGGGAAACAGCATTCCAGGTGGAAAACACAGCAAGTGCAAAGGCCCTGGGGTGGAACCAAGTGCAGTATGTTCCAGAAAGATAGAGAGGGCCAGTGCAGCTGAGCACAGAGTGGAGAGGGGTCATGGCAGGAATCAGGGGTGAAGGGTTAGGGAGGCCAGAGAGTGCAGGGCCCTGTGGTAAAGGTTAGAATTTAATCTCTGCACAATAAGAAGCAGCTAGGGGGTGTGAGCAGCACAGGGACAAGATCCGACTGTTGTCTTATCAAGGTGGCTGTGGTGCTGCAGGGAGGGTGGGCTCTAGGGGACAGTCGTCTTCGGAAGGGCATCCAGAAGCCCTGTGAGCTGAGGCCTCACACTCTTGGCCATTGTAAGCAGGCAGCTTAGAAGTGACTGGTTTCACTTGGAAGATGAGAATATACTGTGTCTGTCCCTCATTCATTCAGCCCACACACATTTCTTATATGGTTTCTTCACGCCAGGCTGGGCACTGGGGATACACTGATGAGAAAAAAAAAATACCTAACCTGTCCACATTGTGCTCATAGTCTCCTGGAGGGTGACCAAGACAAAGCCATCCAGACAGCAGACACAGCAGGTGCAAAGGCCCTGGGGTGGATGGAGCACACCCATGAGAAGAACAGAAAGGAGGCCAGGGTGGCTGAGAGCGAGGAGGAGACTTGGCCTCTAAGACTTTAAGTGACCTCGTGCCTCTGTGTCTCCCTGACCTCATCTTCTGGGCTTCTATCCCCATATTCATTCTGTTTCTGCAGCTCTGGCCTCCCCACTGTCCTCAAATATGTCAGGCACCCACGCCTGTCTCAGGCCTTTGGACTTGCTGTTCCCTCTGCCGGAACATTCTTTCCCCAGATTTCTGCACAGCTCCCTCCCTCCACCCTGGTCTCTGTGGAGATGTGACACTGTTGGTGAGGCCCGCCCCGACCACTGGACAGAAAGAGCATCCATCTTGACCACGCTCTGTCTCCCTGCCCTCGGCACATGACCTGACACATGAATTTGGGCATTGGCTCTCTGCCAGAATACGGGCACCAGTTCAGGCTACTTTCTCCAGCACCTAGAAAGTGTTTGACACGTATCAGGTCTCCATAAATGTTTGTTGAATGAATGAGTGTGCCTTAGGTGTGGGTTTGATCTGGTTTTTCAGCGGGGCAGTTACCATGGGCCTTGAAGGGTCTGCAGGAAGCCAGCATCCGAGGCCTCTGGGAGCCTGTTTCCTCTTACAATCAGGATAGATGGTCCTTTCCCGGCTGTTCAAGTGCAAAGGTACTCGGCAGACCCCGATGCAATGAAAAAGGCCTCCGAAGAGAACCGTTTGTTGGCGGCCTCATGACCGACTACAGACCGTCAGAGAACAGTCATGCATCGTCTTTGCTAAACTGAACTATCAGCACTGAGACAAGAGCCACATCAGCGATATCTGGAAACACAAAAGCCAGCATAGGAACTCAACCAGCAGACCAATTACCAGCTCATGCGCTGAGTGCACGTTGGCACAGCTCCAGAGCTGTAATTACACCCGTTAACACAAAGTGAGCGTCCTTAATTTACTGAGCGTCGTGTCCCCTCTGCCCCCAATCACTCTAAGGACTTTGAAGACGGGGTCAGGTACGAAGTAACACAATGTAGTCGACAGTGACCCCCAGATGTTCAAGCGACAAGACACAGTGATCGCCATCTGAGCATCACACTTCAACCCACATGGATTCCTCCTGCCTTATGCCTCATCTGATGGTTGAAGGAAGCCACCTTCTTGATGGTTAGCAGGGCGGCTCCCAGAGTAAGGACCAAGGGCTCTTCTACACCAAGGATCCTGTGGTCACAGTGCACTCCATCTCCAACACAAGGTGACTCCTGGACCCCATTTTCCCACCCCTAATGTTCTGCATCCCAGCAAATGACATCATTTCTCACCCAAAAAGTTACCTCCCAACCCTTGGCGTCATCTGGCTCCTCCCTGTGTGTCAGACCCCACGTCCCACCCATCAGCAAATCCTGTAGATTCCACCTTGAAAATATACCCAGAACCTGACACCCCTCACTCTCTCGCCTCTTCCCACCTTGGCTGAAGCTGCCGTCATCTCATATCTAGAGCATCGCTCCTAACCCATCTCCTTGCCTCCATTCCTGTTTCTCGTGGTTTTTTCTGTGTAGCCACAGGAGTGACCCTTTACACACGAAAAGCAGATGCAATTCGTCGCCTCTCCACCATTCAGCGGCATCTGTGGTAAACTGATGACACGTTATGCCACAATTCTCCATCCCTCCTGCACCCACTTGCTGGGTGAGGTGACTTCACAGCTCCTGCAAGCTAGAGACAGAGTCTGGTTCTCTCTCTCTCGGAACTGGGCTGGCCTGAGACTCGCTCTGGCCGATGGGAAGCGATGGAAGGGACTTGCGCCAGGCTAGCCTCGTCCTCACGAGGTCTCACGTGCGTCTGCTCCCTTCATGGCCTGTCGTGCCATGATTGGAGGTCTCAGACAGCCTGCTGGAGCATGAAGCAGCAAGGACCAAAGCCAGTCACCCTGCAGAACCATCCTACATCAGCCCAGAGCTAGCCGACTGCCTGAGCCCCAGACTAGAGACATATCCAGCCAAGTCCAGCCAAGATGACAAGCGCCTCTTAGCCAACCCACAGACTTGCAAGCAATACGAGGGTTACTGTTGTAAGGCACTGCTTGTCACACAGCAGTATCGTGACAACAGGTAACTGATGCAATATCTGATGGCGCTGGAACACACTCCAGAAGTCTTGGAATTCCGCTTGGCCTATGAGACCCTGCCCCAGCTAGCCCCAATCTAGGTTTCAGTTTTCACCTTTGCCACCCCCCTTCCCCCTCCCCTGCTCACCAGCCACCTCGCTGGTCCTCGAACACCCCAAGCATCCACCCGTCTCAGCTCCCTCTGCCTGGGTCCTCCTCCCCTGTATGCTGACCGGGCCCCTCCCCCCCTCCATTCAGAAGCACTCCCTCTGCTCCACTGATATGTCGGAGAGGCCTCCCCACTCCTCACCTGAAGGGTCCCCACGTCCCTTCCTACTCCTTCACTCTAATTTGTTTTTCTTCAAAGCCCTTATCAGCGCCTGGCACCATATTCCAGACACAGTAGGCTTCTTCTCCATTGACTCTCTCCTAGTAGGATGTCCAGGTCTGTTTTGCTACCTGCAACATCCCTGGTGCCTGGAACAGGGCCTGGTACAGTCAGTGCTCCATCTACACTTGGGAATGAACGAAGGAATGAACGAAGGAATGAACGAATCGTCACAGGCCAGGGACACCCCTGTACCTTTGACTGTGGAGACCCCTGTCGAGACACACGGGTACACCCCTCTCCCTCAATACGGATGCTGGCGTGAGGCAACGCCCACCAAAACAAGGGGGACAGTCTGTCGAGCCCCCTCATCCCGTCTCACTTTGCTCAGTCTCTGACACTCTTCCGTTCCTGGCGTTTTAAATTCCACAGACCGGGAATGTGTCAGGAATACGACTTTTCCTGTTCTCCGGTTCTCATTGAAAAGGACTCTTCCCGGGTCCTCCCCACATGTGGGCGACCCGGCCTCAGCGAGTCTCCCCAGTTTTCCTTGCAAGCCACTGGCCTGCTGCCCTTCTTCCCCAGAGATAACCCTAAAGAAGGGCACGTAGGAAAATCGCCCTCCAGTGCTGTGAAGATGGTCCTGGAGGTGTTTTCCACTATGTTACTCTGCATCCTCTAACACAAATTTCCAAGTATAATCAAGTTCAGCATTCCACGTTTTGCTTTCCAGGGGAAACACTAGGCTCCCTCCTCTTAGGAGTGAGAATTATGTAACTGCTCACTTTTCCTTTTATGTCGGGGCTGCTGGGAAACTCAGGCCGAATCAGAAGCTGAGAGTAAGGATGTCTGTCCTCCAAGCTGGCTTGTTGGAGTCCTCCTTTCTCTTTACCTGAATTTTGTCCCTCCATTCATGTCATTTGAGCATGTTATTATATGTGACGATTCTGGTAATTTGACCATATCCTTGGAAAGAAGCATGATAAAAACACACACACAGATAATGAATCCATCAATTATTATTTTTAGAAATATAAGAATCAGGAGGGATTCAGATCAGGTTAAACATCTCTGGTCTGGTCCCTGCGGCGGCTCTGGTCAGTTTCAGTACTGTTCTAGCTGGATTGTCTTAGAAAACGGCACCAATTTCAATATGGGTTTCACTAAAAGCTTTTATATTTTGAAGGAAAAAATAGATTCCATTTGCAATTCAGTAAAAACCCATGATGGGCGTGGTTCTGGGAGCCAGTCACTGGGCTCTCCCCCACACTGGCACTCAGCATCTCCACTCCTCCCAGATGGAGGTTCGGGGTTGGGAGCAGGGCTGTCGGGCCAGGCTCGGCTCCAGGTACGTTGAGATGGGATCCGCACCGCCTCATGTCCTCCCCGGCTGGCCTCGAGCCTGGTGGAGTCCTCTCTGGCTCTCAGTAAGTCGGTTGACTGATCTGGCGTGGGTTTCAATTCAGTTCAAATCGCCGACAGCAGGAGACCAAAACACCACATTCGGCGGGCTGTGGGCGAGTCCAGGCCACTTCCGGAAATGCAAGGTCATCATTCTACTCAAGTTTGCAGAAAGGGCAGGGCTGGGCCTCCACGACTCTCTAAATCAAGTCAGCTGCATCTCAGCCCAGCTCACCGCCTCCCCCCTCCATCAGCACTGATGGGCTTTGCTGCTCAGGGGAAACAAGACGAACTGTGAATAGCTCTTTATTACGACGACAAAAATACCAGCAGAACAGCACGAGAGCGGCCGTGCTTTTCAGCCGGTACCAGTCGAGGCGATGCTTTTAACACAGGCGCTCACCCCGCTGGAGGGGACTCTCTGAGAGCCACCAAGCTTAGCAGGTTCTGTCCAAAAGCACAGGGATTCCTTCACGCCCGCAGGGGACCGTCACCTCCCCACCTCTCCCGCCTTCTCTCAGTCACAAAGGCTCTCTCAGCGCCAGGTGTGGGAAACGGCCAGATCACAGAGGGTTTTGCAAATTTGCAAGACATGCACTTTCCTTCACCTGCAGCAGAATCACCCCTTGAAAAGGACAGGCTCTTTTCATCTCCATTTCTTCCTTCTCTCCCTTTCTCCACAGAGCAAAATCCTTGAGAAAGAGCTTGTTTGCTTCCAACAGGGCCCCCCAGTGGGCCTGGGCCTGGCAAGTCCTGCAGTGCAGCCTCCTGCAGGGCCTTCACGCTGGTCTCCGAGCCCCGCCGTTCACGCACTCATTGACACTGGACAGAGAAGAAGAATTTTCTGGCGTAGGTATCAAGGGCCTGGCTTTGCTCCAGGCACGGAGACCAGAGCAGGAACAGACAGAGCGGTGGGAGTGAGCGGCTGGGGAGCCATGGACAGGAGCCCGGGGAGGGCGGCCGCACGCACAGGACTGAGGCCAGGGAAGGGCTTCAGGCTTCGGGTGAAGGAGCTGGGGGTCACGGGGAGGGTTTGGGGATGACGTTGGGATATGATTTCCATGAACAGTACTGCTCTGGCTGCCACGTGATGAACAGGCCAAAACAGCGTGGGCCAGCTGACCAAGGGGAGGCAGTTGCCGGAACCCTGGCCCCATCACCCTGTCACTGTTCCCACGGGGCCTCACAACCACTAATCTCTCCCGTTCTTGCTGCTCTCCAGATGACCGTGTCCACCAACTGTTGTCAGTGGACAGGCTGCCCGCCCAGCTGACTTCCTTCTGGCAGCTGAGTCCCCATCCCATAGGGCCAAGGGGACGTGCCCATTCAGGTCCCCTGCTCTCCCCTCCTGGACCACAGCCAGCTACCCAGACCCTGGAGTTCCCTGAACCAAATTCCCTGAGCTCACCCCAGGTCCTGCACAGGCCTCCTCCTGGCCTGTCCCCCTAACGGGACATGACACCCTGGTGTGTGCACCCCCCGGCGGGCAGGCAGCCAGGCGAGGGTTGTGTGCAGGGCGCGATGGACAGAACCTGGACGTAAGCCTGGGGTGTCCACCATGTGCAAGGCCTGAGTGCTGAGGTTCAAACCCGAGGTCAGACGGGAAGGGCTGCGTGCCCCACAAAGCCGGTCAGAACTTCACCCACTCCGGGTGGGGGGAAAGACTGGCCTGACCCACGGCCGGCAGGTGGGACACACGGAGGTGTGGAGGTGAGAACTACAGCCCGAGCTCGGTTCACATTCAGGGCCAGTAGTGAGAGAACATGGCACCTTACTTTTAAATTGAGATATAATTCACACACCATAAAGCACACCCTCTTGAAGTATACAATTCAGTGGTTTTAGTATATTCGCAAGGTTGAGTGATCATCACACTATTTGATTACAGAACATTTTCATCACCCCCGCAAGAAACCCCATCCCCCTTAGTGGTCACTCCCCACTGCCCGCCTCCCCCAGTCCTGCCAACCCCCATCTGCTCCCCCCTGCCCCGAGCTCCAGCAGTGCCCCAAATGTTAGAGATGGAGTTAAAAATCACTTCTGATGAAGGCGGGCCGGTGGGCAGCACCGCACCATGTTCCGAGCTTGGGAAATACAAACGATTAAAGTCATGTAGGTACCAGATTGTAGGACTGGAGGTGATTATTATTTTATTCTTTATGTTTTAAAAAATTTTCCCACAATGACAATCCAATAAAAATTTAACACTCAAAAAAAAAAAGGGCAAAGAATTCAATCAGCTTAACTCAGCGAGATCAATAGCAAATCAGCCCACCCATGAAATATTGAAGGAGATCCCGGCTCATCAGAAATGCATGAGGAAGATCCAATTACCTGTACCCTGGTAAAACAATTTTCTGACTTAGCTATTCTCTTTATAATAAGGTCATTAAACATCTGAGGAGGCGCTTAAAATTCATGAAGTTTGACAAACCAATGTAGACACCTCTGGTCCTCAACCTAAGACAGCCTCATTTCCATTCAGGAGCGCTGCCTCCCGCCTCTCGCTCAGCTGTGTTTAACATCCTAAGAAATGGAAATGCATAATTGGTTTTACGGGATCGCTTCTAGAAACATTCGGATTTTGTTACTTACCACTTTTTATAGAATAAAAAGGGGCAAAAACAGCCCCCAGAGCCCTGAATTCCGATGCCGGCTTCCAGAAGAGTTGCAACCACTGTCTCCCCGGGGCCGTGCAGCCGCTCCTTCGGCGCTGACCCTAGGGAAAGCAGACGCGGGAGCCCAGCCTACCTTCAGGACCTGTTCTAGGTTCTCCAGCTTGGCTTGGAGCTGGTGCTTCTCCTGCACGGCCAGATCGCGTTCCCTGCTCACGACGGCGAGCGCGTGGCGAAGGCGCGCATGCTCCGCTCTCACCTGCGGGAGCGAGGACGGAGAAGGGGCCGGTCACGAGGCGCCCGGGAGCGCGGGGGCGCCGCCCCGCCACCCCTCCCCGTCTCTCTCTGGAGAGCCTGCCCCTCCCCCTCCTCGGTCGTGCACTTGACCACGAGTCCGCGCCTCCCGGGGCCAACACGTGTCACCAGGGCTGTCCGCTCCGCCCTCCCCACCCACCGCAGCCACAGTGATTGGTTCAGCACTGGGACGTGCCCCAGGCCTGGCCAATCAGAGTAACCCACGATGGATACAGTGATTGGCTGCCGAGGGGCACGTGACCCAGGTGCGTCCCCGGAGAGTGAGAAATGAGACTTGCCCACTGCCCTGGGAAGGTTGAGGACAAGAGGCTGGAGGGACAGCGCGGTTTGCTGTCGTGAGAGAATAACCCATCTGAGAACAGAGCCAAGAAAATGGACATAGAGCCAAGAGAGGCAGAGGGAGAGGCAGGATCCTCATGACATAGTTTGAGCACCAAATCAAGCTGAGCCGAAGCTAATATTTTCCTTTCCATTTACTTGGGCCAATAGCTTCCCTTTGCTTGCTTACACTAATTTAAATTGTCTTCTGTCCCTTTGAACTGAAAGTCCTGACAGATACAAAAGTGTTAACCAAATTGTCCCAGATCCTAATCTTTTTGTCTAAAAATTTCACCTGTTTTAAAAGTGGATAAAATGGCAACAAGGCTCCACGTGGATTAGAATGATGGACCCACGTCCACTCTCAGACCACAACCACCAGGGCCATGTCTGGAACTTATCTGGGAGATACCGCTTATTCTCAACCCCTCGTACTGTTTCTTTGAAACAGAGGAGGGCCTGCTGTCATGAGAGGAGTTGCCGTGGCTCATCCCTGTTGCTTTTCATTGTGGAGCACAGTTCAACTCAACCACAGACTTTCACTTCTTCCCTCCCCTCAAATGTTACAACACGAATTATGGCTTCAATAACAGGCTGTCACAAAGTCCTGTTTGTCAGCTGCGAAAGAGGTCCTTTCTGTTTCAAACACTTTACATACCAGTGTTAGTTTAACCTGACGATTTCTGTGGCACCAAAAGAAAGGCAGGCACCCACTTGGCATTCCTAAATGAACAGGGTTACGGGGAAGCTGTTATTAAGGGGTCGCCGAGAGGTCTGATTCGCAGGAGTATTTTAGTGCCGTTTTGCTACAGCGTGACACATCAAGCAAGGAACCTGGAACAATTCACATGCTCCGGGTGAAAATGTCGTGAGCTATTGGAACTAAACAGAACTCACATTTGATCCTCAACACCGGGGTAAGGGTCTGCGGAAAGCCATCACTTCTCACGTTCTAACTGGTCAAGAAAATTGGGCTTGGGAGTAATATTCAAAAGCCCGGAGTCTGGTGCACACAGAAGCCAGCGTGAGCTTTCTGAGAGATAGATCAGATCGTGCCACTCCCTGATTGAAGCCTCCCGTGGCCGCCATGGAAATTAGGATGAAATTCAAACCCCTAGAGTGGCCTGCAGCATCTGGCCCACCCACCTCTCTGATCTGAACTGCTACCCTGTGACCCCCATTCACCACACTCCGGCCGTCCTGGCCTTCTTTTTGTCCCTTAAACAGGCCAACCTTATTCCCACCCCAGGGCCTTTGCATGTACTGTTTCCAGTGCGGCACATACCTAGCCACCTCCCACTCCACCCCCAATCTTTGCAGGTCTAGACCCTTCTCATCAACCATGTCACCTCCTCAGACAGGCCTTCCCAACCCACTTGAGGTACTGAAATCCTCCTCCCCACCTGCCCACCTCCATCCCCCTCACCACTTTGCCATGAGTTATTTTCCACATTTATCACCATCTGAAATTATTCTACGAGCTGTTTACATTTTTCTTGTGGTTGATCCTCATTAGAGTGTAAGTTCCAGTTGGATAGGAGTTTTCTTTTGCAACTCAATTCTTTACCATCAGAGCCTGGAAGAGTCAGTGGTCCAGGAATGTGGTGGACTGAATGGAAAGGCGTAGAGATAGACGAGCTGACGGAAAGGTGGCCTGCGTTCCTGGGTGGATTATTTATGTTGGTCCTTCCAGATCCACTCTCCACCCTCATCTGTCTGCTCTGGGCCTCAGGAGGCCAACCTCCCAAACCATCCAGCTCCTAATTAGGTTTGGCCAGGGGGGACCACCCGCTGGAAATCGGGGGCATGCAGAAGAGTGCGGGCGGTGTCAGCTCCCTCCCCCTCACCCAGCCTGCAGGGTCGTCTGTGCAGAAGAGAACTCACCCCACAGGCCTGAGGCTGCCGTCCCTAAAAGGGCTGCTAGCAAGTGTCTGGGGCTCGGATTTCCGGAAGGTTCTCACCATTCCCTGACTGATAAGAGGGGCTCACTGTGTGCAGACTGTCTGCACAGACCATGTGGTTTATGCTGACCACCTGCTTCCTTCGCAGAGTTGGGAATTTGGGGGGTACAGACAGAGGTGCCCACGTGACAGCCTCCAATAGACACCCTGGGCGCTGGGTCTCTCCTGGGCTTCCCTGGGAGGTGGCACTTCACAGGTGCGTTCACAGCTGCAGGAATCGAGCTCGTCCTGTGTGCCCCCCAGGAGGGCTCTGGAAGCCTGTCCCTGGTCTCCACCCCAGCGCTGTTCCTTTTGCTCAAGGCACCTTGGATCCTTGCTCTGTAATAAATGGTAGCTGTGAGCATGACTGTGTGCTGCGTCCTGCTAGTCCTCCTCGCGCCTCTTCAAACCTGGGGGTGGTCTCGGGGACCCCGACACGGTGTCCTTCTACTGCAGCCACAGCTCTGTCGGGAGGGCCTCTCCCACAGGCTCTCCCTGTGCCCCTGGTGGGGGGGCGTCACGGCGCCCTGGCTGCTGCTGCCCCAGGCCCCTCCAGCCCCGCCCACACCCAAAACTCTGAAACTCCCCTCCATCACCCAGTTTGAAGGTGTCATCTATTTTCTACTGGGCCTCCGGGGATAAAATCGTAAAAAAAAAATCTTCCCACAGCAGAGAAGCACGCTGAACAGCCCAAAGTCCACACGAGTCAGGTGTTTCTGAGAAACACATTCAGACTCGTGCTTCACAGGGAGGCCAACTTGGGTGTCAGGCTCCGTATGCAGAACTCATTTATTTATGGACATTTATTTATGATCTGGTCCCTTATAAGAGCACAGAGCAGTCAGGAGTCACCCGCCAGGGGCACTGCCCGGGGCTCTGGTCAAGAATGGACAATCCCCAACCTGCAGACAGGTCACAGCCTAACCGTGCATCTGGAAACTGACTGGCAGGCACGGACACTCTCCCACAGGGACGCCACAGGGTGGTTAGGGCAGAGGGAGAGGTCAGGTCCGCCTGTCAGTCCTATTTACCCTGCAGTGGAGCCAAGACGCTGAGCTTCGTAGAGGGAAATACTGCGTTCAACACGGTAACTTAACAGAAAGCAATAACATTGGGGGAGAAAACCAAGTTTCATTGGTCTTGAAGTCAATGCTTTAAAGGAGAGTAGAAGAGGATGAGGCTGAAAATGCAGAGGGCTTCTGGGCAGCTAGAAGGGTCTAGAATTTGATGGCATTTACTCTTTACTAGACCTCATCGCACACCGAGATTGTGGTTTTGCATTTATTTCTTCCACTTAAAATTTTCCATCGTGTCCCCTTTATGCTCATCAGGATGATTACAGTCGTCTCTCTGGTTTGCACCAGTGGCAGGAAGGTCTGTTGGTAAGGAGGGAGGGGGGATGGACAAAGGGATTGGTGTTTTTGGAGATTGACGTGGGCTGAATGATGGGCCCAGAAGGATGTCCTCATCCTAATCCTAGAACCTGTGAACACGTGACCTTACACAGCAAAAGGGACTGGCAGGTGTGATGCAGTCAAGGATCTTGAGATGGGAGACTGTCCTGGATATCCAGGTGGGACCAGGGTACCGACAAATGTCCTCGTAAGAGGGAGGCAGGAGAGTCCGAGTCAGAAGAGAGATTTCGAAAACCTTATTCTGCTGGCTTTGGAGATGGAGGAAGGGCCCACAAGCCAAGGAATGCAGGCGCCTCTAGAAGCTGGAAAAGGTAAGGACATGATTCTCTCCCAAAGCCTCCGGAAGGAACACAGCCCTGCCGACACTTAGATATTAGGACTTCTGACCTGGACGGTCTGATTCCAGTGTCTCCACAGTTAAGAAAGGAGAAGGAAAAAAAAAGAGTGTTGGAAACCTTAGGTTAAAATTGGTCTTAGAAATCTCAAAGACCAACCTGTTACATGAAAAAATATCTTTTTTGTGATAATCTCCTCTCTTTCCCAAGAAATGAGGACTCTGTATTGCTGCTGGCCACGGGGCTTCAGCCGCCCTGTCGGCACCCTTAACTCAGCCCACACCTGTGGAAACGGCCCTTGGTCACGCTGCCCACTGCTTTTTGGGGTGTGCCGTCTTTTTCCTGCTGGGACCAGGTTGAGACCCCAAGTGACACGGTTCTCCAACGACAGGTGAGCAGAAATCTCTGGGGGACGACAAGCCTTCATGAACACGGCGCTTCGTAAGAAAGGCTTTGGCTGTTCCTCCAGCTGCGGCGAGGATGATTCTCAGTGCTGGATGGCCACCCTGTCGTGGAGCTCACAAGATCCACGGCCCCGCCGGACGGCGCTGGAGGGGGCGGGAGCCTGTGTCCTCGTCAGTCTCCAGCAGCTGCCTCTGCCCTGGGCTCTGGACTTCTTGTCTCGTGAGAACAACGACGCCCCTGGTGTTTCCATCACCGAGCTTGGGTCCCTGCTACATCAGCTGGAAAGATCCCAGCTGATAAACCCGGAGGTGGGCGTTCTCTCTGCTCCTGCCTGGACACAGGGCTGATGCCTCCAGACAGAAACCCTCTCGATATCAGCTCAAACGGGCTGCTTACAAGGCTGGCACCTCAGGGCCTTTGCTTCACTGCCCAGCTGGCCCTTCCAACCCTCACGGTGCCAGGGCCTCGGTGGAGAGGCCCGTTGGCTCACACGTGCCCTGGTCCCCGGCTGCCTGCTGTCAGAGCTCAAAGCTGGTCACTCGCAGAACAGAGAGCGCTCCTGTAAAGCCAACCCACGTCCCTGTCAGTTACACTGGGACTAGAACGTTCTCCTGGGAACCAAGCCAGGTATTCTCCTTCTAACGAAGAGAGAAGCCTCAGAATAGCAAACAGGAATCGGAGAGATTTTCACTAAGACACATAAACTACCCCCCACCCAAAAGAAGAAAAAGAAAGTTCCTCGATGTTCAAAATCAGGGGCCCAGACAGTTTCTCCTTTGTCCTGATTAAATGGAAAGATAAGAATAGTCCACTCTTACAAAACTTTGTTTTTTTGTTTTTTGTTTTTATGTTTCTTTGTGAGGAAGATCAGCCCTGAGCTAACATCCATGCCAACCCTCCTGTTTTTGCTGAGGAAGACTGGCCCTAAGCTAACATCTATTGCCAATCCTCCTCCTTTTTTTCCCTTTTTCTCCCCAAGGCCCCAGTAGATAGTTGTATGTCATAGTTGCACATCCTTCTAGTTGCTGTATGTGGGACGTGGCCTCAGCATGGCCGGACAAGCTGTGCGTCGGTGCGCGCCCGGGATCTGAACCCGGGGCCGCCAGTAGCAGAGCACACACACTTAACCGCTGAGCCATGGGGCCGGCCCCCAAAACTTTGTTTTTTGACTAAGGAAAAATAGATGATATTCAGGTAAGTCCACTGGGCAAGGGCCCTCACCTTCCAACCAGAGGCGCTTAGCCCCAGAAATCCCAAATGTCCAGGGGTCACACCTATAAACGCCCATAATTTTCTCACAGTAAGATAAAGAAGAGGGACCAACAGCTACTGAGCTGTGTGATCATGGTTCACACCAGCGACTCGTAACTGGACCCAGAATTCTGGCCAACAGGCAAGAGGAGCTCACAGGTCGTGGGTTCAAGGTCATGAATTTAATGACCTACATAGTACCTGGCTCCAAACTAGGGTGCCACCAGGTCTTGTAGCTGCCCAAGACCCCCTCATCGCACAGACACTGCAACACGTTAATAACCGGGGCACCAGATCCAGCCACTTGACTCACGTTTATGTTGAAATACAGATCTTGGTGGCAGCAACAGTGCTCTGAGTGGAAACACAGCCTAAAACATTTGGCAGCAGTTACCCAAGGAGAAAGTACCCTTGAGCCTCTGATCTGCCGCGGGAACAGCTCCCCCATGGGGTGAGTTTGATGAACCCAGGTGAATAAGAAATTGAAATTATTTTCCTGAAATCCGTAGAAAGTTGGGTTTGCAGGCTTACAGGGCGTTGAACACAGTCACTGACCTGTGTCCTGAGTTCCCAGCTCATCTGTTTCTTTCCTCAGGGCCACCTGCCCGAGGGAACTCAATCTAATACTCCTGAGTGTCCAATACCAGACTTTGCACTTCAGAGGCAATCATTTCTGGGCAGGCATCAGGGAAGACACTGACTTTGCATCTCCGTGCATCCATAAGGCAGGGCTCTGATCATTAATTTTGCTTTCTTAATCAGGGCTACTAAAAAGCAGATTGCACATCCAAGCCAGAATCAGATGGGGAATCGGGAATTCCCAGACATCTTCCCGGGAATCAGGGGTTCCTTGTGTTTCTGCAGAGTCGCAGGGACAGATCCCAGTGGACCTGGTGCCGTGGGTGAAACTCCCCCCAGAGGCACTCAGCTGCCCGTTGGCCCCCAGTTCCCCTGAGACACTGAGACGCTCGGCCCCAAGCACCTCTGTTTATCCCGGTGACCCTCCCGCAGATGGCCCATCCGGGCACTCTAAAGAAACACTGTGCCCTGAAAAGCTGGCACGGGGCAGGACAGATCCGTGAGGCCCTGCCAGTCTCCCCACCTCCCCTCCAGAGCTCTGCTATTCCCGTCTGTGCCGTGAGTCACTGGCGCCCTCACACACCCCTGCAGAGCTGAGGGGAAGGCAAGCTCGTTGTCTGTGCCTCAAAGCCTTGCTTCAAAGGCCAAGGTGGGGAGGCAGCAGAGGAAGAAGGTTCAAACCTTAAGTGAAAGAATAATGTCGGATTTTGTGAGAATCCCATGGGAACAGGGACGGCCATTAGCACAGCCATAAACTAGGTCCAGGAAAGGAGCCCCGTGCCTCGGCAGTGATGCCCGCGAGCTATGACTCTACCCGGCTGACTAGCCCTGCAATGCCGTGACTGCACTCGGCTCCGTCTGGCTCTGCCCTCACAAAGCTGGAACTGTGATCTGAGTAGAAGACAGAAGGCCATCCCGGGATCAACCCTCCCTACATCCAGCTCCCACCAGCCGCACTGTCAGCCTGCATCGGATGCCTGAAAACCACCATGATTTTACATTTTGTTCCTGTTTAAAGAAAAATGCTCCTGGGCCGAGAAGGTCACTAAACCTCATTATGCATCCACACCTCAGTGTGAGTGAGTTTATCAGACTCTTTCCTGAGAGCAGGTTGGAAAGGAAAGAGGACAGAGAAAGGGGGGCCGACAGGAATATGGGGGAAAGGGCACTAAATGGAGAGTTGGGGATGAACTAAAAGCACATCTTTTAGAAAAATATTGTGGTCGAATACACATAACATAAAATTTACCATCTTAACCACTTTTAAATTTACAGTTCATTTGCACATTGTGCAACCATCATCACCTTTCATCTCCACAACTTTCCCCACTGAAACTGAAACCCCATTAAACACTAACTCCCCATCTCGCTCTCCCAGTCCCAGGAACCCACCATTCTGCTTTCTGTCTCTATGAGTTTGACTCCTCTAGGGACCTCCTGTGAGTGGAATCATGCAGTATTTGTCTTTTTGTGACTGGCTTATTTCACTTTCCATGATGTCCTCAAGGTTCATCTATGTTCTAGCATGTGTCCGAATTTCCTTCCTTTTCAAGGCAGAATAATATTCTATTGTATGGATGGACCACATTTTGTTTATCCTTTCATCTGTCGATAGACACCTGGGTTGCTTTCACCTTTTGGCTATTGTGAATAATGTTGCTGTGAACATGGATGTGCAAATATCTCTTCCAGATCCTGCTTTAATTCTTTTGGGCATATACCCATACAGTAGTACTATTGTTAATTTTTTAAGGAACTGTCATCCTGTTTTCCTTAGTGGCTGCACCATTTTACATTCCCACCGACAGTGCCCAAGGCTGCCCATTTCTCCACATCCAGTGTCTCCACATATGACAGCAAAGGCCTCTGCTGCCTTTGGGCTGGCATTCTTGTAGGAGGGGACAGACAAACACAGAAATGAAGACACGCGACAGACTAAGTGATAAGAGATATAAGAAAATAACCAGTGGGTGAGGTCATACAGACAAAAGGAGCAGTGAGGGAGGGGCACAGACTGGGCAGCCATCTGTGGCTGGAAAGTCTCGCTGAGGAGGTGGCTCTCAGGCTGCGACATGAATGACAAAAAGCTGCCAGCTCTTTGAAGATGAGGCAGTAGAGGTCTAAGCAGAGGAAACTGTTGAGTGCTGAGACAAGCTTGGTGGTCAGAGTGGCTATAGCTTCGTGAGGCGCAGATGGAGTGGCAGGTACTAAGGTGGAGCGAGATGGCGGCCATGGGGACGAGTTTCACTTTCATCTATGGGAGGCACTGGAAGGTTTGCTCAGAGGAGCACCATGACCTGGTTTGTATTACAAGGTCACTCTGGCTGCTGCTTGTCACCGGGGGATGCCAAGAAGGGAGACAGATAGGCCAATTAGGAGACTGTTCCAGCATCCGGGCAAGAGAAGTTGGCGGCCTGGAGGATGTGACAGCAGTGGAGACGGGGAGAAGAAGGTCTGGGGTCTGCTGGTGTTGATATGGCCTAGGGGTGAGTTAGATGTAGGAGGGAGGAAAGGAAGAGTCCAGGGTGGCTCCCAGTATCTCGGCTTGACCAGTTGGGTGGATGGCAGTGCCATTTACTGGGATGAGCAGAGCTGGGAGAGGAAATGGTGTGGGAGAGAGGACATCCAAAGTTTTGTTCTGGTCTTGTTGTGAAGGATGCAACCCTAGTGGACTTCCAAGTGGAGATGACTGGTAGACAGTGGACAAGAGAGTATTGAGTGCTTCGTGCAGCGGTCATATGAAGAAACGTAAGAGGCGTGACCCTGGGTCCCAGGCCACCCTCCACTGGTAGAGTTCAGTGATCCTCCCCTCTCTGCCTTCCCTGAGGCCCGTCCCTGCCACCCCCGTGTCCTGAGGGCCCACGAATGGAAGCGGTCAGTTACCTTGTCGCGATGCCCGGCCCTTGTGGGAAGGCCTGCATAATGGAGTCTCAGGCGATGCTCTCCCTGGGCAGCATCCCTCAGTTCACTCTCCTAGGACAAGAGGAAAGGGCACGGTGAGATGACGCACCAGCCTCAGGGGCACATGGAGCATGGGTCAAGGGCTCTGACTTGACATTAGATCCCGGGTTGGGTATGCTTCTGCAATTCACAAGCCAGGGGATGTGGGCCTGGTGTCTTCTCTCTGCACCATAGGTTTCCTATTGGATAAAACGAGAGTAAGGACACTTCACAATGATGTTATAAGAATATAATAAAATAATACACTAAGCACGTAGTGAAGTGCCCGGCAGATGAACCACGTCTGATACGTGGCGTGCTTCCCTGCGTTACACGTTAGTATCCTAAAGAGGCAACAGAACTCCCCTCCACTGGAGTTGTTAAGTCGAGCTTTGACCTGCCCCTCCCCTCACAAACACTCCAAGCACATTGCCATATAAACAATACAGAAAATGTGAAAAGGTTTGCCCTGCTCAAAAACGAGATAAAAATCTGTAAGGACTATGAATGGCTGGGACACGTGTGGTCAGTGGAACACCTGAGACCTGCCAGATTCTGAGTCCAGAATTTAGGGTCCCTTTTTTTAGGATATGTGGGACTTAAAGTGCCCCACATGACACTAGAGACCTGAGCAAATGTCACCACCTGACTGAGGCTAAGGCAGGCTCCCCAACCCCAAAGAGAGCTGAAAACAATTGGTGACTTCTGCCCGGAGCTCTAGTCTATATAGGGTGGTGCCTAGAGAGGCAGCATGTGCAGACCTGGCTCAGTGTCTGTGCTGGGTTTCTCCCTAATATCAGTGGTTCAGGAACTCTGAGCTGCCAATAACAGAACATAATTCAAGCCTGGGAGCATCCAGGGTGTGGGATAGTTACTCCAAAAAGGTAAGAGGAGGGTGGGGGTGAGCACAGAGAGAGAGAAATTGGGGCTAAAATCTTCCCATCAAAGATGAATCTGAAAATAGAAATTCCAAACACATAAAGAAAACTCATGCTACTAAAGAGATCCAACAAAATCGATAATCAGATGAATTCACCCCAGAGGAAATGAAGATAATCAAGCAACCTGAAAACGACTTCAACAAGGAAGTTGAGGATCCTCACGAGGATAAACGAAGGCATGACGTCCACTCAAGGGAACAGGAAGGAAGCACCAGGGACAGTTCACAGCCGGCGGTGGAAGGCGCTGCCCCTCCTCAGCAGGTCTGAGGCTCCTCGCCTGCCTGTATCTACAAGTTTGCTCTCTCTTCGCCTCCCAGATGAGCTCCCATGTGTGAACCCACGTCCTGGATTAATGGGCAAATCTCCTCGGTAATACTTTGAGGGCTCTGATTTTATGCTCTGTTCACATGCACAATAGGACCTGGGCAGGGAATTGTGGGGTTTCAGACACCTTCCTCAAGGAGGAAGGCCCCTTCTGGCTACTTTCAGGTCCCGCATTTCAGTCAACCTCCCTTCCCCCTGGTCGCGGCCACCACGAGCTCCCCCAGTCCCTTGTAACCTCACAGTTCCACAGGCGTGAAGCTCAAGGAGGTAACCTCTGCGTACTCACCACGCTGCTCTGTTCTGGAAACAGTGATTCCCCAGACTAGAGGAAAGTGCTTGATAACGTGGCGAACACCTTCCCTCTTCTGGGATGTCCCCCATAGCCTATGTTCATCATCGTCTTTCTTAAGTAAAGTAAATTACAACGTAGTCCCCTGCTGGCTCCTTGGGAGAACTGTAGACATTGTGGGGCATGCCCCAAGTGTGACAATCGATTGCGATCTTCAGGGGATGGGAGTACTCATCAAAGCACCTGACCCCTGACCTTGGAGGCTTTAGATGCCCCAAGGTCAACTAAGGCAGCAATATATCAGAGAATTACAGGAGAAGTTTTAAATAGGGGTAGGATATGGGTTCTGAGGTCCAACTGCCTAAATGCAAACTCTAGCTCTTCACTTGTGAGCCATGTGGCCTCAGATGCATCGCCTGGTATCTCTACACTCTCTAGATCTAAGGATGTAATAGCTCCCACTCAACCAGATGTTGTGAAGATTAAATGAGGTAATTCCTGTAGAGCTCCAAGCACACTCCACTGCACACAATCACAGCTCAGACGGGTGGTCCCCTTCCCTGCTGAAAGCACCACCACCAATGCCCTCATCTTCTACCTTCTGCCGTCACCGACCACTCAGCTCAGGTCGTCACCCCTCTTTAAGTCTCCCTTAGAGGAGTGGATTGTAAGACAGGATCATCGGGCAGAGAAACAGGGCTGGCTCAGTCATCCAATTTTCTGGTGGTTGTAGAAAAGTTACATTCATCTATTTTATTTATATTCCATCTCAGTGAGTCAAAGTCAGCTGCTTAACCTGATGAGATCAACCTTCTCAAGGAAAACAGCTCAAGATCTAAATCTAGTCCAGGAAAAACCGATCCACGGCGTCACTGTGCAAAGGGAGAGGAACGCCGCCATCTCTTCCCAACGCAGTCTCCCCAAATCGGTCTGAGCATGATTTGGTGCTTCGGGGTACCACTTACTATAGTGGTCCTCCCACTGCAAGAGCCAGTCACAGAAAGAGCTGCTGAAAGGCAAAATCATCCCCAAACGAACAATCCCCGGCCCCGTACTTCCAGTCACAAAGTACCTGAGCAGAGTGTCAGAGCCCTTCACAATGATGCTGAAACCACTCGTCGACAAGACGTCCATCCAGGAAAGGCCCAGAGAAAAGAGTGAAGATGCCAGTCTGAACCTACACAGACTATGTGATTTATCCGCCAAATTATGAGCATCTCGCTTCCTCCATACATGTTGCTCACCCCTGAGAAAAGCCCAGAGGTGGGTATGGGACCGGGATACCTGAGGTTTCGTCCACAGGGCTGCAGGTACAGCACAGTGGTCCTCCCCGCCCTCATAGTCACAGGGCAGGGAAGCTGCTCTGACATGCATGTATCTGCAGTGTTTAGGGGAAATTTCAGAAAATGGTTACTGCTCACGCTTCAGATCCTATTAAGATGTTGAAAAGCAAGCAGACTTACCCTGGAAGCTCTCATCATTGACACAGTGCAGGACCAGAGCTGCCCACCCAGGGAAGCTGTCACCGCTCCAATTAAATCCAGCCTTTCTGAATTAATCAGCACCACCAAAGAAATGCCAGCAAGCAAAATACAGATCACCCTATGTATTGGTCGCATGCTTGAGACCAGAAGTCCCTCAAAAGATGTGGGCTTGTAGTCGCAACACGACAAAACGAGACTCTCCCAACAGGCGCGGGTGGCACCGCTATGACAATTCACAGGAGAAGGAGGAGGGGGAGGAGGGGGTGGATTTGATATAATCTGACACTCCTGTCTGAACAACAAGGTTTTCACAGCCTGGGGTATGGCGGCCAGCCACGTCGGGGCCTCCGATCACAGGTGGACTCGCATGGTTCCGTGCTGCAGTGTAATTTATGCCCCTGTTGGCTGCCCCTTTTGTGGGGGTTGACACTGTTGACTACTGACCACATCTGAGTGCCTGGGAATGGAGTTTGACAACACACACCCACAGCCTGGAGACGGGGAGCGGTGACTCATGCATCGCCAGGACTGCGATAAGGAAGAACTCTCTGAACGCTAGCTGCGTGAAACCGCCCTCCAGCCCAGTCTTCTTGACCTGACACAGTGACTGCAGAGAGAGAAGCAGCAGCTTCTGTACATCTGTGCACGTCTTCAGAAATGTAACAGCTTTCCTGTCCAAGAGAGAATTCTCAAGCTTTGCAGTGGGAACGGTTTGCGTTTTGGATCCTTTAAGTTTAAAGCCATGCAAACTAAGAGGGTTTAGGATTTACCAAACAGTCAAGCATGATGAGACAGGCTTATGAATCAAAACGCACAGTTTGTTGACTTGAATTGTCTGCAACCACAGATAGGAAGCGATGAGATCTCTATAGGTGACACACTTTACAGCTGAACATGCAGAGGTCACGACCAGCTCCAGGCAGGCTGAGGGGAGAGTTCTGGGATCTGACGTGGGGACTACTGGGACCGGGTACCCTGAAACCTCTCTCAATGGGCAGCTCCAGAAAGGGCCAGTTAAGGAGATTTAATCCATTCATATCCACTAACATTAAATCAGGATAACCTTGTTTGATTTTCTATCTCCTGTTTAGCAAAATTGTGGGCAGAAGTATATTCCAATGAGGACAAGGGAGGAAAGAGCTGAGGCAGGAGTTGAGAATTCAAACGCCCCAGGGAACAGCAGGAAGTATGAAGGGGCAGATGGGGCGGGGCCTAGAACATTCTAGAGTGATGGGGAATGCAGCAATTGATGAGGCTCATGCCCATCTAAAGAGCAGCTGCAATTTGGCTCCAAACTCTTGGTGCCACATAGGAATGAGAACCCAGCCTCACCAACTCTTCTGGGTTTTTAGGAGCTGGGACTCTGGATTCCCATCTGAAATATCCCTGTTTTTAAATGTTGGCTATTAATTCAAATAAAAATACACACCATGTACTCCTTCCTATAATAAACATGACTGAAGCTTGAATTGTCTTCAAAATGGGGCACTTTGTAATAGAAGTCAGACCTGATGAAAGTCCAAGTTTTGGTGGGGTGAGGTGGGGGTGCAGGAAACCACAAGGCCATGTAATTCCCAGGGGGGAAGGGAGAAAAAGGGGGAGATGTGGGGTTACCACAGATAAATTTGTCCACTTGCACCTAATTCTGCCTTGGCTACCTACTATGAACTGAACTGTGCCCCCCCCCCAATTCATATGTTGAAGCCCTGACACCCCAGTATGACTGTATTTGGAGACAGGGCTTTTAGGGAAGTAATTAAAGTTAAGTGAGGTCCTCAGTATGGGGCCCTGATGCAATAGGATGGGTGTCCTCATAAGAGGAAGAGACACCAGAAAGCTCTCTCCACTCCCGCACAGAGGCCACGTGAAGACACAGCGAAAAGGTGACCACCTACAAGCCAGGAAGAGAGGACTCCCCAGACACCAAACCACCAGCACGTTGACTTCCAGCCTCCAGAAGTGCGAGAAAATAAGTTTCTGTTGCTTAGGCCATCTAGTCTGTGGTATTTCGTTATGGCAGCCTGAGCTGACTAATACACTTTCTCTGCCTCAAACGTTGAGATTTACGGAGCTTCTCCTCTGAGCCAGCAGCTGATCTGAGCTCTTTGCTTTCTTCTTCTTTTTAAAATCTCTTCGAGTTCCCACAACAACCCTATGGGGTGGACACTATTATGCCCACTTAGTGCATAAGGAAACTAAAGCACCAAGACTTCAGGAACCTGAACCAGCAGCCTCCACGCAGCAGGTGGCGGGATGGGAGCCTGGGCGGGTGGCTCACGAGCGTGGGACCACTCTGCTCCCTGCGCTCCCAAGGGCCTCTCATTCTCTTCCTGAATTGCAAGGCCCAGCAGCTTTCCTGGTCCTGAGGGCTGCTAAGAGGCTCAGAAATGCCCCCAGTTGGGAGGGGTGGGGTTTCTGGAAGGCCTGGGGCAGTGTTCCTCAGGCTGGGGACTGCAGATACAGGGTTGGGTGGCCTATGAAAATATTTTATCGGTATTTTTTTATTTCCATGAAATCTGAAAAGAATGAATAGAAGCATATTCTGTACTGCCTTATCACGCAGTACTGCATGTCAATGTTGCATTTGTGTTGTGTATTATTGCACCGGCTTGAACAACTACCATCCCCACTGCCCCGAGATAACGAAAAGACAACAACGGCTAATATACACGGCGCTTCTGTGCAGAAGGGAAGCCAAATGACTTCACGTGCGCTTAAGAACCAAACATTTTCCAGGAGTTTGAAAGAGATCAGCGATAGAAATGTTGACTCAACTGTCAAATGACACTGTCTTGACTTACTTATTATTCAGTAAATAATTTACTTACTATTACATTTATTATTAAGTAAAATAATATCATCTGACACATTAAATGACAGTAACTTTGAATTTTGAACTTTGTTGGCCTCATGCATTTGTTTGCCTCTAATCTGTTCATTCATTTTGGCTTAATGGTTTAGAAACACTGTAAAAATTTTATAAACCAGTTTTATCACTGGGCACATGTAATTACGTTATGAATTATAAATATATAACCATATTGTGTTCAAATATAACATAGATTATGTAGTTATAATATGCAAGTCTAGTATAATCATATTATATAAGAATGATGTAATTATCATCAATTACAATAAGATATAAAAATAATTTAAGTCAATGCTGGGATGTGCTTGATAATATTTTTCTTTCCAAAAAGGCTTCATAAGTGATTCTAGCTAAAGGAAGGGGCAGGGAGGATGGAGTAAACGGAGGAGAGGAAGGAAGAGAAGAAGACAGAGGAGTGTGTGGGAGCCTGGGGTGAGAGAGCAGGAAGGGGAGGGAGAAGGAGACAGAGGTGGAAGGAGTGCTTTGCCCCTGTCTGGGGTCCTGACCATTGCTGAGCCCTACTCCTGCCTCTGGTCAAGGCCCAGGAGGGCTGGCTAAGTCATCATATGAGGTGGAGAAATCACTGAAACTGGAGAACCTGAGTTTGAGGCTTAAACCTAACATTTGCAAGTGTGATTTGGGGCAAACTGTTTAATCCTTCTGAGCATTCTTGGCCATTTAAATGAGATATGCATATAAATGCACTTTGCAAAAGGCAAAGGGCAATTTGAATGTGAAAGATTGCTTTGCGAATAAAGAAACTGCTAGGAAGCAACTGTTTTTGGTTCCCTGTAACGCTTTGGTGTTCGGGGAAGTGAGAGACAAATCCAAACCTCTCAGTTCTCTTCTATATTCAGAAAAATCTATAAATGGGCACTTGCTTTAACTATGACAAAGACACGCTATTCCCCAGCTGTTTGATATTCAGGCATAGTATGTATGCCAATAATTACGGAGAAGTACATTGTGCTATTTAAAAGCTATTTTTCTAACACAGGTTAGAGACAAGCTCAAGGGGAAAAATATCACAGACTAGGCAGGTTCTAATGCAAGCTCATGACCTAGAGACACATTTGCATTTTAAATAAGGCTTCTCTTGATGATTGTATTTCATCAACTTCCATGTACCTACAGTGTATGCTCTGTCCTACTGTCGGAAAACCGGCACAGTTAAATTTATGTTTGGTTCCCATTGGTCACTATCATCAGAATATAGGCTGCCCCGAAGACAGCTCTTCTGCACCGAAAACAGTGGGGTTGAACGCATGAGAATTATTCTGCATGAGATTGACAAGGGTTGAGAGCAAGGGCAGAGGCAGCGAGAACAGTGAAGACGCCACCTGGCTGAGGATGTAGAAAAGTTGGAACCCTTGTACGTTGCTAGTGGGGATGAAAAATGGTGCAGCTGCTCTGAAAACAGTTTGGTGGTTCCTCAAAAAAGTTAAACAGAATTACCTTATGACCCAGTAATTCCACTCCTAGATGTATACCCAAAAGATTTGAACGTATGTGTTCAAATACTTGCACATGAGTGTTTACAGCAGCACTATTCACAATGGCCAAAAGGTGGAAACAACCATTTGGGCCATCAGCTCATGAGTGGATAAGCAAACAAAATGTGGTCTATCCAGACATGGAATATTATTCAGCCATAAAAAGGAATGAAGCACTGATACCTGCTACAACGTGGATGAACCTTGAAAACATGCTCGGTGAAAGAAGCCAGACACAAAATCTCACATACTGCATACATTTGATGTGAAATAGCAAAAACAGGTAAATCCATAGAAACAGAAAGCACATTGGTGGTTGCCAGCGGCTGGGGGAGAAGAGAATGGGAGTGACCACTGATGGGGACAAGGTTTCCCTTTGGGCAAGGAAAATGTTTTGGAACTAGACAGAGGTGGTGGTTGTACGACACTGTGAATGTACCACATGCCACTGAATTGTTCACTGTAAAGTGGTTGATGTATGTTATATGAATTTTACCTCAATTAAAAAATAAAAGGCGCTGCCCAACCCTCCATCAACAGAGCCTGAAGTGCTGAGAGGGAAGAGATAAAGTATTCCCCGACAGTGTGTCTCTGTAAGCGTCTCCTGTTGAAAGTGTCTCCCCTCACCGTGGGCCACTCTGGACAACTGGTGCCCGGACGCAAACATCCACTGCATCGGGTCCTCAATCGGTAAGCAGCAGTTTTCTCCAATCTTTTCCCTTCTCGGGGAAAAGCTGACACTTGTTAGATTTATCTCCAATATGGCTCCTGCTGAAGGAACTTTCCGGGTAATTTTTTCTCTATGTGATTTTGGCATAACCTGCTGACTTTAGAACTGAATTCCCTCATAAAATGTGACTCTAACACACACTTGTTCACCATATGTAATGCGTAATAATTTATCAATTACATTCCACGTACTCCCAAAAAAGCATTCAAGGATGCCTGTAACAAAAATACTGATGCAATGAGGAAGTCAAAAATAATGATAAAAAAAGGGGAGCAATATGTAGAAAAATTTACACCAGGAAATCATATAGAAAGCATTTTTACCCACTGACTGAACATCACATTTAAGCAGTGAGCTTGCCAGCTGCTAATGCAAAAGGAAAACTTATCAATTTTAACTTTGTTAATGTAAGGGGTGAGCCTCCTAGGATCCTTCTACAAATGACACCTCAATAAAAAGTATTTCAGTGCCTTTTTAAAAAAGCATTTGCTATTTCAAGAGATGATTTATCAATACTGTTGCAAAATGGCACTGCTCCCTAAAAACCATCAGTGTTCCACTCTCTCCTTCCAACCTAGGGGCTTTCCTTCACCAAATTTCACACTCTTGATCACGGCAACTTTGAGTTATATGAGCGTATGAAAGTGGGGGTTCTGCAAACTGGCCCCACGAGGCAGAGTCAGGCTGTAAACTTGGACGAATTGAGTAGCTGCTCACTCAGTAAGTTTCTTTCCCAAACACCGATCACTTCGATTGGTTACTGACTGAATTTGCCTTATGACTCAGAGACCTCCAGGTGTTAGAAAGTACATATTTTAGTTTAGGTCCTAAATCTGTCTTTCGTTCATATCATGGCATATATAATGCCGTAGAAAACAGACCAAACTCCTCTTCTACATGGATGGTCTCAGATATTTTTAAGTTCACTTTTTAGATTGAAGTAAAACACACACACACAAAAGTGCACAAGTCATAGGTGTACAACTCTGTTCATTTTTACAAAGTGTACACAATGGCATAGTCATTACCCAGATCAAGAAACAGAACATTTCCAGTAGCCCTCAAATTTCTCTCCTGCCTCCTCCCAGGCAAGACTGTCTCAAAAGGTAACCACTGTTCTGATTTCTAGCACCATAAATTTGCTTTGCCTGTTTGTTAACTCCATGCAAATGGAATAAAAATATCTTTTTAATGTCTGGACAATTTTCCCAACATTTTATCCGTGATTCATCCATGAGTGTGAAACAGCAGTGTGTTCTCCTTCATTGCTGTGTAGTATTCTCTTGTACGAATATGCCAAAATTTATTTATTCACATTCAACTATTGTTGAATATTAGGGTTGATTCCAGTTTGGGCCGTTAAAAATAACGCTGCAAAGAACATTCTTGAACATGTCTCTTGGTGGACGTGTGTGTATATTCAGATTGGTATTTATCTAGAGATGGAACTGCTGGAGCATGGGATAGGCATGTGTTCAGCTTTTCTAGAAACTGTCAATTTTGAAGAGTGGGAAGTGTGTGTGTGTCCCCAGAGCCCCATGTCCTCGCCAACATTTGGTACCAACAGTTGTCTTCCATGCTAGCTGCTCTGTGGAACACAGGGGTGCCCTGCAGCTGTGGGAAGACAGCCCCATTCACCCAAGTCACAGAGTCCTTGTTCTGGAAGTCAAGGGGCAGTGATTTCAGAGGTTCAGACAGAACTTCCCTTACATGCAAGTTTCAACCCCAGATGCCTCCAGGAGCCTAGGAGCTACAGAAGCAAGTAATACAGCCTGAGCTGCAGACCACAGGTAGTGGTTAGGACTGGGGCAAAGAGAAGAGTGTCTGCCCCTATGAGGGAAGCATCCATCACTCAGCTCTAGCTCATCGTTGACACTGAACGTAGGCTAGCATCGCCACAGCTTCTATTTCCGAAGAGACACCAGAATCCATATTTTTATGTAAAACTTCCCCGTTTTAAGATGCTGACAACTCAGGAAACCCTGTCTGACCTGGTTGAGGGTCATTGGCTGCCATTTTGCAACCTCTGCTCAATGATTTTTGTCCAAACTCACCTTCACATCTTTGTTGACCTGCTCTCAGGCAGGCTCCCTTCGGCGGGGGACTCAGCCAGTTTCTCAGTCTACTCCACAATGAACAGCAGCTGTTCAGCTTCTAAATGGGACTGTGTCATTTTTGCATCTTCTGTAGGCAGAGTGGTCTCTACATCGAAGGTTAGGTGCTCTTGTTTTGATTCTCCAAACATCACATCTCAAAATCACTTTAAATCGAGTTATTTTTGAACGAGTAGGTGAAGCCCCTCTTCTTCTCTTAGATGAACCCTATCCCGCGGCTGCAGGGGTCTGCTTGAATTCTCCGTTGCTAGCGGCATACCCATTGTGAAGACGGGAAGGCAGATAGAACTCAGTGCAATCCAGGGTCTTGGGGAATGTGGGCACAGTGCAGAAGTGGAAGTACAGACTGTATGGTCTAAAAACTTGTGCTCCTTTGACATACAAGCCCAGCCATGTCCGCAGGGCCTGGGCCTCCTGGGCTCTGACTCAGGGTAAAGGCTGGGGGTGAGTTGGCAAAACCACTCTTGTAGTCACTTGGCAAAGCTTTTCCCAAACCAAGCATGTTTCTGTGATAATTTTAGGTGGTGCATGGATCTGGCATTTTAAACAATTGACTCATACCTGAGAAAGTCACTCCCCTCCTCGACCCCTTGAAGTCCTTCTGCAGAGTGTCTCAGCAGGGTGCTGAGCTCCTGGCCCATCTCCTCATCTACACATAGAGAGCAGCTTCAGGCTCTGAGCCCGGTCAGGCCACCACACATAGAATTTCAATGACCTTCTTTCTATTCTCTATTTTCCAGTTAGATTAAATATACGATAAGTGATACGGGTTTTTGTTTTGTAATAGTGATACAAAGGTTCTTTTAAAAATTACATCTAGTTTGTAAATGAAATGACTTGAACGTATTAATTAACAGTGCTTCTTGGTGAGAGCTGGTGGCGATGATGGTGAGGATGCAGCACAAACCGTGAGGCTGGGACATGTTGGTTTAGTGGGAAAAGCACTGGGTCCCCATTGAGTCCTGACTCTGAAATAGGGTGGCTGGACGCTGTAGGCAAATTGCTTCAGGTTTCTGTGCGGCAGTTCTCTCCTCCGTCTGAGGGGGTTGGGGCCATCCGCTACGTCTAGCACAGATGGCTATTGGGAAACCTAAGTGCTTTGGCGAAATAAAGAGCTTCAGTAATGACAATAAACATAGTTTTTTATATTTTTTGTATTTTGTATTTTTTATATTATTTATAGATTTCGATCTAGGCACCAGATACTGATCTAGGCAACATTACATAGACCAACTCATTGACTCCTTGCAACAAGTCCTTAAATGGGCCACAATTTTTACCCCATTTTGCAAATGGGGAAACTGAGGCATGGAGCAGTTATGTGACAGAGCCAGGGGTGTGTATGAGAATGAGAGAGATAGACAGACTGGCTTGTGGAGCTGGGGGGAGGTTCTCACCCACAGATATATTATTTTGGGTCAAAAACCATCATCCCCTGGTTATTGCCGTCTGCAAGGCAGATGAGCCCAGAACAGGTTGACACTTTTAATCCCTATACTTAACAATAATTGACTCAATTTATCCCCAAATAGAAGCTCATGAAGGAAAACCCAGCTCTTGCTTGATTTTATGAATCGTCCTCTGGGAGCGGTTCCCAAAAGGGCTTGAGAATCCTTTTGTAGCATCAAAAAAATTCATCTCACTCCAATGACATGATAGTGTCTGGACTTTTATTTATTTGGGGCACTTATGGATTGGCTAACTATGACAATAAACTATCCCCAAGTCTACCCCCGAATCTGGAGCCCTAACACAGAAATTTCTCTGGGTCTACACTGTCCAATATGGTAACCATCAGCCACATCCAGCTGTTTAATTTTAAATTTAAGTTCGTTTAAATCAAATAAAATTCCACTACATAGAGCTTAATTCCCCTCCTCTTGAGGTAGGCTGGACTTAGTGACTTGTTTCCAGAGACTAGAATGTGGGAAGAGGAGAACTTTGTAGTTATATATAGTAACTCTGTAATGGAAAACCTGGCAGACACCACCCTAACCACGAAATCAAAGTCAACAGCACCAGTGAGAAATCATGCTGGTGTCATGTGCCCCTCCGTGAGATGTGATGAGAGGGGCACTTCATCTCTGTGGTATTTTTCCAAAAACCTGTAACCCAAGTCTAATCATGAGAAAACATCAGACAATCTTAAATTGGGGATATTCTATCATCTACCTGGTTAGAACTACTCAAAAGTGTCAAGGTTACAATATATAAGGAGAGACTGGGAAACTATAAGAAATCCAGGCAGACTAAGGAGGCAGGATGACTAGATGAAATGTGATGTCCTGGAACAGAACAGTGATGCCACCAAAGCATTTTATGTCCCTGCTCTAGTTAGACACAATGTCAACTGAAGTTGTATATTTGCAAATGCTGGGACTGGTCCAGGGGAAGATTCTCTGAGCAGACAGGAGACCACGATTTGTCTTACTGGCTCTGCCTCAAAACTTTTACCTTCTGCCTCTGTGGCTGACATTCATATGAGTGGAACATGTCCTCCATGAATCCCCTGGCAGTGTAGGACGTAGGGCGTGGGGCTGGGAAGAAGGCAGCTCTATCATACCCACGGTCTCAGGTAGTGAAGATTCAGAAAAGGCAGGTTGGGACTCGACCATGGAGGCCCCCAGCTCTCCCACTGGCTAGCTGTGCTGCTGTCAGCACATCACTTAACCTCTCTCTGTCTCACTTCCTTCGCCTCTGGAAGTGAGCATCATGACTCATGGTCTTTGGGAAGACTGAAATTACCAGCCTACGTGAAAGATCCTGGTACAGATCAGAAAGAGAATAAATGTAAGTTTCTGTTCTCCCCGTGCAGAATTCTCAACCCAGGCTGTGCACACATGGTGAGCTCACATTGCAAAAGAAAATCTTTTTCTATCATAAATTCATTAGCCCCGGGGAACAGAGCAACGCATCCTGATTTCTTCTGATGGGAGGAAATGAGATTGCCTGGCTGTCTCTCACGGAGTAGTCATTACAGGATCTCTGTTAGTGCTTAGAACCAGGTCCAGATCGTTTTTAAAATTTCCCCTTTCGCTCAGGCTGGACTCAAGCCTTGCTAGTCACGAGCATGCTCGCTCTTGCTCTATCCCTCTCCAGATGGAGTTGTCAACAAATTTGCTGTTTCCATTTTCATTCATGCAGGATCACTAGACTCCAAAAGCAAAATGCATGGCTGTAGAACCCTTCAATGTGAAAAAAAAAAGAAGATTTTATAAATTTCTCACAGTGTTGTTTGCAGGAGATTATTCAAAATGGCAGCATAAGACTGGATTTGTCATGTGGCCCCAGGGCATCTAAATAGTTATCAACATTTAAAACTAGGAATTTAATATAAAAATGAGGATTTACACTCTCTGGTGAAACATCAGAAGATTTGGCAGCTCTGGGTCTGCGTTTCCATATGGTCACAATTAGCTGAAACATCCATGCTTATTTTTCTTTGGTCCTAACTGTTCCTACAGATTTCTGGGCTCCTTTGGGAAACTGCAGCTCAGGGCGGTGAGATGACTTAACTAAGGTCACTCAGAGCCCAGGTCTCTATCTGAGCCTTCAACCTCTTCCTCCCACATCCTGCACCCGTCCCGCCCACACATAGGACTGACCCCACACTTACATTAGTGTGCACTGTTGTGAACAGCACCCGTCTCTGTGCCCCCTGCACGCCAGAGTCTGCACACTTCAGCTTTTGAACGTCTGAGCTATGATAAGCAAGCGTGTTTTCTAAGCAGCAAAGTAGATTTTACAGGCTTCGCATCAATAGAGCGAGTCTTGAGCATTACGGATCTGCTGCAGGGCCAGCTGGGCGGCAGAGAACCCAGCAGTGTCTGTTTCCCAGCTGACTTCCTGTGCCCTCCTGGCTGGGCCCTTGAACCACAGGCAGTGCCAACCGTGGCTTCTCCCTCCCACTCTTCTCATGTCACGTTGCCAGGGGGTCATGTGGGGGTCACCACTGTGCAGTTCTAGTCCCAAGGGAGGTGGGAGGAAGGCGGAGGGAGGGAGCTGGGCAGGGAGGGGGATAAAACTCTGGGGCACACCTGTGGCTCTGCAGACCCTCTGGGGCTGGTGGTTAATTATCTTCTGTGACTTTCTAGACCAGGCGACAGCAGACTGTGGCTCACAAGACAAATCCAGCTTGCCTCCTGTTTTTGTGAATAAACTTTTAGTGGAACACAGCCATGCTGATTTATTTACAAAAATCCCTATCACTGTATGATTTGTATATTATTTGTTTCCTTCTTTATTTCTCTACATAGCATTCACTGACGCTGTGTCACCTGACACTGTTTCATAGGACATAGGACCAGTGAATGCTATACAGAGAAGTAAAGAAGGAAACAGAGATTTCTAGAAAACAAGGCCAGGGAATGTGTCTCTGAGAAGGTGACATCTAAGCAGGGACCTACATGAAGTGAGGGAGCGAGCTACATGGACATCTCGTGGAAGGAATTCCAGGCAGAGGGCACAGCGAGCGCAAATGTCCCAAGATGGAGCAGAGGAGGGAGGACAGCATAGTGAAGACGCAGTAGGAGAGGCAGCCGGGTGTAGGCCATGGAGGAGTTGGGGTTTTATTCAAAGGCTGATGGGAAGCAGAGAAGGGCTGAAAGCAGGGGAGGGGAAGATCTAACACATATCTTAAAAGGATCCCCTTGACGACGAGGATGAACAGGGGAGAATGGGTTTTGGGGGATGATGGAGGGACTGGGCAGACCCACTGGGGGGCTAGTGCAGTTGGCCAAGAGGAGGGCGGGTTGACCAAAGGATGAAGAGGGAGGAAGTGGACTGGGGCCAGAGGACCCTCGAGAGGACCCCAGCGCACGCACATTTTCCATGAAGCAGAATCTCCAGTCTAAGATTTCTCCGCTAACCTTCAAACCAACTCCATCAATTCCCTAAGGCTCTTCCAACCCGACATGAATTTTTATCACAGAGTATCTGTTTAATCCTTTGCTTTTGAAAACACACATAATCCTGCTGCAGAAAAAGAAAACAGTGAATTGATTTTGAGAAAAGAGGGTGGTGGGTGAGGAAGAGTTCCTGAACTCGACAGTTTCAGGGAATTATTAAAGGAATAATCCCGTTCTTATCAAAAAAGATTCGTTCTGCATGACAACGACACTCCGACCCCCACAGTCGGAGGCAGGAGAGCGCCATGAGACAGCAGCCCCAACACGATGCGCGCCTCCAACGGCTTCCTGTGACTCAGAACATAATCTGACTTGACAAAAGCTGTTTGATCTCAGAGACAATGAGTTTCATCCAATGAGACCCCGGGTTTCCAATGGGATTTTTAACACTGTGAAAGGGAAAAATAGACATTCTGTTGAAAGTAGGAGCAAAACTGATTTACAAGGATGCTTTAAAAAAATGAAAAATCATGCTCCGCATTGCCATTATTTGTCATTAATCCATTAAAACAACATTCCCATGGATCTGGTGACTTGGTTTTTGGGCCTTGATCCATCACAAATCCGCGGGAGAGTATTCGACCAGTAGGTGCACCACTTCTTCCTATAAAAAATGGGGGTGACGCAATTTGCCCTTTCCACCTCTCAGGGTTTTGGTGACGAAATGAGAATACATGGGCTGGTTGTCTTCCTACAGTCTCTGGAGCCCATGGTCATTCTTCAGTACTCTGCTCTACAGAAGGCTAGAAGACTGAAAACTACAGTCCCGGCCACTGGAGACACTGGCAGGAGATGGAAGATGGGAGCAGAGGAAGAGGGCTCTCTGCCCCCAGTCTCCGTGTTCCTTCTGCAACAGCAGCAGCAATGAGCAGCTCCAGCTCCAGCATACTTATACATTGCCACATGTGCAACATTCCCTTGAAAATCTGAGCACTGGCTCCATGGCATCACCCTGGTGGTCCCAGCATAGTAGCACCCCATTTTCTAGGGGGCCAGATGCTGAGACAGTCCCTTCTCCATGCTGCTAGGTCCCAGGATCCCCCCACCTTTCTTTCGTCCACAGTCCCAGGAGTGGTGGCTGCTCCCTGCAGTACTAACCTGTAGGTTCCGTCAGCTCTCCCTTTTGGTTCTTCTAGATTTGCAACAGTGTATCATCAATATCCTGAATTAAATCGCCTGTGTTTGACACCTGGAGACACCTGTTGGCCTAGGGCATCAGCAGGAAAACCCAGCTCAGCACTCGGCCTGGCCAGGGGGCATGGCTGGAGAGCTGCTTCTCTGCTATATTACTTTCCTACAGTGGCCTTAATAAAATACCACAAATTAGGTGGTTTAAAACAACAGAAATTTATTCTCTCGCAGTTCTGGAAGCCACACGTCCAAAATCAAGGTGCCGGCAGGGTCCTGCTCCCTCTGAAGTTTCTAGGGGAGAGTCCTTCCTTGCCTCTTCTGGCTCAGAGGCTCCCAGCAGTCCTGGGCTGGGAGCTGAGTCACTCCAATCTCTGCCTCATCGTCACGTGGCATTTTCCCCTGTGTGTCTCTGATCTCTTCTTGTAAGGACACCAGTGACTGGATTAGGGCCACCCTAATGTAGCTTGACCTCATCTTAACTCAAGCAAAGACCCTATTTCCAAATAAGGTCATAATCACAGGTTCTGGTGGACATGAATTTTTGAGGGACACCACTCAAGCCAGTGCACCTGACAAGGAGACACCAGGTAGCCCGTCCAGGGAAGGTCCTTCCCCCTGACAGGTGTACCAGCAGCACTGCCCCGGGGGACCAGGTGAACTGCGAACCAAAATAGCCTGGCAAAGGTTCTGACAAACCAAATTGTCCTTGGAAGCAGCCCACAGAAGCAGACCAGGACCTCCTTGTAAACCTAGACAGAGAAACCGGCTGCTAAACCAACTCCTGTGTTTGAAATCAGAGTGGTTTCAGGCCCGGAATGATACGAGTATGTGAAACCATTCCGAAAGTTACAAAATATGACATACACACAAAGGGTTGTCACTATTGATTTAGATAAGTTCTGTATGTTTGTAAACAAAGAAATTAGTGATTTCTTTGAAGACCTGTAAGCCAGAGAGCAAAGGCATTAAAATCTATATAACATTTTCCTTTTGAAAATAATAAATTTCACTATAAAGAAAAAAGAAATCTAGAAAACCATAGAAAAGAAAGGAAAAACCAGCTGTATTTCCAGCACTCAGAGACATCACTCTTAACATTAAGTTGTACTTACTGTCAGACTTTCTTCTCTCTAGATGTCTAAATATTAATACTCTTTTTTTTTTTTTTTTTTTACAAAATTAAGATCATATTGTATGCACTGTTTTAAAACTTAAAATACTAGAAGTATTTCCTTAGGTCATAAACTATTCTCCTAAAATAAACGTTTAATATCTGTGACCTATGTCAGGTTTGCTCTGCCTGCTGTGTCCTCCGTATGGACGGGTGACAGCAGAGAGAGCAGTGGTCTGGCCCAGAAAGGACCCCCGATCTCTGAGTTGTGACATCGCGCAGTGACCTAACAGTGACCAAACTGTCATCCAGTCCTTGGGCTCCTAGACGCATATTTGTCTCAGGAACCACTGGGAAGCATGTTTGGTAGGACAAGATTCTTGGGACTAAATTGTATCTATTTAGCATTGTCTTGCAACTGTTTCATTTACAATTAAAAAAAAAACAAGTCTACTAACTAGGTAGTCAAAGGCAAAACCTTCTCTTAAAGAGTCTCTAGCACCTGGCACAGTGGTGAGCGCAGCAGACGCCCGTGTGTATCCGAATCGCACACATCCTTGCTGTCTGGTGCAGTGGCTGCTAGTGACCGGTGCATACAGGGCTCTTGGAAAGCGGCTAGTCCCAACTGAGATGTGCACAAAGTGTAAAGTACACACCAGATTTTTAGGACTTAATAGAAAAAAGAATGTAAAATAAAGTATTAACTATTTTATATTGATTTCATATTGAAGTGATAATATTTAAGATATATTGGGTTAAATAAGATATTATTCAAATTAATTTCACCTGTTTCCTTCTCGTCACTTCCTGTAATGTGGCTACTAGATAATTTAAGACTTTATTTGTGGCTCACATTCGAGGCTCCCCTTGTGTGTCTATTAGACAGTGCTCCTCTAGACCCTAGCTAGGAAACGTGACAGAGGAACAAGCCCAATTCAGAACAACCATAAAATATCGCATCAATGGGAGAAAGGGGATCATTTTGCAGCCCCTCTGAAAAAGGCTTCGTTTAAGCTAATAGGCCCCCAGTCTCTGTATCAGCAAAGGAAGCCATCTTATCACCAGTGCAGGCAGGCGAGAATTTGGATTTTTTTTTTATACAGGAGTTAAAAATATTATATTTTGTGCCATCATCCTTCTTTTATCATAGTTTATGATATTGTGAAAAAACAAAAAGCCACAGGATTTAGGATTTATCAAAAAGGACTTAGTTCCATTCTTAGCACAGTGTCTTGGCAGGAAAAAAAATTAACAAACCTTGTGTCAAGAAATAAATAAGAAGCACATAGGAAATAAGGCTTTACCATGACACATTCTCCTCCTGGAATAGAGTCTCGTCCCCTTCGAGGACATCACTGAGACTTATAGAATTCACTCCTTGTTTCCTTCTGTCAACTTTCTTTCTTCAACTGAAGATTAAAAAACATTATCATCTTTTGATTCTGCCCCAGAGGCAACCTCCTTTTTGGGCGAAACTAAGCTTACTGTGTCTACAATAAAGCTGAGAACCTGGCAGCCCACCAGCTGGATACAGCCCGTGGACATCAGGCCACCCGGTGTATTTTTATTTGTTTGTTTTTTAACTAGAGTTATTTGCCAATACTTCAGTATCAAAACAATTCATGTAAAATATCTTGAATTTCAGTCTTCTCCTGAAAAATTGGAAGTGCTGGCAACCGTGGTTGGTTTCCCCTGAAAATGCACTGGCTGGAGTAAGGAGGCTGGCCTGAAAGATGGGATACCTGCCCTTCAATTAGTCACAATCCCCACCCCTCCCTATAGTCTCCCTGACACGGAAGATGACGAGAGGGGCAGTTTTCACTAACCATTGTACTTGTGCTGTCACATTTCTCATCTTATGAGAGCATTTCCGTCTGCACACACTTCCACAGAGACTGCGAGGATGAGATGTTTCTCGTGTGTGTGTATCCTCTACCATATTCTTTGAACGAAGATGCTTCTGTCTGTCTTCCTGTTACACAGCAAAACTCGGGACGGTTAAGGCTCTTTATAGTGAAGACACTAAAAAACATTTTTAAGCTCATGTATATTCATATGTAAAGAATTCTCCAAGCCTTGAGTTTCTTTACTGTTACTTAGGATAGTTGATTTCCGGGCCAAATAATGGGAAAAATTCTCCTGGCCACAGTCGTGTGGATTGTTCAGAAATACCCACCCCTGATCTGTTAGTATAAGCTTCAGTTGTGACATAGAGACCAAAGGCAGACTGTTTTCTCACCATTGTATTTTATAACTCTGTTAGTGGACTTAGTATAATGTTAACCGAAGGTCTACATTTCACGCTAACACTGGCTGTAGAAATCTCTCTCCAACAGTTTCCATCTGGAGTCCTTGTGACATAATAAAACCCAACAGAAGCCATCCTAGCCTGGCAACAAGGTACGGAGATTACACGGCTTCCTGCTGCAACAGCGAGATGAAATGCCTGATTTACTCTCTTAGGTCAACCCTGAAACGGGGAGGATTCAAGACGTGGCTGCCTCTTTAGCTGTTCCAGGCCAGCTCTCAGAAACTCTCTCCTGATGCCAGGGGATCTTTGGGAAGAGCCTGATCACACAAAACCCCCCAAGCTGCTTCTGCTCTCAAGCATTCTTTTGTTTTTCTTCTCAGCGATGATAGACTAGAGAAACTCAGCATATTTAAGAAATACCCATTTAAGTTTCTAAACACGACGTTTCTACCAAGAAAGACATAATCCCTCTCTTAGATCTCCTTCCTCCTACTGAAGAAGTCTTTATGCTGCTGCTGATGATGCACAGACCTTCATGTACGGGGCTAAGGATAATCCCATCTTAAGTAGCCACCTTTAGCAGGATAACTTGCCCTGGTCATCCTCCAGTGACTGGCCACTACCCAAAACCATCTAAGACTGAAAACAACTCTCATTCAAAGCATGAAGAGAAGGAACAGAAGACAGAAATCCATGACTTGTTTCAATTGTGCCATGAAATGAAGAATTCGAACGTGAGTCATAGACACAGTTCTGAACCATGAAGGGTATGGTAATAAAGTAAATGGAGGCACAGTGCTGAACTTTCTTCCTTATCTCTGTAATTTCTGGTCTTCCACTTTTAGCACCACATCCTGGTATGATCTCCAAGTCCTGTCTTTGTAGACAAAACACAGCAGCTGGTTTAAAAGTCATATATCTTATTTCAATGCTTTTCATTGCAATTCCACAGCTGAAGCTGAGGTTTTGATCTCCTGTCAATTGGACTACAGAATGTTTTCAGACAATCTTTCTATCACTTCCACGAAACTGCCCTTAAGATTCCTTCTCTAATCTTTCTTGGGAAGGATGCTGCTCACATCCATCTTACCTCTTGGACTTTGTTTCAATCAGGTAAGACCCCTCTTGAGATGCCCGCACTTGGGCTCTTGGTTGGCAGCTGTGTGGTGAGATAATTTTCAAAGGACTTTTGCAAAATTGACTGAGTGCCAATGACTCTGAAAACATATCTCTGGAAAACTTCCACATCAGTGCTAATAATTTCATCTCCCCCCAATTAAACAATCCTAGGAAACTTGCAAGTGATGCCGACAGAATACATTTTATTCAACGTGATCTCCATTTGGAGGTGGACAGGCCAATTCAGACATGTAACCCTAGGCTGGTGAGTACTTTGTCATGTTCCGTAAAGCTGAACCAATACTGAGTATTCTCAAATCCAAATAAAAGTTTCCTCTGCCATAGAGACTAAGCTGGCACCCAGTGCCCATCCTGGGGATGACGTGACAAATAGTTTCTAAATTAGTGTGAGAACTTCAACTTTTGATCTATAGCTACAGTGAAGAGATAAAGCAGCACACATTGGCAAAGTAATTCAAATAATCCTTAAAACAAAGTATAGCTATAATTTACATTTGGACTCAAGTAAGAGAAGGGGATAAGCATGCGTTTTTATCTTGTGACAGGGAGGGAATGTCTGCTGCCTTGTTGTTGCTTTTACACGATGTCCATGGACGTTCTGCTTCTCTACCTCGTATTCCTAGGGACCCCCAACTCACTCCCCTGAAAAAGTTTCAATGTAAAAGACACGCAGAGAGAAAAGTAAGATGTTCAGACAGCTTTCCTTCTCAAAAAAAACAAAAACCCAGGACCATTGGTGTTTGAATAACAGTAAAAATGATCCCATAGCAAAGATGAAGATAGGCTGAAACTGTAAAATTCAGATTAAAATAATTCTGAATAAAGTGTGTACTATAGTTAATCATACTGTCCCAAGGTCAACTTCTTGGTTTTGATAAGTGTACCATGCTTATGAATGATGTAATCACTGGGGTAAGATGTATAAAGGGTACACAAGAACTCCTTGTACTGTTTTTGTAATGTCTAGGTGAGTCTACACTTATTCCAAAATAAAAAGTTTTTAAAAATTAAACTATAAAATGCTAGACAGAACATGGCTGTTGTCTGCCAATTAGCGCATGATTTAACAAATAAACAAGGTTCTCTTTCTACACCTAAGGTAAAGTATTAAATTCTGAGGGAGATTCTAAAAGACGTAAGAGGTATCCTCTGTCCTCAAGGAGCTTATGGTCTACTTGGGAAAACAGGGTCCATAAATATAGGAACTGTTTAAAAATGAGATTTATGGAACATAAACGATTTACAAAGCTGCACATGAGTAATCACAAAATTATTGAGCTGAAAAGTGGATGCAACACATTCATTGGAAAGAAAGCATGCATGCGCATGCTGAAAATGATGGCTTGCTGCATTGTGACCTCCCAGAGGGTGGTGTTTATGTGCTGTTTACTTCTGATCCCCATGATGCCTGACATCCAATAATCACTAAGTCAATTGTTATTAAATGAGTGATTGGACATAAGTGAATGGAGATGCAACTTGATCTAAGTCTTCAAGGGTTAACGTGGAATTGACTAGAGCAGGAATTACACAAAGGGAGGTAGCCTTGGGCAGGAGCTCCAAGTGTGGGAGTTCAAGCCACTGCCAGCTGAGAAGAGCCTCTGCCAGCTGGCCTGGCAAGTCACATTTGTAGAGATAAGAGGGAAGAGGCTGGGGTCAGACCAGGGAGGGGCTTAAATGCCAGGAAGAGAATTTATATAATTGTGCCCTCTCCTTAGAACCCCACAAAATGTTTCCCATGATTTAATTCGTATGAGATATTTCTCACTTTATCTTTCCTATCTGTGTTCATGCATACACGTCCATGGTCACTCAGACATTGCATGAATAAGAAATATTAATTAAAAAAATAAACAAGTTTTGCTTAGTTTGTTATTTAAAAAATAGTAGAAGAGAGAAGCCAAGATGGCGGTGTAGGCAGACTCTGAACTCACCTCCTCCCGCGGACACAGCCAATTTACAACTACTCGTGGAAAAATTACCCCTGAGACAGAACTGAAAACTGGATAAGAGGAACTCCTGCAGTAGAGGACGGTCCTAATTGAGGTGGAAGAGGTAGAAACTCCCTTCTGGAGAGAAAAAACACCACCTTCACAAGCCGCAGCACCTCACGGCCGCCCGGGAGCAGCCCAAAGGTCCGCAGCCCTCCCTGGAGGAGAGGGGCCCTGAGCCGGGGAGCACCCCCGCTGTGGGCATTTTGTGGACCCAGCACAATCGAGACCAGTGACATAATATCTGACTTTGCCTGCTACTAAAACATTGGGGAGTACCCCCAGAAAAGCTGGTTCACAAAGAAATTAAAACCAGATCTTAAAGGGCCCATGCACAAACTCACCCGTTTCAGAAAGCAACCTAAAATCACCAGAAAGAAAGGTACACAGTGCTTTGGTGAAAAGAGACTCACCTGATAGGCCCTGAGTGCATCTCAGTGAGGGGTGAGACCTCTCCAGGGACTGGGACATTGGCGGTGGCCATTGTTGTGGCCTGGTGTGGGCGTGCTGACACAGACGCCGTTGGAGTTTTCCCTGGGGCATTCTAGCCCAGGTCTGCCCCAGCCGCTAGAGCACCAATTTAATCCAGCTCAGCCAGGGCAGGCAGCCCACCCTAGAGACTGGCCCCACCCAACAACAAGCCCTCAGGCAACTTGTGGGCCTGCATAGGTTGGTGACTGGATTCTCTGCAGCCTGGCAACTGAGCCCACTTCAGTGGGGCAGGGCGCGTACAAGGAGCAGGTGGAGAGTGTGGGGCGGTGGTGGAGAGTGTGGGGCTCCTGCTGTGGAGAGACTGGATCCACTTCAGGAGGTCGGGGCATGCACATGGGGCAGGATTGTGTTGACTGTGTGTGTGGACCTGTGGGCGACAGGGCTTGTCAGCTGCAGAAGACTTGTGCTTCTCAAAGACATAGGGGGTTTGCCCCACCTTCCAACGCCTGAAACAATTGGGTGCTCCTGTGCCTGAGGCCAGCCCCACACAGCTGCAACCCTCAGAGAGCTGACAAGAGACCTACAGGCTGGAGGTTTATAGCAATTGTAAGCCCCTGAGCCTAACAACCTGCCAGGCTGGGGGCCTACTCACTTAAAAGAAATACGGCAACACAAATGTGGTATTAGAACTTGCAGCCAACTGTGCTGGGGCTCCCCACACCTGATAAAGAGACTGAAGGGCCCACAACAACTACAAACAGCTGAGCATTACAACAGCTGGCCAGGAGTATAACTCGGCCTCCCTGGGCACCTACAGAGAGAGCAAACAGGCCACAACAGAAGGGCACATGTAGCCCACATAAGGGTCACCCCTGGAACATTGAGAACTGAGGTAAGCACACTGCAGACCTCCTAAGGCATCACTTACATAAGGTCACCTATCCAAGAGCAGGAGATCTAGCTGACGTACCTAATACCTAGATACAAGCACAGGGAAAGAGGCAAAATGAGGAGGCAAAGGAATACATTCCAAGTAAGGGACCAGGACAAAAACCCCAGAAAAGGAACTAAGTGAAACAGAAATGAGCAACCTACCCGACAGAGAGTTCAAACTAAGAGTGTTAAGGATGCTCACTGATCTGGGGAGAAGAATAAATGAACTCAGTAAGAATTTCAACAAAGAAATGGAAGATATAAAAAAGAACTAATCAGAAATGAAGAATACGATACTGCAAATGAAAAATTCACTAGAGGGACTCAAAAGCAGAGTAGAGGATACAGAAGAACGGATCTGCGAGCTGGACGAAAGACTAGAAGAAACTGCCCAAGCTGAACAGGTAAAAGAGAAAAGAATTAAAAAGAGTGAGGACAGTCTAAGGGACCTCTGGGACAACATCAAGCACACTAACATCCGTGTTATAGGTGTCCCGGAAGAAGAAGAGCAAGACAAAGGGGCAGAGAATCTATTTCAAGAAATAATAGATGAAAACTTCCCTAACCTAAGGAAAGAAACAGACATCCAGGTACAGGAAGCACAGAGAGCCCCAAACAAGATAAACCCAAAGAGGCCCACACCAAGACACATCATAATCAAAATGTCCAGAATTAAAGATAAAGAGAGAATCCTAAAAGCCACAAGAGAAAGTCAAGTTACATACAAAGGAAACCCCATAAGGCTATCAGCTGGCTTCTCAGCAGAAACCTTACAGGCTGGAAGAGAGTGGCACAATATATTTAAAGTGCTAAAAGGAAAAAACTTACAGCCAAGAATACTCTACCCATCAAGGTTATCATTCAAAATGGAACGAGAGATCAAAAATTTCCCAGACAAGCAAAAATTAAAGGAGTTTGTCACCAAGAAACCAGTGCTACAAGAAATGTTAAAGGGACTGATTTAAGGGGAAAACAGAAGACCACAAATAGGAAAAATTATCTATTTCCATGATAAGAGGGTAATGGATACAAATGCACAAAAAAGAGGTTTGATATGATATCAAAAACATAAAAGGAGGGAGGAGGGGAGTTAAAGAGTAGAGCTTTCAGACAGAGGTCAAACTAAAGAGACCATCAATTCTGTAGAGAAGAAGAAACGAACAGAGAAGGACTACTAAAACACTGAGGAAAAAAAAGTTAAAAAATGGCAGTGAGGGGGCTGGCCCCGTGGCTTAGTGGTTAAGTGCTCACGCTCCGCTACTGGCGGCCCGGGTTCGGATCCTCGGCATGGACCGACGCACCGCTTCTCCGGCCACGATGAAGCCACGTCCCACGTATAGCAACTAGAAAGATGTGCAACTATGACATACAACTATCTACTGGGGCTTTGGGGGGGAAAAAAAGGAGGAGGATTGGCAATAGATGTTAGCTCAGGGCCGGTCTTCCTCAGCAAAAAGAGGAGGATTAGCATGGATGTTAGCTCAGGGCTGATCTTCCTCACAAAAAAAAAAAAATGACAGTAAGTGCATACTTATCAATAGCTACTTTAAACGTCAATGGACTAAATGCTCCACTTAAAAGGCATAGGGTGGCTGATTGGATAAAACAACAAGACCCATATATATGCTGCATACAAGAGACACACTTCAGACCTAAAGACACTCACAAACTGAAACTGAAGGGATGGAAAAAGATACTCCATGCAAATGGCAATGAAAAGAAAGCTGGGGTAGCAGTACTCGTATCAGACAAAATAGACTTTAAAACAAAAACTGTAAGAAGAGCCAAAGAAGGGCATTACATAATGATCAAGAGAACAATCCAACAAGAGGATATAACACTTGTAAATATCTATGCACCCAATGTAGGTGCACCTAAATATATAAAGCAATTATTAACAGACATAAAAACAGAAATAGACAGTAACAGAATAATAGTGGGGGACTTTAACACTCCACTTACACCAACGGATAGATCATCCAAACAGAAGATCAATAAGGAAACATTGGCCTTAAATGACACACTAGAACAGATGGACCTCGTAGATATATACAGAGCATTCCATCCAAAAACTGAAGAATACACGTTCTTTTCAAATGCACGTGGAACATTCTCCAGGACTGATCACATATTAGGCCACAAAACAAGTCTCCATAAATTTAAGAAGATTGAAATAATACCAAGCATCTTTTCTGACCACAATGGTATGAAACTGGAAATCAACTATAGGAAGAAAATCAGAAAAGCCACAAATACGTGGAGATTAAACAAAATGCTACTGAACAACGACTGGGTTAACGAAGAAATCAAAGAAGAAATCAAAAAATACCTGGAGACAAATGAAAATGAAAATATGACATGCCAGAATTTATGGGATACAGCAAAAGCAGTTCTGAGAGGGAAGTTTATAGCAATATAGGCCTATCTCAATAAATAAGAAAAATCTTAAATAAACAATGTAACAATGCACCTAAAGGAACTGGAGAAAGAAGAACAAACAAAGCCCAAAATCAGTAGAAGAAGGGAAATAATAAAAATCAGAGCAGAAATAAATGAAATAGAGACTAAAAAAACAATAGAAAAAATTAATAAAACCAAGAGCTGGTTCTTTGAAGAGATCACCAAAATTGACAAACCTTTAGCTAGACTCACCAAGAAAAATAGAGAGAAGGCACAAATAAGTAAAATCAGAAATGAAAGAGGAGAAATTACAACAGACACCTCAGAAATACAAAAGATTATAAGAGAATACCATGAAAAGCTATATGCCAATCAATTTGACAATCTGGAAGAAGTGGATAAATTCTTAGAATCATACAACCTTCCAAAACTGGATCAAGAAGAAGTAGAGAATTTGAATAGACCAATCACCAGTAAGGAGATCGAAACAGTAATCACAAACCTCCCCAAAAATAAAAGTCCAGGACCAGACGGCTTCCCTGCTGAATTCTACCAAACATTCAAAGAAGACTTAATACCTATCCTTCTCAAATTCTTCCAAAAAATTGAGGAGGGGGGGAAGCTCCCTAACTCATTCTACGAAGCCAACATTACCCTGATACCAAAACCAGACAAGGACAACACAAAAAAAGAAAATTACAGGCCAATATCACTGATGAACACCGATGCAAAAACCCTCAACAAATACTAGCAAATCGCATACAACAATACATTAAAAAGATTATACACCATGATCAAGTGGGATTTATTCCAGGTATGCAGGGAAGGTTCAACATTTGCAAATCAATCAACGTAATACACCACATTAATAAAATGAAGAATAAAAATCACATGATCATTTCAATAGATGCAGAGAAAGCATTTGACAAGATACAGCATCCATTTATGATAAAAACTCTGAATAAAATGGGTATAGAAGGAAAGTACCTCAACATAATAAAGGCCATATATGACAAACCCACAGCTAATATCATCCTCAATGGTGAAAAACTGAAAGCTATCCCTCTAAGAACAGGAACCAGACAAGGATGCCCACTCTCACCACTCCTATTTAACATCGTACTGGAAGTCCTAGCCAGAGTAATCAGGCAAGAAAAAGAAATAAAAGGGATCCAAATTGGAAAGGAAGAAGTGAAACTGTCACTATTTGCAGATGACATGATTTTTTATATAGAAAAGCCTAAAGAATCCACCAGAAAACTTTTAGAAGTAATAAATGAATACAGTAAAGTTGCAGGATACAAAATCAACATACAAAAATCAGTTGCATTTCTATACACTAACCATGAAGTAGCAGAAAGAGAAATTAAGAATACCATCCCATTTACAATTGCAACAAAAAGAATAAAATGCCTAGGAATAAACTTAACCAAAGAGGTGAAAGAGCTGTACACTGAAAACTATAAAACATTCCTGAAAGAAATTGAAGAAGACACAAAGAAATGGAAAGATATTCCATGCTCTTGGATTGGAAGAATTAACATAGTTAAGATGTCCATACTTCCTAAAGCAATCTATAGATTCAATGCAATCCCTATCAAAGTTCCAACAACAGTTTTCACAGAAATAGAACAAAGAATCCTAAAATTTATATAGAACAACAAAAGACCCCGAATAGCTAAAGGAATCCTGAGAAAAAAGAACAAAGCTGGAGGTATCACACTCCCTGATTTCAAAATATACTACAAAGCTATAGTAACCAAAACAGCATGGTACTGGCACAAAAACAGACACACAGATCAATGGAATAGAATCGAAAGCCCAGAAATAAACCCACACATCTATGGACAGCTAATCTTTGACAAAGGAGCCAAGAACATACAATGGAGAGAAGAAAGTCACTTCAACAAATGGTGTTGGGAAAACTGGATAGCCACATGCAAAAAAATGAAAGTAGACCCTTACATTACACCATACACAAAAATTAACTCCAAATGGATTAAAGACTTGAATGTAAGACCTGAAACTATGAAACTTCTAGAAGAAAACATAGGCAGTACGCTCTTCGACATTGGTCTTAGCAACATATTTTCAAGCACCATGTCTGACCAGGCAAGAGAAACAATAGAAAAAATAAACAAATGGGACTACATCAAACTAAAAAGCTTCTGCACAGCAAGGGAAACCATCAACAAAACGAAAAGACAACCTAACTATTGGGAGAAGATATTTGCAAACCATATATCTGATAAGGGCTTAATCTCCAAAATATATAAAGAACTCATGCATCTAAACAACAGAAAAACTACCAACCCAATTAAAAAATGGGCAAAAGACCTGAACAGACATTTCTCCAAAGAAGATATACAGATGGCCAACAGACACATGAAAAGATGTTCAAAATCATTAACTATCAGGGAAATGCAAATCAAAACTACAATGAGATATCACCTCATGCCCATCGGAATGGCTATAATTGACAAGACAGGAAACAATATGTGTTGGAGAGGATGTGGAGAGAAGGGAACTCTCATACACTGCTGGTGGGAGTGCAAACTGGTGCAGCCACTATGGAAAACAGTATGGAGATTCCTCAAAAAATCAAGGATAGAGCTACCATATGATCCAGCTATTCCACTGCTGGGTATTTATCCAAAGAACTTGAAAACACCAATGTGTAAAGATACATGCATCCCTGTGTTCGTTGCAGCATTATTCACAATAGCCAAGACTTGGAAGCAACCTAAGTGCCCATCAAGGGACGAATGGATAAAGAAGATGTGGTATATATACACAATGGAATACTACTCAGCCATAAGAAATGATGAAATCCAGCCATTTGTGACAACATGGATGGACATTTCGGGTATTATGCAAAGTAAAATAAGTCAGAGGGAGAAGGTCAAATACTGTATGATTTCCTTCATTAAGTAGTAGATAATAACAACAATAAAGAAACACATAGAGACAGAGATTGGATTGGTGGTTACCAGAGGGGAAGGGGGGAGGGAGGAGGGTGAAAGGGATAAATCGGCACATGTGTGTGGTAATGGGTTGTAATTAGTATTTGGGTGGTGAACATGATGTAATCTAGGCAGAAATAGAAGTATAATGATGTACACCTGAAATTTATACAATGTTATAAACCAATTTAACTGCAATAAACAAAAAATTTAAAAAAAAATAGCAGAATGCAAATAATAATTTTATTCTTCCTTACAAATTCTTATATTTCTTAATTGTTTTCTCTTCTCTTATTGCTTTGGCAAGGACTGCTAGAGCAATAGTGAACTGTAGGGGTGAAGACAGCCCTAGTGATTAGTCGTCTGTGTCCAATTCACAGAAGTATTTATTCTTGACAAAAGAAAATTCCTAAATGTAGTAAGGGAAAAAAGGGACCAGAGAAAATTGAGCAGGTCCTCAGTACATACGCACTCCTGTGGGTACCTCTAGGGCTGCAGAGACCTAGAGCATGCTTCAAGTAAGATTTCCAGTTAAAGGCAATTCTTTTCCACAAGGGACTTTCCCATTACCCTACAGAATTTTATTCATACATTAAAACACCAAAACACCAAACAGTCTAGCAATTTCACTTAATGTTAGCAATAAACTACGAATTACAAGCTTAAAGGAAAACATTTTGACTGACAGAACTACATCCCACATTAACCACATGAATCATGAAACCACTGTTAAAGTTGTTTCCAAGGCATTGGGTTAAACTGGATAATGGGTTGCTTGTACTAACAATTTCTTCAACACCTATAAAGATGTGTTCACTGGCATGATGCTAAGGCAGGGCAGTGACATAAAATCAATAAGAAAGCTTCTAATAAATGAAAGAATAACAACTGAGAACTCATGAAGTCCACATTCTCTGGGATAATTTTGGTTAGTTGGGGAAGGAGGGAGTGGGCAATGTACACAGGCTCAGGAAAAAAAAAAAGATTCCTTTGATACGGCAATCACATAAGCAGTGCTTCCTTTAACACAAATTATCTCTTCTTTCCAAAAGTGACTTGATAAGTAAATAAATTCATGAAAATAAAATTAGCATATTAATATATTTTCCAAGACAATTACACAACTGCAGTAAGTTAGGACAAGATTTGTGTCTAAAATATAATGAGACATAACAATGGCAATGAAGATAATGGCTAAAACAATAGCGAGAGAATTCTTTTACAAGATAGTACTCTACTAAAATATGACATCTTAAAAGCTGTTGGTAAGCTGATAAGGAAATGGGCAACATTAGTCCTGACACTAAGAATTAATATAGCAAGGTCATATTTTCATAACAAATCTACTTGTTGATTCTTCCAGTTTAGTACAAAAATCAGTAGACAAATTAGTGATAAAAAGTATCACGTTCCTCTTTTGTCTGCACTGCTCATTGAAACTGATTAGGAAAGTGAGGTTGTGTACCCCAAGCTGGACTGAGCCTCGTGCACTGTCCAAGGTGCTGATTGCAAGATGGCCAGGGCCATTCCATTCTGCAGCAAGAGTTCTCACTGGGTAAATGGTACAGAACGGATTCAGGGAAAACGTGGAGAAAAACAAAGGGCAACATATATTTGGCTAGCTCGACACCAAAGAGGGTTTGATAAAATCTAATTAACATTAATAGTATAATAATTAACACTTATTGAATGCCTCCGTGTGCCAAATGCTGTGTTGAACACATTACCTACATTTTCTCTTTAACATTTACAACAATCTTAAAAGACAAGTATTATTATGATGATTATTCCCATTTTAATGTGTAGAATTTGAATGTTAGGGGTTACATGACTCGACTAAAGTCATAGAGCTACCAAATGGCAGTTCTGGGAGCTGATCTAAAATCTCTCTCTCCAAACTCAATATCAGGATGGAGAAGCTGTGAGGAAACTATACTTAAACTCACTTGGTTGGTGGTGGAATCTAAGAGTATTGGCAATGTGTGGGATTTAAGGACTCCAGATTTATGAGGTCATGGTAAAAGTTCCAAGGGGTTAAGGGATCAATACCCATTCATACATCCAGCAAACAGTTATTGCGGGCCAGCCATGTTCTGAGTTTAGCATATAAATAGGTAACAGTCTGTTAACCCATTGCTCTTGGGGAGCAGAGAGTTGAATATAGACCCAAAACAGAGGAAATACGTGTAATAACAAATGACAGGGACTCTGGGAGCAGATACAGTAATTCCAGTTTCAAATCCCCGTCCCACCACTCACTGGCTGTACCCTCTTGGGTCACAACCCCTGTGAACTTTAGTTTCCTCGATTCCTACTCACCTCATAGGCCTTCTCTGGGGCCTGAATGACATAATTCGGATTAAAGGCTTGCTACAATGCCTAGCAAACAGCAAGTGCTCAGAAAAATGCTAGAAGTTATTATCTTTCTGTCCTATCATTCAAGTATCTTTAGTGACTCTCCTGAGCCCCCAAAAACTGGTAGAGAAAAAATATAAACAAGATGTGAAATCTCATGTCTGAGATTATAAAAATGGACATAACATACAGTCCTCCTAAAGTGACCACATTAACATCACTCTCAGGATTCAATGACAGTCACTTAGGCTAAAGAATAAAACTAAAAATGAGGGAAGTTGTCAGCAAAGGCACAGTTGAACAGAATTCTTAAATATTTATTTTATTCATTTAACAAATATTTAAATTCATTTATCACGTGCTGTTCTGAACATTTCGTATACATTACTTTAGCCAAGGATCACATGACTCTACGAGGTAAGTGTCATCACTCCCTCCATCTTATAGAGAGAAAAATGACACAAGACAGGCTAAATGGCTTGCCCAAGGTCACACACTGGGACTTGAACCCAGGGAGCCTGGCACCAGAGTCTGAACACTTGACCACTACCCTCTATTGGCTCCCTCGGCTAACTCCTGTCTCTGTTAAGATAAATCTGGAAACAGCTTCTGTTGATCAGATTCAACATAAAGGGCTAGCAGGAAAAAAAAATTTCCAAAAGCCCATCTCAGCTTCTGGTTATGACAGCTGTTAGACAAAATAAGGGACAGCATGGGTTTCACATTACGCACCACTTTCTGTCCTGGACACAAATGACCTTTAATATGTATATCTGAGCCTCTGAAGTTGATTCCATTTAATGAACTCAAGGATCATAAATGCAGCTCTGAGCACACACCACTGCATTTCATTTGAGGACAGAGATATGATTATATTACAGGAAAATATATGAAGTGGCAACTCTCAAAAGTGTAAATATATCAATTTCCCAGAAAAAAACTTAAATGTCTTAAAATTTACCAAGGGGCCTGTCTGGGTGGTGGTGGGAAGGAGGGTGAGCTATTCAACAGCGGCCTCGCCTCTGACTCACAGGAGGCATTTTTATGATGTTTTTGTGACTTTGACCTTGGAGGAATTTCTATATAAAACAGCAAAGACATGAAACTGCTCATGCAAAAGCCAGTCGCATAAACCAGAGGAGGGAGGTTGTCTGAGACCTTGAAAATAACGCTCCATGTCTGGCAAAACTTAATGATCATCTGGTTCCATTGTGAGCAATAATCACAAAGGCGACCCGGCAGGCCAGCTCACAGAAATACATTTCGGCGGGCCGGCCTCTTTGCCGCGCTCAGAGAGGAAGCTGCACCATCAGCAACCTCGGTGGTTGTCATGGCAACGGCGTGGCACCACAGGTGAGTTTCTCTGCCCCCTTGTACTTTGGAAAGGAGGAGAGAAAATGAACAGAATCAACAGCGTTGTGTTCCATTCTGACTCGGGTTCCAGGCCTGCCGTACTTGGGTTCCCCGCTGTGAGCGGTTCTATGCTTTAAAGTAGGGTTGTTTATTTTAAATCCCACCACAGTAGGACTGCCCTGGCGGCATCTGTATGCACTCTGTCTGGCTGGATCTTCATTAACAGGTTAAGGGATGAGAAGCGATGCACCCAAGGCCTCTTCTTTGCATTGTTTGCACAGGATAAATTCATGGCCAGTGGATTGGGGTGCTTTCCAGGAAGCCCTGGAGAGCTGTAATCCTCCTAGCTATTTGCATCATTTTTCTCTTACCGTGTGTCTAAGACAAATGATTGGAACTTAGGAAGCGACATCAATCAGGGTGCTGTCTGGAAACAGATGGCTCCTCCAGCCGGGACACTGATGAGTTAAGGGAGGAACTGTATAGAAGAATGTGGGTAGAGGAGAGCCCAACAAAGGATGCTCCGCACCGTGCTCAGAAGCCGTTACCACCCCTGCACCTAAAGGGACAAGGGGATGAGCAGGAACCGTGGGGGGAGAATGCAGCGCTGCCAGAAACACTGCCTCCAGGAAGGAAAGGAGAGGGGAGGAAATTCCCAACCTCTCTCTCCCCAGCCCTTCAATCTTGAGGGTGCCTCCCATCAGCCAAACCCGCTGGAAGGCAGAGGAAAGGAGCCCGGGTGGGGCAGTGCAGAGGATCAGCCCCCCGGGGTCACAGGACAGGATGGAGAAGGGTGGGGAGCAGGTCAGCAGGGGGAAGGGGAGAATGTCAGAGTTGAGGCTGGGGAGAGTGAGCCGGCATCCTGGGCCTCGAGGGACAAAGCTAAGAAATCCTTTCCCCTCTGCGAGTCTCAGCGTGCTGATCCACATGAGACAGCCATATCGTCTTGTGAGTTGAATCGTGTACCCCAAAATTCAAATGTTGAAGTCCTAACCTGCAGACGCTGAGAATGTGATCCTATTTTTAAATGGGGTCATTGCAGATGTAATTAGTTAAGTCACGATGAGGTCACACTGAAGTAGGGTTGGCCTAATCTGATATGGCTGCTGTCCTTATAGAAAGGCGAGATTCAAACACAGACACAGATGCACCAAAGGCCACATGACCATGAAGGCAGAGAGTGCGGTGATGCTTCTACAAGCCAATGAATGCTAGAGATCGCCAGCAACACCAGCGGAGAAGCTGGAGAGAGGCCTGGCACAGATGCTCCCTCACAGCCTCAGGAGGAACCAGCCCTGCCGACACCTGATCTCAGACTTCTGGCCTCCAGACTGTGAGACAGTAGATTCCTGTTGTTTAAGCCGCGCACCTTGTGGGACTTTGTTATGGCAGCCCCAGCAAACCGGTACAGATCCATCAGCCTGTCTGTGAAAACACAGTCAGGAAAGCTGTGGATCAGGGCGGGAGGCAGGCAGGAGAAAGGCACCACGGACCATAAACTGCACCTGTGTGCTCTGTGGGCAAAGCCAGCTCGGATTAGAAGGTTTGAATTAGAGAACATGAAACGGAGTGTACTTACACTTCCTCAGAACACTAAAGTGCCCACTTCATTATCTAAAATATCCCCACAAAGATACAGAGAGAATATTTTCAACGGTCCCTTTCTCTCCACCTGCGGAAGAGACGGCAAGTTCTCCTGTCTACCCTCTGTCTGGTTGGAGAAGCAGGAACCATAACTGACAAGTACTGAACCTAGAAGTAGGTCCTGTTCTGAGCCTCTTACACATATCTATTTAGGTCCACAAGACACCCTAAGGAGGGCACTATTTTATCCAAATTTGATGAATGGGGAAACCGAGGCTCCTAGAGTGGCCCCTCGCCCAATGTCGCACACTGGTGGATGGAATGAGATGTAAACCTGGCAGCCAGACGCTGGGCCTGCTCCTGGTCCCCACCACGCATCTGCCTCCCCGGCAATGACTCGAGACTTCGGGGGGCTGAGGCAGCTGCAGGTGAGACTAACCAAAATGCACCTTCTGTCACCAAGGAGTTTGGAGAGCAATGGCGGGGACACAAGAAATGACTTCCTGTGCACCCTCCTCTGGCTTTCCAGGATAGGACCAGGAGAACTTTTAACTGATCAAATGGGGATGGACTTGGTCACCTGTAAGTCAGGATTCCACACGGCCCTCAACCTGGGCCACTCACACAGCAAAGGTGTTCGTTTTTGTTACTGGATTTTAACAGAAAACTTTCCATCCTTGGCAGCAGCTGGTCCTACAGCGTGAAAGAGGACGTGCGTGGGGTCAGCTGCCTCCAGGGCACGAGTGCCTGGGGGGAGGCACTCATGCACCCCAGCCCCGAGAGGACCAGGCAGCTAGGGGTAGAAGATCCCCCTGCCACCCAGAACTGGACAAATGACTCTGCAATGGTGTCCTGCCACCCAAGGCATCTGCACCACAGACTGAAGAGCCTTCACTATAAAAGTACCTCGTGAAGAGGCAGGTCCTGAGGACGTGGGGCGAAGCCAGGTCTGGGGTGTCATTCAAGAAGTTTAAGTGTCAGAAGCCAAGGCCCCTGCTGTGTGTGTGATTTCCACTTCCAGGTGGTGTCACAGTCCTGGGGCAGCAGTGAGAGCCTTCCCAGACTTCTTCCTTCCAGAGTCTCACATCTCCTTGTTTCAAAGAGAGGGTAGGCTCTGTTAACTAACAGAGGGGTATAAAGTGGGGGGATGTAGCTCATTAACTCTCTCTGGTTTTTTTAATACAAAATTGTGTCAATATACCTCTTTATTTATCAGTTCCACTATTGAGGGCATACTACTTCCAAGACTAGGTCGTTAAGACTGTGGCTTCCGTCCTGGGGACCTCTCTGGTTCTCTCTCTCTTTGGGCCCACTCTCTGGGGAAAACCAGCTGTCATGTTGTGAATGGCTTTGTGGAGAGGTCCACACGGATGTCCCCATCCAACAGCCAGCAAGGATCTGAGCCGGCAACAGCCAGGTGAGCAAGCTTGGAGGTGACCTCCTGCCCTGCCCACGGCCAGGTGAGTATGCTGGGAAGTGGATCTCACCCAGAAGGATGAACTGGGGAGCGGACGCTCCTCTGTGGGATGCCTGCAGCCCCCAATGATGCACCTGGACTGCACACTCAGGTATGCCCTGAGCAGAGGCCCCAGGTAAGCTGCACCTGGATTCTTGACCCTCAGAAACTGTGAGACTATAAACGAGTGCTGTTTTAAGTCACTGGTTTGGGGGAATTTATTACGGAGCAATAGGGGATTAAAACAGCTACCCTGAGAGACTGATAAAAATAAATTTTTCATCATTTTTGCTCCTGGAGCGATCTGTGGACAGTACCGTGACCTTGATCATCACCCCACCTGCATCTGGGGACAAATCATGGGGGCTGGAGTCCAGCTGCCTCCTTCTTTCTGCCACTGCCCTCTCAGTAGCTGGCTTTGAGCAAGCTCTTAAGCCCCCGTGACTCAGTTTCCTCGTCTGAAAAGTGAGGGTGATAATGGCATCCGCCTCGTCAGGTTGCTGTGAGAAATAAATAAACAGGTGTAAATACGCACTGAAGAGAGAGCTCAGAATTGGGTCAGAGCAGAGTAAATGCTCAGTCAGTACTAGCTGTTGTTATTACTATTACGACAATGATGATGTGATTCTGTTCACCAGGCAGTGGGACAAATACAACTCTACAAGGGCAGGCTGAATTGTCCTGGGGCCGCTCTTGAGCGTTTTTCAGCTGGCCAAGTCCATCGAATCCTCCCTCATTGTCTCCGGGAGAATAGCTCACTAATGACACGGGAGCCATTAGCACCACAGATACATCTGAATATAAACGTTTCCGCAGTTACGATCAGTTTGGACATATGGGATCATAATATTTTGTGCTCACCAACAAACACACCTCTTTCTGCAAACAAACACAGCTGCCGGGGTGGGGCCCCACTTTCCCACATCCTGAGATTAAGTGTGCTTGTTCTCCTCGTCCCAGTGATGGGGACAGAAACCAGCCACCGGCACCTTCCACCAGGGCAGGCCCAGTGCTCGTGAGCAGGCGCTGCGAAGTAGCTCAGGGCTAGCCCCGGGGGCCCAAGGAGAAGTCGTGATGTTAACCCAGGTGGGAGAGTCAGAGAGGAGAGAGGGGAGCAGAAGTGAAGTCAGCTCGAGGTTTAACGTGCTGCGCTGGGCTCCCGTCCGAAGGGCAGGCAGCCTTTCTCAGGAGGGCTTCCCCGGGGACCTTCCAGGTTCCAACGGGCACTTGAATCTCTCTGTGAACAGGCAGATTCTGGTCTAGTAGGTCTGGGGAGGAGCCTGTGATTCTGCATTTCTAACAAGCTTCCACACGAGTATTTTTCCCTGCTGAAATGATGTTAAATTGCATTTTACTGTTAACACTGTATTTTTTCAAATAATTTATTTACTTGGTCATGAAATTGAGATTGTCAAGTAAGCTAGAACCAGGCGTCTCTAACAACCACGATCCCCACTCATCGGCAGACTGCGTGCTGGGCCCTCGGCAAGTGCCGGGTTTACAGGAGGTCCTTCCATCCTCGCAGCTCTGAGGCCACGGGCTGTAGTGACCAAGGATTCTGCCTTGGAAGTCACAGTAGCCGGGAGCTAGCAAGGATTTAAATTTCAGTTCCATTGCTTTCTTTTCTTCCCCCCAGCTTTAATGAGATATAATTGGCATATAACGTTGTATAAGTTTAAGGTATACAATGTGATAATTTGATACGTGTATGCATTGTGAAATGATTACTACAATAAGGCAAGTTAACACCTCCATCCCCTCACATTATTACCTTTTTTTTGTGATGAGAACATTTAAGATCTACTCTTGTAGCAACTTTCAAGTATGCAACACAGTATTGTTAACAATAATCACCCTGCTGTTCAGTAGATCCTCAGAACTTACTCATCGTATACCTGGAAGTTTGCACCTTTCACCAACATCTCCCTATTTCTGCCACCCCACAGCCCTGGCAACCACCAATCAACTCTCTGTTTCTAAGAATTTGGCTTTTTTTTTGTTTTTCTTAGATTCCACATATAAGTGAGTCATACAGTATTTGTCTTGCTCTGTCTGACTTATCTCACTTAGCATAATGCCCTCAAGGTACATTCACGTTGTTGCAAATGGCAGGATTCCTTCTTTCTCACAGCCGAATACTATTCCATAGTATATACACCACATTTCCTTTATCCATTCACCCCGTCGGTGGACATGCACCAGCTCTGCTGCTTTCTCACGAGATGACCCTGAGCAAGTTACTTCACTGCTCTATGCTTCACATTTTCAATTGTAAAGTGAAGAATAGTAATACTTCCCTCAGGGGGTTGCTTACAGATAGTCTCTGTATGGAAATCTACGTTGAGCACTTAGAATGTGGGAAGCACTCATGAAATGTTAGCCTTTATCACTAGCATTGCACCCACTGTATGGAGAGGGAAACTGAGGCTTAGAGAGAAGGAGTAGTTTGCTTAAGGGCACACAGCTGTTACACAAAGCTCCGGAATTCAGATACAGCACCATGCCAAAATCAGGTTTGTTTAATCCAAGAAGTGGGAATTACAGCTCTCATAGATGGAGCTAGAAAGTTGCAACGTAGAATTTCTATTTTCCCCATTATGTTCAGTGACCATGTGGAAGAACTCATATGTTCTAGATTCCAGGCTATCATTCTTATCAAAGCCCTCCTCCCTTAACTTCATCTCCTTTTTTGACTTCATTGCAGATTCAATTTTTAGCGGGGGAAGGGGCTAATCAGGTTTTCTCAACCTCGGCACTATCGACATTTGGGCTGGCTAGTTCTTTGTTGTGGGGTCCTGTCAGGCGCAGGGCAGGGCGTTCAGCACCGTCACTGGCCCTCGTCCACCAGATGCCAGCAGCACCCCCAACCACCCAGAAGGACAACCAAGACCATCTCCAGACTCTGCCCGATGTCCTCTGGGGGCAGAATTGCCTCCCCTCCCTCCACTCCCTCCTTTGAGAACCACGGGGTATAATCTACAGCCACAGTCACTCCTTCCACTGTCAACTTCTCCTTTCTATGATCCAGCTTAATGATTATGAGAGCAACGCGTAAAGTACGCTTCTTTCCACCAAATGTAAAACCCCTTCTGGAAGAAGTGTGTTCAACGGGTGTAAACCAACCTTCTAGACTCTGCCAGGAGTGCTTCATCACTTTCCCACCCTGTGCCCATATGGAAATTTCCTGGTAACCAAGTGTTATGGGTTGAATAGTGCCTCCCAAATTCATATGTTGAAATCCTTCCTAAACTTCCGGACCTCAGCATGTGACGTTACCTGGGAACAGGGCCGTTGCAGATATAATTATTCAGGTTGTATTAAGGTCATCCTGGAGGAGGGTGAACCCTAACCCAATATGACTAGTGTCCTTATAAAAGGGGAAATTTAGACACAGACACACACAAGAAGAACGCCGTGTGAAGATGGAGGCAGAGATGGGGGTGATGCGTCTATAAGATGAGGAATGTGAAGGACGGCCAGCAGCCCCCAGATGCTGGAGAGAGGAGTGGAACCAGTTCTCCCTCACAGCCTCAGAAGGAATCAAACCAGCCAATGCCTGATCTTGGACTTCCAGCCTCCAGAAGCAGGAGAGAAAATTGCCGTTATTTAAGCCCCCCAGTTGGCAATACTTCATGGTATAGCACCCTAGCAAATGAATATACCAAGGCACTTCTTTTCCCAAAGCCTGGCATATTTTAGGTCTTCATTAATTTCTTTGAGGTCTCAAATCAGGGGTTAACTGAACATATTTGGGGCCGCCAGCCAGGCCCAGGTCAATGAGGTCAAAAGAGACGGATGGAATAAACAGCTATTTGGGAACCAGCCCAATAGGAACAAGGTCTCCCAAACCTAACATCCACTTTCCTCTTCATTGCAGTTGTTTGAAGCCTTCACTCCTTGATGCAGAGAGCCTAGGGCTGGTGCCTCCTGTGGTATCAGTTGTGATTTTTACAGAAAATCGAATGCAGAAAACAGATTTTTATAATTCAAAACAGACCATTAAAAATATATGGATATTGGGTAGCTCTGAAATACCTCTCAAACCTCATTCTCAGTTAAGGGTGAGCGTTTGCCAAATATAACAAAATATTTCAGGGAGCAGTGGAGGCAATTCTAATAAGGTTTTTATCCTGTTTTAATTTTAAACCTAAAATGCACCCACACAACCCCTTGTTCTATATGTCTGTTAAACAGACTTTAGAACACAATCTTCCTTTCTCCAAAGTTTGAAAAGTGTCTTAAATTTATCTGAATTTGTCTTTCATTAATAACTTTTTCTGATCAATATAGTAATAGATGTTCCCTGTAGAAAATTTTAAAAATATAGAAAAGTGCAGAAGACAACTGAAAAACGATCAGACTCTAGGAAAGTGGCAGTCTTTGATCCGTGAAATGAAGCGTGAAAGAAGACAGGTAGACCAGATACACCGTCAGTTTGTAAACCTTGTTAAATTTTACGTCTCCTCTTTTAGCCCATTTACTTCCTAATTGTCGGCAAATGAAACATTTGCGTCTAACCTAACATTGGAGTTTGTCAAATTACTTCAAAGCCATCCTCCAAGAAACGTGGAGTGCCTTATCCACAAGGAACAATAGTTCTACAAAATCTACAAGAAACAGAAAAACAATTCAAAGCAGCTTAATTGAACAGGAAAACCACGAGCTCACGTGACGGCAAGTCCCCGTGGAGCAGCCTGCAGCTGACTTGATCCCGGGTCCCCTGGAGCACTGGCTTCTCCTCTCCCACGTACCGCATCACCCTCGGCTGCAATCCAGATGGTTCAGCAGGTCTAGTTATCTCTGCGTGACCACACCCAAGGGAAGCCAGAGGAGGGTACCTCTTGGAGCTCACGCAGGAGAAAGGCACACCTTTTCTAGAAGCCACGTATACCTTGTGGCTGTATCACACCCTGTCCAGGACCACTTGAGGGCTCCTCAAGACCAGCGGAGCTGGATGCTGGCTGCAGGGTGGTCTGTGACCCTGAGGCACATGGGCCGCCTGGGAAAAGCGGTGGATACCTGAAAAAAACAGAGGTCTGTTTGGTAGGAATCAGGGGAAAATGGATGTTAAAAGGCGACCAAGTGTCCTGTCAACTCTAGAGGAGTTGTCTGTGTCTGACAGCTTGTCAGAATTCCACTGGGCACCTTCAAGAGCGAAGGGAATGTGAAAGGCAGCGGAAAATCATTGAGCTAGGAGTAACTCCCTGTGTATTTAATAAAATCTAAACAGAAATCTCTGACAACATGACTCGGCGGGACTGACGGCTCGGGGAGACAGCCTCTGACTTGCCTCATCTAATCTCCAGGACTAAACTGGAAGGTGGAAGCCATGCACGCTGCATAAAATGTATCTGTTGAGAAATTGTTATGCTGTATGCAGTTCAAAATCTAAAAGGGCTTTTCAGAAACCGTTCAAAAGTCTTAAGTGTTAAGTGACACAAAACGACCCACCCTGTCAATTTCGTATTTCCATCGCCCTTTAAACCGGTCTACATTTTTCTTTCACAAATAAATGAATGGCCAGACACTTGAAACATGCTCCTGCGTCTTGCCGAGTCTTTTTCTCGTCGGGATATCTGGGTGGCATCTCAAGTTCGAAGTCCAATAATTAGCTTGAACATGAAGCAGCTAAATTGGCTCAAATACAAAATGGAAGGAAAGATCAAATGTGCGTCTGAATGTCAGTGGAGCTGAATTTCCAGATCAAAAGTTAATAGGAAAAGGTTTGGGATTCATTTCCAATTATTAATGAAGTCGTTCAAAGGAATGAGCAGTCAAACCACACAGGGAATAAAATATGAAAGTGGTAACTCATAATGGAGACTGTGTTGGGAGCTTTCATTTTTAATGTTAATATCCTTTGAAAGGAGAAACAAATACCCTTTATTGCAGCAAGGGCTTGATTTAGGTGCAATTATTTTTTCCATGATGTTTACTTAAACCTTCCATGCTGTTCATTAAAGCAGGTCAGCTGTTCCAAACCCAGGGTTACGTCGCCCCGTATGAAGATTGACGAGTAATTGGGGCGGGTGTCCCACCACCATCTCTCCTGTGTTGTTGCAATACCATCTTTCCTCCACCGACTCAGCAGCTAGTGATCCTTTGGATTGTAAGTCAGCTTACATCGTTCTTCCATTCACAACCCTGCAATGGTTTTCTGCTGCAATTATGTAGAAAAGCCTAAGTCCTCCCCAGGCCCACAAGACGCTGTATGATCTGACTCCTCGGACCTCATTTCCAGCTACCTTGCCCCTTTGCTCACTCTGCTTCAGCCACACCTGCTGTTCTTAAAACATGCCAGGCAGTCCTTGCCTCAGGGCCTTTGCACTGCCGTCCTCTCTACCTGGGAAGCTCTTCTCCTAGATATCCATTTGGCTAATTCCTTCACCCTTCAAGTCTTTGCTCATATTCTGTCTCTTCACTGAGGCCACTCCGACCACCTTTAAAAAAAATTTCAAACTTCCTCCCAGCCATGTTCTCCCCGTCTCATGTCCCCAGTCCCCTTAACACTATATTTTTTCCCAAAGCATTTCCCATTAAAGCATGCAACACCTTTTACTTTTTTAAAACATCTTTTAATTGAAGTGAGATTCACATAAAATTACCCATTTCAAAGTGAACAATTCAGTGGCGCTTAGTACAGTAAATGGCCAACAAGCATATGAGAAGATGCTCAACATCCTTAGTCATTAGTGAAATTTGCAAATCAAAACCACAATGAGATACCACTTCACACCCACTGAGATGGCAATAATTAAAAAAATGGAAAATTACAAGTGTTGGCAAGGATGTGGAGAAACTGGAACCCTTGTACGTGGCTGGCGGGGGTGTGAAATGGTGCAGCTGCTGTGGAAACAGTTTGGAGGTTCATAAACAGAATTATCATGTGACCCAGCAGTTCCACTCTCTTGCTTTTTAATTATGTTTTATTATTATCTGTCTGTCCCCACTAGAACGTGCGTTCTGTGAGGAGGCACGGCGTTCTGTTTTTCTGCTGGATTCCCACCCCTACAGCAGAGCTCAGAAAAGAATTGGGGATCGATACATATTTGTAAATTAAATAGATAAACATGTGGATGATGCGTCAGTCTCATCTTAGAAAAATACGAAGCCATCCCCCATTTTCCTGGTATTTGTAGAATAGCACCCCATTAACTCAGTGCTTCCTGCTAATAGCCCAGCTACGGAGCCCACCCATTTCCCCTCTCTCTGAATTTTTTTGGCTCCAATACATGTGTGGGGGCTTACTTTGTAGATCTTCTTATTTATTGGAGCCATGTTTGTTCACAAAGCAGCACAAAGCTAATGTGAAAAAGAAAGTTAATGAAATAAATAGAAACCACTTATTTCTGGGTTGCAGCCACACAATATTCCAACGTTGCTGGAAAAGTGAGCAGGAGGAACCACTCCACTGCCATATTCAATTATCTTTCAAATACTATTGCTTTCACTGTCAACAAGGAGCGATAAAAATCTGAAAACCTGTATTGGAGATAAGGCGCTTTCTGTCCAGCTCCTAAAGAGACCTACACAGTGGAATTTGTCATCAGTAAAGAGGGTTAAATCTGTGACCCGCCTACACTACACAGGACACCTGCAATGTGGGGAGTTAGGGTAGGGTTAAGTGTGCAGGACGGGAGAGAGAGAATAGGAAATACCTTTAGGTGCAGGGAGGGCGGGGTGCGGGGGGCACTAAAGAGACTAAGAGAAGTGAGGCAAGTTGGTATAAAGAGCTGTGACCAGATGTAACTTGCTTATGTGAACTGTGGTTCACTCTGGGAAAGGCAGAATCACAAAATACAGCCTGGGAAAACTAAAATTCTTCATGGCAAGGGGAACTTTTGAAATATCTAAACTGTAGACAATTTTGTGATAAGAGTGTATTCATAGAATTATTCCCCGTCGATTCACAAGAAACAACAGTGATTTAAAGACACAAAAATGTGTTTCCCAACCTGAGGTTTTCAGGCACGGGGTCTGACACACAGGTGTACCATTGTGAGGAAGGCCACTTGTCCCACAACAAAGCTGTTACTACTAATAAAGCACACTGACACTGATTAATTTGTTGCTTTTCTTATAAATTAGGGTTTACAATGTTGCTATATTACAATTGCCATTCATTTTCATTCTGATGTCTTTCATGGGGGGACGTTGTCTCTCGCTCAAGTCCATCAGCCCTCTGCTCCCTGTCCTGCTCTGCCAGTAGGGGGCACTAGGGAGACTGGAAGGATGGCGGAGGGGAAGGAGTCGTCCCTTAGGTTTCCTGTCACTGTGTCCCTGCACAGGCACTCCACTGGAAAGAGGCAGATTGTTCCAGTAGCTGTATCGTTATGCCCCTCAGAGACACCAAGGACAGCCAGCCGGCATCCCTCCCTGCGCTCTGGGTCCTGCCTACCATGGCTGTGAGGGTCAATAACCCAGCCTTAGGGGGTCAGCCACTCAGCAGCCCCCTTTCTGCCTTTTCAGTTCTCTATTACCCCACTAACAGTTCTGCATATTTATACAAAATTCTCTCTGTTGAAAGAATTGACGTGCTCTCTGTCTCCCAGCTCGACCCCTAGTGACACACCTGTGTCTTTCAAACAAGCCTCAGTCTCTCTTCCCTGTGCCTTGGAGCCATCTTGTCAACATCATCTGCCATGTGTCAAGGAGGGAAAATAAGAAACACTGTCACAGAAGCATCATCTGCCGTGTTTCGTCCCAAAGATTTCCCAGTGATTTGAAATCTAACACCTGGCTCTCCCTCTCTTGCCCCTTAGTAAAGGTTTATTCGGTTGCAAGTGATAGAAGCCTTGGGCTATCGTAAGCTAGAAGGTAAATTTATTGGAAGGATGGTGGGGTCTCTCCTAACATCCAAAGCACAGTTCAACAGCCAACCTTGCAAGAGGGGAAACAGGACGTCTCAGGGATGTCCTGCAACAGGAGTTTGAGAACTGTCCAGAGGGCTGCACCTCCCCAAACACCATCAGTTCTAAACAGTAAATTCCCAGGACCCCGAATCTGATAGCCAGGCTTCCATCAGCGGTGTCTCTGCTCACATCAGCTTCTGCAAGTGGACAGGATTTCATGGTACCCACACAGACCCTGGAGCGTCGAGAGAGTGGAAAGCTTTCGTGAGCCAGACACTCAGCCCTTTGATCCTAATTCCTAATACCATGTATTTCTAATACCAGGTGAGGATGACATGCCCCTCGAGGGAAACTCAGAAGCAATGGAACGACGAACTCAGCAGCCCCCAAGACTCCAGTCACAATCAGAGTACCTGTCACACTAACAGACCGTTTGTGAACTTGACATGCATGCTTCGTCCCAGGTGCTTAAAGCTAAATGCTTTGCTTTGAAAGCTCTGTTGAAAACACTTCCAGTTCCCCAACCCCATAGTCACATTTCTTATATAAATGATTTGATACAAGCTATTTTGCAAGCTCTTTCTTCCAGCCAGATCCTATTGGGTGGGCAGAATTACCTGGTGCCAAACAGGCATTTGCAGAGGTATAAAAACTATTTCCAGACAGTAGGGGGTTATCCAACGAGAAAAAACATAGAAATTCCTAGAATCGACTTCCAAAATGCCATATGCCCTTCTCACACAGCCAGACCAAATGTCTGAGCATCTATTAATGACAAGAACATCAGTTGCCGTCTACTTCCCTTGCGACCGCCACACAGGAGCTTGGGCAGGTGCCCTGTGTGTTCTATGATTGTCTTCAGGTCCACGAATAGACTCCTATTCACACGGGATGAAATGAAGAAGCATTGAGAGCATCTACTAGGCGGTCAGCACACTGCTGGCCTGGAACACGCCAACCCTCTGGACACCTGGAACAGCCTCATCTGGTTCTTCCCATGCCATCAGTGAGGTGGAATGCCCTTGATCAAACCTACAGGACAGGCATCTAACACACACAGAGAACTTCAAAAGGAGCCTTCCGGAGAAAAGTAGACCTTCAATAGTTTAGAGAACAGAACATTTCTCTCTGGCCACCTAACTAACAGAATCCCCGTGCCTCTGCTCCTCCGTCCTTGCTCTGCCCCCAACAGCTCACTGCGTTCCACCGACTCTCTTTAACAAGCCAGGACTGAGCCTCAGAACCGACAGCCGGTTATCTCCAACGTGGACAAAAATCCAATCTGTATTAACTGGGCATGGAACCTATGCAAGGGTGTATATAAATAATGAGCTCATTGAACACCAATCTTGCTGTGCACAAATTCATTTTACTCACAACTCTGCAGGAAGAGAACACTACCACATCTGCCTCAAAATGACGTATCTCAATAGTCTCTAAAATCCAGACCCTGTGGAGAGAACGCAAGGGTTTGCCTGATGGAAAGACACTCTTGTTCTTCCTTCTCTCCGTAACTCATTAAAACCTGAAAGTTAAAACCTCTTAATGGGATAAATGTTAGAAAGGAGAAAGATGCGGATATGTCAACGCCTGCAGAAGTACGGCATGAGACAAGAAAGAACATAATGTAAGAATCAAGAGATTGGACCCTGGCATTCGAGAGAGACTTGAACTGAAGCACCAGCTCTTACAGTTGTCCTGTGAGTGACCTTAGAAAGGTCTCTAACCTGCCCTCGTCCTCGTTCCTCCCTCGGAGAGTTCCTACCACATAGAGTTAGTTACAAGAGTTCAGTGAGAGAAGGACCGTGTTCAGTACAGCATCTGGCCCTTTTTAAGCCCTCAGTTCACTTCCATTATTACAATGATCATTAGGAAAAATCAACAGTCACATAATAAAAATAACAGCAGCAATTAAATGGGTATAGTAATAGTTAATAGCAGCCAGGTTTTTTTAAGTGGGTAGAGAAATTGATAATGGAGTCAGCAAATACTTGCTGAGTGTCTACTGTGTTGGGCGCTGTTGTAGACCCTGGGAACACAAAAATGGGGGGAAACAGGCAGAGCCCTTGCCTTCGTGGAGCTTAGAGTTGACTGTGCATCAGAGACTGAGAAAAAACGCTACTTGAAATAGAAATCAACTGCAGTCATTTTCCACATGCTAGGGAGGTGGCCGAGGGGCTTTGTCTGTGAAGCAAGGGGCAATCCGGAGTGAGGCGGAAGCTGGTGGTGGGAGTGGCGTGGGATGGTGTGAAAGTGAGTGGTGAGAAATCCCGAATCCCACCGCCCAGATGTCCTTCTCACCCAGAGCACGGGAAGGACCACAGCAGATGTGGCCACGCACCAACGCTCTTCTTCCTCGGGGGCCACCAGGGACCTAGCCGGTGGATCCATTAAAGGAATCCAGCACCTCCAGACACAGTCAGAGCACGGACGAGGCAGGTGCCAAATCCTAAGAAACTGGCAAGAACAAACTGTAGGCACTCTGTGGCAACAGCTTTGTCAGAAGAGAAAAAAAAAAAATATATATGTATATACACACATGTATATGAATATATACAAATATGAAAAAGAGCATAGAGAAGATGATAAAGCAGTATCAATTGTTGATTTGGGGTAGGATCAGAGGTAAATAATTTCTTTCTGTTAAAAATGTTCTTTATTATTGGCTTAATACTTTTAAAGATAGATAATTGTGTCTGTGGGGCTGGGGGTGGTGTTTAATGGAAATCTAGGTGAACCATGTAAATAAGTGAGTGATTCCCATGATCCAGGTCTAATCAGACATTAGTAGTGGGTCTTAAAAGAATTCTTTCCCCCTTTGCTTCCTTGCTCTTCTGTCTGGAACCTGGAGAACTGGCCTAGGACAGAGCACGGAGGTGGCGGGACTCAGGGCTTTGCTGAGGGCAGGCACCTGTTTTGGGTCCCCAGTGATGGGGAGCGGCCGGGGACCGGATGTGGAGAGTGGTGGGGGTGATGCCGGCAGAGAGCACGGGAAGCGGATCCAGGCAGCACTGCCATACTGCAGAACTTTGACATGTGTGTCATTTTGAAACCTCCCTGGGGCTGCTCCGGGCCTCAGGGCCAACCGTTGGATGCAGAAATCCCCCTTCATCTCAAGTCGCCCCCGTGCATGCCTCCCTCTCGGCTCTCTTTCCAGCCTCTGCCCACGTCTCTGCAGGCACAGGGTGGAATTCAGAAGTAAAGGAGAAGAGAGAGTGCCGTTTCTGTAGGGAATGAAATGGCAAAGCAGAGATCTAAACACCCGGGTCTGCGTCTTTCTGCGAGTTTTCATTTAAAGGGACTATCACCGTGCTAGGGTGATGCTCCTGAAACGAGGTCAAGCTTTAATCTTTCTCCCTTCAAAAGGATTTCTAGTTAAACCTAAGTAGCAAACAAGGAAATCACCAAAGTGAGGAAAAAAATCCATCAAGTGGATTAAAATAAAATCCCATCCTACATCCTGCATTGTTTCAGGTTGGAGAGAACATTCAAGACGCAGCATTTTGAAAACCAAGAGCCAGCCGCCCCTGCGGGGTGGCAGCCACGCGTTTCTCTTCCCTTCAACACCCAAGGAAACAGTCCAAGTGGGGGAGCCACCACCCCCAGACGCAGACAAAGAGGGAAGAACTCCTCTCCCCCAGTCAGTTTAGGAAAATCCTTGCACTAGAGAGTCTGATTCGCATCTTGCTCTGTTCCCAAAGAGATAAGGGAATTCTGGGGCCAATTATTTCCTTGCAAAGAATTTCTGTTATTGCTCTCATTTTATTTTTTATGTAAGTAAATTCCGAGTGTGTGTGTGTGTGTGTGGCACACGGGTATGCACTGTTCCATGTGGAACGTGCCTTTACAGGTGCGCCCCTCTGAGTTCAGACTGCAGGTGTCTGAGGCCCAGCCCCGTGGTTGGTTTCTCATGTCTGGGGTTCAGGTGAGAAATCTTTCACAAGCTGCACCACCAAGAGCACATGGGGATTCAGCCTGCTGGGGCATGAGGCAGGCGTGGACAGGTGGTCTGTGACTCTCCTCCTGGGCGCTAGAGAGGGCACCTGGAAGCCATGGGCAGCCCCACCTCACCCTGGGCCTCCCACACTGCTCTCATGCCACCTCCCGCCTACAGGCACACTTCCGTCTCGAGACTGGGGCAGTCGTCCAGGCCGAGACTGGGGCCAACCTTCCTCTCCTTCCCCTCAGAGGGAAGACTGAACTCCCTGGACCCCTGCGTTGGGTGGGATCATGTGACTGGTTCCAACCACTGAGTTGTGAGCAGAAGCAGCAGGTGCCCCCTTCTGGGCCTGAGGAACTTGGCTAGTGCCAAGTGCTCCAAGCTCATCAGCCTCTGGCAGGGCAGCCAGCAGCGTTTCAGACGGTGGCTGCTAGACCTGCCTGGGTCCCTGAGGGACAACAGCCAGCAGAGTCCTGCCAACCCAGGATGGACATGCAGCTTGAGCAGGAAATAAGTGTCTGAGGTTGGGGAATGTTTGTTACTGCAGCACGATCTAAATCTTCCAGACTGACACGGGAATAGATTTCAACTATCCAAAACTCTGAGCAACACACGTGAAATTTCAATCAAGGTGAAGCCCTCCCCTATCAATAAAAACACAAGATGTTTTCAGGGCTTTTTTTTACTGCTACAAACCATGCTACACTGTATGTATTTGTATTTAATGGTTATTTACCATTCCTTGCATGCTCGCAGTTGGATGGCTGCAGTAGCCAGGCACCGTTCCAGGCACCGGGGCTCCAGCAACGAACAGAACGCACAAGGCCCCTGTCCTCGTGGTGGGAGGAGACAGGCAACAAGTCGATATAATATGCCAGGAGGTGGTAAGTACTATAAACGTCAAATGGAGTAAGAAGATGGTGAGTGCATCGGATGGAGGGGCGGCCAGCAGGGCTTTGCTGGAGCCAGCTCACGTGAGCTCACGGGAGCCAGTGCTGCGCACCTCTCCCCGTCTCTGTGTTCAGCGAAGTCACCCAGTAACTTGAAAACAATCCCGGTGGAAGTGTTTATACCACAGAAATGGGCAAACCCTACACACCAGAGTTTTGTGGGGGGTTTCTTCCCAGGGGAAATGGTTCACCAGAACACCCCTGGACACTTGAATCAAGGCGGAAGGAACGGGATGAGGGAGCGAGCCATGTGGTGTGTGCAGGAGGAGGAGTGTGTCAGACAGAAGAAGCCTCAGGTGCAGAGACAGTGAAGTGGGCTGTGCCTGGTCTGCTGGAGAACAGCACGAGCCAGTGGGCCCGGGGAATAGCAGGGGATGGGAGCAGATGAGGTCCAGGAGGAAGGGCTGCAGGCCACACGGGGCCTTGTAGACAACGGGAGAACTTTGAATTTTACCCTGAGTGTGAGGAGACAACTCTTTGACCTTCCTGTATCTTTAAATGTATAGTTTACAACCATCAGACTAAAGCAGAGACAAAAAAGGGAAGGAAGGGAGGGAGGACGGAAAGAAAAATGGAAGGGAGGGAGGGAGGCAGAAAAACAAAGAGAAGAGAAGGAGAAAATGCAGTTTCGTGTCCAGGGACGTGAGTGTTTCTCCTCAGTGCTAGGTGAGAGAGGCCTGCACTGCGGCTCCCACACCCCTGTGTTCGAGGTCTCAGCAGGCACCCACAGCCCTCGGAGCCTTGAGCAGCCCACCCACCAGCCCTGAGCGGCACGGGAGGTGCGTCCTCGGAGGGAGCAGATGGTCCCTGTGTGTGCACGTGTGTGTGCGCGCTTGCTCATACCCAGGACCAAAGCAACCACCCAAAAAAGCGAATCAGACCAAACTGTCCTTGTCTTCCAGCCAAGTGGTGGGTAAGCCTGCGTCTCAGTGGGTCTGGGAGGTGGAGAGAGCCGGGGATTAAGCTGGCAGGGCAGGGAAGATGGTTGGGAGCTCTTTAGCACAAGCTGCTATGAGCAGCAGGAGGAGGCTGCCGCGGAGCCAAGAGGCATATGCACGCACCACATGCCGTCAATTGAAGCCCCGAGTCCTAAATGAATCACACCAGGGAGGAGATTGCAAAATGGCGTGTTTCCACTGCAGTTGGGAGGGTACAGGGCCTGGAAGCAAAGATCTTCATGTCAAAAAAGCCTAAAAATACGGCTAAGGGTGGGTGGGCAGAATAGGGGATTTTGGACAGAGCTGAATACAAAAAGAAGTCAAGGGTGGCCCAGCCCCTTCCTGCATGATCTCGTGAAAAGCTGAAGATGACACAGCCGGCTCCAGCCCCGGGTTTGGCCTCTCTGGGTCCATCTGGTCAGGATGGGCTGAGATGTATTGTTCTTTTCTTGCCTGGGAAGACCACCTATCCCGTCTTCCACTGTAGCTGTTGCCCTGAGCATGGGCCACACTCTTGGGTTCAAAAAGATGTAGCAACACTAAGCCCACAAAATTCTGTAGGGAAGGCAGGCTTTGGTGGCCACAGTCCTCACCACTCCCTGCTGCTCTGCATTTGTGCCAATTCTCTCATGTCCTGCCTGGTCCGCTCATTTCACTTCTTGGCCCGGCTCACATAGGCTTTTGAGTTTGCAAACCTTGAGACAATAAAAAAAAGTGTCACTAAGAAAAGGCCAAGAAGAAATGGACCAAAGTAAAGAGTGTCAGAGTGGCTGATTGTTTTTCTATTATTGATTTCCTCATTCTTTCTGAAATGCGTTTCAGTAGCTTAAAAGTATTTTGAAAGTGGTTATTAAAGTGACCACAAGCACTTTCAGGGACCAGCCAGGGACTGTGCACTAGACCATCTCCTACAAAATCATTATATTTCATAACTGTGGCTGGCCCTGAGGAGAACTTGTAAATTAAGAGGAGAAGAGATGGGGGAAGCATGTCCCCATGTCCTGTCTCACACCAGGCGGGTGGCACTGCCCACTGCATAATTTTCAGCTCTTGGAGGCACAGGTGGTCTCACCCTCTCCCTCCCACACAATCCTGTTAGTGCCTCCCACCCAGGGGCCCAGGTTCCTCAGCCCTCAGAACATTCCAGCACCAGTCCTAGTCCCAAGCCTTTGCACCTGTTGTTCCCCCATCCCCTGTCTGAGATGTCTCTCCTCCTTTCTAGCCCAGTATTCCAACTCCTCTCCAATCTTCAAAACCCAGCTCAAGTCCCACCTCTTCCAGGGAGCCCTCCTTTCCCCGCTCCCAGCTCCAGTCTCTTCTCGTGCTCTGAGCTCTGTATCAGTATTTCCCAGCCCTCAGGCAAGCAGGCTCCCTTTCCCTATCTGTGCCACATCTGCATGCTGTCTATTCTGTTCATCTCAATTTAAATAAAATATTTTTTATTTAAATCAATTCACTTTCCTTTAATGCTTTCTCAAATAAACTCACTTTCAGGGAGACTTGATTTCATTACATTGAAATGGAGAACCAGTATCATTTACTCTAAACTGTAACCATAAAAATAATACAAGAAAAACCGACCATTATTAGATCCTAGCTAAACCTGCTGTCTGCCCCGGTTACTGTGCCCCAGACGTGTCCTTCACCCGGGAGCTAAAGGGAGATTGGCTCTTGTTGGAGAGGTGGGCAAGACTCGTTAGCACCAACCTGGGACGTCCCATTTTCAGAATCAGAAAGATTTCAGGAAAGTAGAAGAGAGAGCCATTCGAACACCACGTGATTGAATGCATTTGGGGACACATCACTCCATACACAGCATGTTCGTTTTGTCACCTGATATGCACCGTATTGTTCTGTCACCTGTTTAACATATGAATTTCTTGTTTCATGCCCGAATGAAACAGTAAGTTCCGTGAAGAACAGCTTCCCCTATGGGTCCACCAAGATGACCACACAGTCGAGCTCACAGAAGGTATTCAGTATATACTTTGATTAAACTGGTGTCCCAAACATGATTAAAATTCTGCCTCAGTCCCTGCAAGTCTCAGGGGTGATTTGCAAAGATAGAATCAGGGATTCCTTCTGAAATTAATTCCCTCCAGACTTCTGTGCAGAGCACTGGGTTCAACGCTTGGGAGCCTGGCCTTGTGTCCTAAGTCCTCTCCAAGAAAGCTTGGTGACTGTACGTACATGGGATGTGCTAACCAGTCATTGAAAAATCGATGCTCTGATCTCCAGCTGCAGTCAACACTGACAGGGAAACACACGATCCCCCTCAGGAAGACCCCGACAGGGGCTACAGCCCAATTAATGCCAGCAATGTAACGTCATCTCCTTAACCGAAAGTTTCCTACACATGCGCACGCACACACACATTCACAAGCACACACACACACCTTTGTTCTGTTTTGTGTTGCTTTCTGCCGAAATGAGTGGAAACAAACTCATTTTTTAAAAAAGAAATTGCTCTCAGTGAAAAGCACTCATTTCTGCACTCAAGGAATCCTTTCTCTTTCTCAAACAAAGCCCCTCATTTCTCCAACCACGGTCCTCTTAGCTGGAGGAAAGTGTCAGCCCCAAGACCAGACGGAGCCTGTGCATTTCTGCTCCTTCAACACAGGCGAGTAACTCCGGACGACTCTGGACCCAGCTGACTGTGCATCAGCCACTCAGCCCCTGACAAACACCGTGCACTCCAGGCGGGCGGGCGGGCTTCTGTCCACGAACTAAGGTCACCCATCGCCCTGGTTTACCTGGGACTGAGGGGGGTGCCTGGATGTGGGACTTTTGGTGCTAAAGCTAGTGAAGTGGTGGGCAAACTGAGACGAGCTGGGCACCCACACGAACACTCCTGGCATTCCTGCCTCTGCAAGAGTTGTCTCCACCTCAACTACCCTCTGTGCCTCTGCATTTACTGGAACCCCACCAACCCCCCAGCCATCCTGAAAACCCCCAGGCCCCGGACCCGCCTTCCTCCGGACTCCTCAACAGGCGCTCTGTGAACTGCCTCCGGCTGTGGCTGATTCCTCATCACCCTACAGCTCGTCTTTCCAGGAACTTCTGGAAGTCAGGTCTGTGATTCCCCAGTTTCTCCCCGCATGCAGCTGGGGGTCAGTTAAGGGCCCTGAGCACCCCCAGCTCCTTTTCCTCCTGGTACAAGATCCCCAATACCCACTTTCCTCTCGAGAAAAAGCCCCTAAACTCTCCCAGCGTTTTTATAGGTTTAGGGTTTTATTTTGTGCCATCAGTTCTGTAGTCCATCTGGAATTTATCTCAGTGAGGTCTGGAGAGGGAATCTAATCGCGTGTTTTACTCAAGTCGATTAGACGGGTGCTCAAGCCCAGCTCCATTTGTGGAGCGGTCTTTCTTTCACTGCTGATTTGAAATGAAAACAATTTCAAATATCAAATTCTTCTGTGCAGTAATAATAATAAACCTTTATAGAACACATACAATATCCCGGGCACCGGGGTGAGCACTTCGCACAAGGCGGGTCCTACTGTTAACCTCGTTTCATCGACAAGGACCCTGAAGCGTAGACAGTTTAAGTCAGCGCTCCTCAAAGTGGGGTCCCTGCAGGAGCAGCATCAGCATCGCCTGGAACTTGTCAAAGATGCAGATCCTCGGCCCCACCCAGACCCACAGAGTCAGAGCCTGTGGGGAGAGGGGCAGCCATCCGTGGTGTGACCAGCCCTCCAGGTCACCCTAACGCACACTCCAGTTTGAGAACCGCTGGTTTAAGGATTTTGCCAAACGTCACACAGCTGGCAGGTGGATGAGTGGACTCTGATCCAAGCAGTAGTGCTGTAGGACCCACGTGTGTGATCACGATGCACATTCCATCCCTCAGACACGCATAATTTAAAAATAAATTATTATTTTTTATTTTACTGAGATCACATTGGTTTATAACATTGCACAAATTTCAGGTGTATGTCTTTATATTTCGGCTTCTGTGTAGACTGCATCATGTTTACCACCAAAAGTCTAGTTTCCACCCGTCAGTGTATACATGCGCCCCTTTACTCCTCTCGCACTCCCCCTGCCCCCTTCCCCTATAAGAACCACCAATCTGGGTATCTTTCTGAATATCATGTCTCCTCAGGCAAGGGAAACAAAAGAAAAAATAAACAATGGGACTACATCAAACTAAAAAGCTTCTGTATAGCAAAGGAAACCATCAACAAAAAGAAAAGACAAACCACCAACTGGGAGAAGATATTTGCAAATCATGCATCCGATAAGAGATTAATTTCCAAAATATATAAAGAACTCATACAACTCCACAACAACGAAAGTTTCTGGTTTTCTGAGCGGATGATTGACCGCTGTGTTTTCTCTGACAGAGGCCTCACCTTCACGCACTGATGCTGTCGAGTCTCTAAAAACCCGGTAGCCCGTCCCTCCATCTCATTACAAATATTTCTAAATATCATTATTTCCTCCACCTAACTACGATCAAAGCTCAGAGGTTAATAATAGTGATTGTAATAATAAGATGAGATAGTAATTATAAAACAACATAATAGAAACAGCTAACAGTGGCAGAGAGCACACCATGTGTGCAGAACAGTTCCCATGTTTTATCTTATTTCCTCCTTGTAACAACCCTGCCAGGTCGGTCCAATTCTTGTTCCTCTTTTCAGAGGAGAGAACTGAAGTGTGGGGTGTTCAGACAACCAGCCCACATGGCGCAGCTAACGAGGAAGAGAGCCAGGACCCAGCCCAGCAGCGTGCACTCCCGTTATCAGGGCTCCAGGGGCCAGTGAGGAACAGGGGAGGAGGGAATAAAAACGCCCCCTTCTGCTTCTGCTGCCCAGCACTGGGGGAAGGCCTGGGAGAGGAGGCAGGAAGGGAAGGCTTATCCGTGCTCTAATGGGGGGATGAGGCGTTGGAGTGCCCCACACAGCTCCACTCCTCTCCACGAAGAAACTGACACCTTGTGAAAGTTCCAGGCTGCCTTCAAGCCACGGTTCCCAAATTTATCTGCACTTTGGAATCACCGGGGGAATTTTTCAAAACTTCCAAAGCCCGGGCCACACCCCAGACCAACTAAATCCAGCATCAGTGTCTCGATGCCCCCAGGTGCAGACATGTTTTGGAACCGCTGTTCTCAAGTGGGTTTCTGGGAGGGGCTGGAGTTCTGATGCTGTGATACAAGACAAGTAAGCATACAAAGATAGAAATCTCAAAGGGAAACTCATGAAAAGATTTCTCATGTCGAAGTTTCAACATCAGGAAGGCAATCCTCCCACCAATGGACAAGGGGATGTCCACGTTTGAATAAGCCAGTGAAAAGCCATGTCATGATGGGTGTTCTCAGTACATCCCGAAACACCCAGGAGACAGAAACCTGCCCTGAAGAACGTTATCCCTACAACCTCGAAGCTTAAGTCCATCTGCCGACCGACAACACACATGATTGCTCCTAATTAGCCGCCATCTTCCCCGGAGACCAGATGATGGACTCCCTGGTGAGGAGCACAGAGGCCACACAGCCCCACAGCAACAAGTGCACGCTCCTGCCCTCCCTTGTCTCTCTGCTTCGCCATCAGGTCCCCTGCTGGAAAAATAATTCCAGCACAGCACCATTAAGACTTCCAGTCTACTCCCAGCCTTCCTGCAGCCCTTGCTCATCAGTGGAAAGCAGGCATTTTTTGTCTGGAGATCAAGTTGAAAATCGTGCAGCTAAAGGATTACAGATGAGGGTAGAAAAATAAAAGGTTTGCACCTGCACTAAGTTTGCAGACAGAGGTCCTCGCATTTCTCTTGAGCACAGAGCTGGTCTGTGTAACTTGTGGACACTGCCTCTCACAAGGAACAGCCAGAAAATTCCACCTTCTAGTTTGTCTCTGACACTGTTTCCGCAATGCAATTTTTAAAAACCATCCAGAAAAGGCTAGAACTGCAAGGATTCCACCTTCCGTTTTACTAGCAAAACAATCCTCACCCTGCTGTGGTGTAGTGCTGGGCGCAAGTTGCACATGAACCTCCCTGGGTGAAAATGGAGGGCAGATTCCAACACTCAGCATCAACAAACAACAGCAACACATTTCGACCTCAAGCGAGAGAAAGGTTCACTCCTCCCCAGGGTACATAGCTTCAGGTCCTATTCATTGGGTTAGTTTGCTCCTGCTACTAAAGAAATCAATTCAGCCTAATTTTCCTGGGTCCTGAGTACAGAACCAGAAACTCACTTAAGAATTAGGAGGTTAATAGACAGAACAATCCAGAGTGACTCCCCCGCGTTCTCACACGGACAGAGCACGCCTTGGCTGGGGGAATCAGAGAAAGTCCATTCTCCACAGAGAGCAGTTAGCAAACTTTTTCTGTAAAAGGGCAAGCAACAGGTTTACTTTTAGATCTTGCAAGCGAGACTGTCTCTGTCGCAACTTCTCCAACGGCCACCATAGAGCAAACGCAGCTCTAGATCATACAGAAGTGAATGGGCATGGCTGTGTCTCAATAAAACTTTATTTACAAAAACAGGTGGTGGGCCGGAGTTGGTCCATAGTTTGGCAACTCTTCTGGAGTGTTAAAAAGTGGAGAAAAGAGAACCTCAGAGCACCCACAATTGAAGTATTTCGGGGGATGTCTGAGAATAAAAATCCTGTTATAACCCAAGATTACCAGTCACATCTCTGAGAAGGCCTAGGGCTGCCATAACAAATGACCACTAACTTGGTGGCTTAAAACAACAGAAATGTGTTCACCCACAGTTCTGGAGGCCAGGAGTCTGAAATCAGGGTGTCAGCAGGCCATGCTCCCTCCAGGGGCTCTAGGGGAGAATTCTTCCTCGACTTCTCCAGCCATCAGCACTCCAACCTCTGCCTCCGTCTGGACACGGCCTTCTCTTTGTCTCTGACAAGGACACTTTGTTGGATCTAGGACCCACCCAGATACTCCAGGACGATCTCATCTAGAGATCCACAACTTAATTACATCTGCAGAAACCCTTTTTCCCAAGGTCACCTTCACAGGTTCTGGGCATAAGAGAATGGACCTACATGTGGGGAAGCACTATTCAACCCACTACAAAGATACTAAAAATTACTCATTGTTCTGAAATGCAAGTTTAACTGGGCATCCTGCAGTTTATCTGGCAACCCCACAGAGGTGCTGAGTCTCGGCATTTCTTAGCTGCCCTGCACCTGCCGAGCAGGTTCCCACAGGCCTGGAGGCAGGAAAGGAGGGAGGAGGCTGTATCTGGGGAGAAAGCTGTGTCTGGGGAGGAAGCTGTGTCTGGGGAGGAGGCTGTGTCTGAGGAAGAGGCTGTATCTGGGGCGGAGGCTGTGTCTGGGGAGGAGGCTGTGTCTGGGGAGGAGGCTGTGTCTGGGGAAGAGGCTGTGTTTGGGGCGGAGGCTGTGTCTGGGGAGGAGGCTGTGTCTGGGGAGGAGGCTGTGTCTGGGGAAGAGGCTGTGTCTGGGGAGGAGGCTGTGTCTGGGGAGGAGGCTGTGTCTGGGGAAGAGGCTGTGTTTGGGGCGGAGGCTGTGTCTGGGGAGGAGGCTGTGTCTGGGGAAGAGGCTGTGTTTGGGGCGGAGGCTGTGTCTGGGGAGGAGGCTGTGTCTGGGGAAGAGGCTGTGTTTGGGGCGGAGGCTGTGTCTGGGGAGGAGGCTGTGTCTGGGGAAGAGGCTGTGTTTGGGGCGGAGGCTGTGTCTGGGGAGGAGGCTGTGTCTGGGGAGGAGGCTGTGTCTGGGGAAGAGGCTGTGTCTGGGGCGGAGGCTGTGTCTGGGGAGGAGGCTGTGTCTGGGGAGGAGGCTGTGTCTGGGGAAGAGGCTGTGTTTGGGGCGGAGGCTGTGTCTGGGGAAGAGGCTGTGTTTGGGGCGGAGGCTGTGTCTGGGGAGGAGGCTGTGTCTGGGGAGGAGGCTGTGTCTGGGGAAGAGGCTGTGTTTGGGGCGGAGGCTGTGTCTGGGGAGGAGGCTGTGTCTGGGGAAGAGGCTGTGTCTGGGGAAGAGGCTGGGTTTGGGGCGGAGGCTGTGTCTGGGGAGGAGGCTGTGTCTGGGGAGGAGGCTGTGTCTGGGGAAGAGGCTGTGTCTGGGGAGGAGGCTGTGTCTGGGGAAGAGGCTGTGTTTGGGGCGGAGGCTGTGTCTGGGGAGGAGGCTGTGTCTGGGGAGGAGGCTGTGTCTGGGGCGGAGGCTGTGTCTGGGGAGGAGGCTGTGTCTGGGGAGGAGGCTGTGTCTGGGGAAGAGGCTGTGTTTGGGGCGGAGGCTGTGTCTGGGGAGGAGGCTGTGTCTGGGGAGGAGGCTGTGTCTGGGGAGGAGGCTGTGTCTGGGGAAGAGGCTGTGTTTGGGGCGGAGGCTGGCAGCACACACAGGATGTCTCCACCGTGTCTGCAGGTGAACTCAGTGTTGGACCCAGGGATGTGCGGCTGGCCGTCACCAGCATCTCCTCAAAAGGCACGTGAGAAATGTGAGGCTCTTGCGTGATTGCTTCACTACTGGATGACCAGCACATGCAACAAACTGGTTGTGCTAGTGACTTATGGGTTAAGAATGTCCTAGTCCACCTGTGCAGTTGAGTCAGAGCAGGCTTCTTGACGCCCACCTGTCCCAGCCAGCCCGTGGGAGTTCTCTGGAAGCTCTAGACTTTCCCGTCAGTCTCAGCGCCAGGGAGGTTGTGAACACAGGGAAGGAACGAGCGCATCCCCCTCTGCTTTCACAGTAGTGCTGCCTGCCGGCGTTCGTTTTACTGTGTGAGACCCCCTGGCAGTCATGGGGAGGGCATGGAGGAAGGGTGACACCCACACCTGCCGGGGTGTGTGGGGTTACATCCACCCCAGGGAGCGGGCTGGCCAGGTGGCAGTTTGGGAACACGGGGGCCTGCCTGCTGTGAGGACTCCGGCTGCAACGCTGCCAGAAGCGGAGAACAGTGGCTTCTGCTCTTGCCCTCTCGGTTTCATTGTCACACTGTAGCCAGAGGGATTCAAACACCAATCAGGTCATCTCACCCTTCTGCTTAAAACCCCCCAGGGCTCCGCTTCATCAGGATGGACTCCAATCCCTCTGTATGGTCTCGGCTCCTTGAGCGCACCTGCTCTTTCCTGTGCTACCCCCTCTGCCGGGAATATTCTTCCCAACTGTTCTCTGCCTGCCTGGCCAGTTCCCACCCGTTCCTAATGCGATAGCCCGGGGGTCACCTCCTAAGAGGCTTTGTTTGTTTTGTTTAGCTTTGTGGAGGTGTGATGGACAAACTGTATCCATTTAAGGTGTACAACCTGATGTTTTGATACATGCATCCATTGTGAAATGATCACCAGGATGAAGCTAATGAACACACCCATCACCTCACATAGTTACCTTTTTTGTGTCTAGTGAAATCACTATAAAACTCTGCTTATAAAGAAGCAAAGGATGATAATGCCGACAGCCTGCATTTATTGAGCACTGACTGTGTGCTAGTCACTATGCCAAGGGCATTACTTGCACTTCCTCATACAATTGCTCACAAAATCCAGTAGGGGCGCTAATATCCCCCCATTTCACAGGCAAGGAAGCCAGGCTCAGAGAACCTCGCCCACCCGTACACAGCCCATAAGCCACAAGGCTGGGATTTGAACCCAGACGACAGGGCTGTAAAACTCATGTTCACAACCGTATTCCGCAGCACTCACTCACGTTTCAGGAAAACCATGAAGAGTGAACCCACAGGTACGCAGAGTGCAGGAGCCGAGAACAATTTGCTCTTCTGTGTCATTTGCTGGGACACAGTGAGTGCTCGGGAAACGTTTGTTCAGTGAAAAACGGATGCACATTTTAGAGCCCCTAACATTACACTGGCATGCCTGTGCCATCAGGAACTTCCTCATCGTGTCAGCCTCAGCCTGCTCTCTTGAGATTTTTCAAACATACCCAAACTATATAGCCAATCTACACATCTCAATAAAAAATAGCTTAGATTAAATGGAGAGATTCCGTGAAAGACAAATGACCGAACTCCATCGAGAAGAAATACATAATTTGAATAGCTCTATATTTATCAAAGAAATTTAATTTGTAGTAAAGACTTCCCACAAAGAAACCTCCAAAGGTGGTGTCACTGGGGAATTCCAACAAACATTTAAGGACAAAATAATCCCAATTCTGCACAAACTCTTCCCAGAAAATTGAAGAGGAGGAAATACTACTCAACTCATTCTCTGAGGCCAGCATTACCCTGATACCAAAACCAGACAAAGACATTACAAGAAAATGACAGGACACTATGCCTCTTAACCATAAACACAAACATTAGAAGCAAAGTTTTAGCAAATTGAATCCGAGAATGTATATTAAAAGGGTAACACGTCATAGCCAAACAGAGTTTATCTCAGGGAAGGAAAGTTAATTTAACATTTGAAAAATCAATCAATGTAACAAAATACAATGCAAATCATATAATCATCTAAATAGATACCAAGGAAAGCATTTGAGAAATTACAACATCCATTTCTGATTATAACTCTGAGCAAAGTGGCAACAGAAAGAAACTTCCTCCACTTTCCTGGTGGTGGTGATGGTTTCATGGATGCATACGTGTATCAACATGTCTCAAACGATGCTCTTTAAATATGTGCACTTTGTTTTTTAACAATTATTCAAAAAGTAAAAGTAGTAAAGTCACACCTGATTTGGAGAAAGGAACTTAAAAGTGTGCTTAAAATAAAAACTATACAGAGTTAATTTTTAAAAGACTGAGACATCCATAGGTAATTCTTTTATACAGCAGTCCATCTGAATACTCATTTACCTGAAAGGTGAGCAAACATTTCTTTAAAATCCATGGAAGCAGAAAAGGAGTTTATTTGCTATGATAGGCTTCCTAGCGATGTATGTTGTAATAATGTATTATCATATTTTGATCACAAATCTATACCTTAAACAGGGAAGACAAATTTAAAAAAATTGTATTTTTGTTCATGCATTACAAGCAAAGCCATCAAGCTAACAAGCACACAGAGAAGACGGCTTAAAGAATGCCTTTCCCCCGTGTGTGCCTCACTCCTGCTCCACGAATGTCCTGAGAGTAGTTTTCAGTATCTGTTGCTGCATTACAAACAGCCCCAAAACGGGCTTAAAAGAACCACTTCTTTTGCTCAGGATTATTTGGTTCAGGAATTCAGGAAGGGCTCAGAGGGGTGGTTCGTGTCTCTGCCACACGGCAACGGGGAGGCGTGGTGGTGGACCCGCTCCTGAGAAGCCTGTTCACTCACGTGTCCGGGGCCTTGGCGGTCCTGGTCTTTCTCTACCTCTCTCTTTCTCTTTCTCTCTCTCCTTCTCCCTTTCTCTCTCCCCCTCTGCTTCTCTCCCTCTCCCCCTCTCTTTCTCCGTCTCCCTCCCTCTGTCTCTCCCCCTCTCTTTCTTTCTATAATAATACTGTCCTCCGGGGCTTTCCACGTGGCCTGAGCTGCTCACAGCATCGTGGACTCATGGTTGTTGCACTTCTCAATTCCAGGAAACTGGAAGTACTTCCAGGAAATGGAAGCTACTGAGCCAATTGGACCCCACACCCCAAGTCGGCACAATGCCCCTTCCGCACTGTTCTGTTGGTCAAAGCAGCCGCAGGATCCGCTGAGAACCGAGGGCTGGAGAGACGGACTCCAGCCCTTGATGTGGAGCCAGTGGTCACAGTACAGAAGAGCAGGCGATATTTTTACAGCCATTTTTGGAGAATAAAATCTGCTAGGGTAGGGTCCTAGTTTCACTCATGGCATAGACCTACTCTGCTGATTATTCTCCATTTGCCCCCTACTCCGTTCTCCACCCGGCCTTGTACCCTGGGGGTGGGTGCAGGCTGACCACTGTGGGCTCCATCCCTCGGCTGGATGCAGCCACAGGAGGCACCAGCAGGAGATCAGCGGGTGGGCAGGGAGAAAGGTCAGAGTATTGATTCCCCTGAGCCCACTCTGCTTTAGCACAGTCCTGGCAACAGTGTCCCCTTCTGCGGCCACAGCTTGTCGGACGACCCCTCTCCTCGCTCCAGGGGTCAACCAAACTGTCATAACGCTGCCTCCTCCCCTTCGAGTTTAGAGGTGAGCACATCTCCCTGCCGTGACCAGACCCCGGCCGCGTCCCCACCTCTTACTGGTTCTCTGAACCGTGCCCACATGTCTATAAATAGTCCTTAGAGTCTCTTCAGAATCCCAACTGAGAGGCCCTCCATTTCCTGCCGGGACCCTGACCCAGACATTTCCCACAAGCCACACTCGACTCACGGCAGGCGCTCAACGCCCTTGCTGCAGGGACGAGCCTGTTTGAGGATTAGGATCCAGTCAACCCCCTACTGTCAAGGCTAACTCACTATGTGATTTAACCAACTAGAAGCACCAGCAATCATTAAGATCACCAGCTAAACAGAGTCGGTCCAGGTGCCCGGAACTCCTGGCCTTGAGGGGCCCTGGACAGATGCTATCGGCTGCCCAGAGCCACGAGGCCACCCACTCATGCTGGGGCGGGGGAGGCTGGCGAGGGAGAGAGCAAACTCACTGGTGGATGTGATCATCTCTTTTATTGCTTGTTGGATTGGCAGCTGCTGGATTGGGGCACATCCATCATGCTGAAAAGCGAGCTACGTCCATGGATTAAAAATTAATTTACTCTCCAGCCTGGCTTCCAGCTTGATGCCTTAATTGAGTTTCGTTATGACAGTGATGCTGAGCTCCAGGGCATAATTTAGCCCCGTCCAGAGGCCTCGGTGTTTGGGGAGAGGTTTATGAGCTCTGTAATGCAATTATCTTCCCACACGCATAGAAGGCTTATCTCTGAAGTCACTCTAAATTCATCCTGGGGTCTTTATGCATATGTAACTAGGAATACAGTTATGGATCTGCTTCTTCAAAGACACGCTCGGCAGTCTTGAGTCTCCAAAGGGAAAGATAGGAGAACTTGATCCCATTGTTGAGAAAACCACTCTTTGGAGAAGCACATTAATTAATTAAGCATTTAATTGAGCAGCTACTATGTGTTTAGTATGCAAATCAGTGTGATATAATCCCTATAGAAGCTTAGAGCATCCTTTCAGCTAAGTGCAGTGTCAATGAGAAGGATTAAAGAGACAGCTCTTTATTATTCCCCCATAGCCTCTGGCCAAGACAGGTCTCCAGAGATTTTTTTCTTTATTTAAGGAATATTTATATAATGCTGACTTTGTGCCAGGCACATCCCAAATATTAACTCTTATTATCATCAGAGCCATCCTAGGGTTGGTCTCACATTGCTCCCATTTTGCACATGAAGAAATAGGGATTCTCCTCTCCATCTCTCTTCACACCCTGACCTATCTTCATCTACCTTCATCACTTCAGCCCTGACGTTTCTGATGTTCTGCACATTCAGCATCATGTGGTGGGTTGGTTGTATCCCAGACACTCCCTTTGGAGTCATGAGAACGGGTCCTGTAACGGTCTCCTTCCATTCTGAGGCATTTCCCTGCATCTCCAGTGACTGGTCTGGATGGTGTGCACATGTCCGGAGACGAGGTCACCTTGTTGTTGTACAGGTGGAGTGTGCTTCATAGGGGACACCCCCCTGGAGTGTGTGCCCCCTTCCCAGGCAGCTTGGGCAGGGCTGCCACTGACTTCTTGTCTTCACTTTTTGGGGTGGTAAACATACACTTGTAACCATCATCTTAAGTATGTGCAAGTAGCAGCCATTACAGAATCGAGCAAACAGATGGAGACGGCCACAGGAGAGAAGAATTAGCGAAGGAATGGTTAGGTTGCATTGTATTACAATAACTCATGTTAAGAACATACGTCCATTTTAATGGAATTTGGTGTTCTTTTAGCACGAATGGAGAAGTGTTATTTTAGCAGCTCCGAAATGGACTTATTGCAATTATATTTTTTTACCTGTGAGAATTGACCCTACATGCAGATTGTAAGGAGCAATTTACCTCCCTAAAAAAGAGAAGGACATATTTTTCATTTACACAGGTGAAATTTTCAACTGTGGCATTATTCAGCAAAGCAATACAACTTCCAATCGTCTATCTTGTAATTTTAAAACCAAAGTTGACACCCTGGTTCACATTCAGAATATATCAAGAAATCTTACATATAAAAAAGGAAATAAATGGGCAAAAGATAAATTCAAATTATTAATAAACACATGAAAATATGTTGGATCTCACTAACAATCAAAGATATGCAGATTCCAACAATAGGTTCCCATCAGATGTGCAAAAACCCACAAATCTGACCCTATCCGGTGTTGACAAGGCAGGGAAGCGTGTCTGCTCACACAGTGCTGGCGAGTGTGTAAACTGGTCTACCCCAGTGGGGGCAGTTGGGAGAATCTACTAAATTAAAAGTTTGCGTGTCCTACAAGCCAGTAATTTCAATGGGATTCACTCACATGCGTACTCGAGGAAGCAGGTATAAGACTGTCCATCACAGAAAATGGGAAAAATCCATGGGGAAATGGATAAGGAAAGTTCACCAACCCAAATACATCTTCCAAACATAATGCAGAGTGAGGTCAGCAAGATATGGAATCCTGCGCCCCCTCGGATATAGTTACGAAAAAATCTACATTAAAAACCTCATGTATTTTCTAAGGCAATAGACAGATGGATATAGATATACAGGGACATAGATATGTGTAAAATTACATTTAAAAACTTGGTAGGGGGACCAGCCCCATGGCCTAGCGGTTAAGAGCACGAGCTCCGCTACTGGCGGCCCAGGTTCGGATCCTGGGTGCACACTGATGCACCGCTTCTCCAGCCATGCTGAGGCCGCGTCCCACATACAGCAACTAGCAGGATGTGCAACTATGACATACAACTATCTACTGGGGCTTTGGGGAGAAAAAGGGGAAAAAAAGGAGGAGGATTGGCAATAGATGTTGGCTCAGAGCCGGTCTTCCTCAGCAAAAAGAGGAGGATTGGCATGGATGTTAGCTCAGGGCTGATCTTCCTCACAAAAAAAATAAAACAAAATAAAATAAACCCAACTCTATAAAATCAATCAATCAATCAATCAATCAATAAAAACTTGGTAGGATATACAATATCCTAATAATATAATAGATGCTTCTGGGGTTTGAGGTGGTATTGAGTAGATTCTATAAATTAAAGAGGAATTTAGCCTTATTTGTAATGCTTGATTTTCTTTTTAAAGGGCAGTATGTACGACTGAGTTGGTCTCGTCAATAAATCAGTGATGCGGGGAAAAGGTGTTCTCAACTAAAAGTGACTAAGAAGACACGGCAGCGGATGCAATATGTGGAGCTTGATCGGATCCTGGTTCAACAAAAATAACAAAGTACAAAAGTATCCTAAGGGGGCCGGCCCGGTTGTATAGTGGTTAAGTTCATGCACTCCACTTCGGCAGCCCAGGGTTCACAGGTTTGGATCCCAGGTGCAGACCTGTGCACCGCTTGTCAAGCCATGCTGTGGCAGCATCCCGCATACAAAAAAATAGAGGAAAATTGGCACAGATGTCAGCTCAAGGCCAATCTTCCTCACCAAAAAAAGAAAGAAAACAAATCCTAGGGACAACTGAAAAATTTTGAATGTGGCCTGGGTAGTGGATGATATTGGGGAATTACTGTGAATTTTTAGGTATAATAATAATATTGTAGTTATGTAGGAAATAACCTAATTTTTAGATGATGCAAGCTGAAATGATGCAGTGGTACAATATGTGTGACTTTGAAATAGTTCAGTAAAAAATAGATGGATGATAGATTGATAGATGGGCAGGCAGCAAATATGATACAGTTTTTAAATGATTGGATCTAAGTGGTGTGCATGTGAGCGTTCATGGTACTATTCTTCTAATTTCTGAAAATGCTTGAAATTTTTCGTGAGAGAAAGTTAAGAAGGAAAGAGCAACTTGTTGAAAGTATGAACAATGAAAATACCTGGAAGCAAATCTGGTAAAACACTGGCCCGGAGATTCTGTGTGATGGGAACTGCACATGTGTATTCTTTTCTTCTCTGTACTTTTCTTCATTAAAAACAGTACTGAGAACATTGCGTTCCCGGGATCCCACCATCTCCCTGTTTTTCCACCACTAACGCCCAGAATAGGTCATAGAAAGAAGCACCGACTCCAGAGATGTAAGCATGGCGCAGGGGAAGGCATTCATGCATCAGATTGGTTTCCCGACTCTGTCCAAGAAACGGCCGTGACAGCACCAGGGTGGGGACGTGGGGAGAAGTATAGTCTGGGGAGGCAGAGGCTGAGCAGGGACCTTCCAGAAAGGGTTCTGCAGAGCCCCTCTCAGTGCTCGTCCGTCTACTACAGCGAAACTAACAGAGGCTCTCGTCCAACCCTGTCTGAAGGCCTGCACTTCGCAAAATGTACATTTTCAGACCAAGCTAGAGACTACGAATTGGAGACATTCTAGAACCTTCCTCTCACTTTCAGATTACGACCTGTGCAGACCTTTGTCCTGATGCCAGAGATGGCTTTTGTTTAAGCAAAGTCAAAAATAAATAAAGTAAAACATTTAAAGGCTACAAGAAATATTCCAACCAACCATGACAACTCGAATTCTTTAATGTAAATATGGCTTGTCGTGACTCAGGAGCCCAAGTTGTTGAAAGCACTCCTTATTCAAGTTTAATTTCTATATGTGGATGCACTTGAAATCCTGTAATAACCATGCACAGAGTGTTCGACCTGAACCTGAGCATCCGAAAACCGCTGACGGAGTTAGACGATGCTCCTGCTAGAGGGAGAAGGAGCCTACAGATGACTGGACGTGCGAGGATCACAGCTCAACGGGCTGATCAGGACTATATTTAATAGACTGGGCCCCCTGCTTGGTAGATTTCCTCAGGTTTGCCACCCACAGCCCCAGCGAATTGTCACTTCCCGGGTGTTTGTAGCTTCCCTTCACAGGATTTCTGCAGCGTTTCCACACCTGGGACCGTGTTTCCACACACCCCACATGAAGACACGGCTCATTCATGATGCTTCGACCGTCTCCTGTGAGTTTCTTTGAGAGAGGTATGAAAACACCCCCTCCTTATGTCATCCTTAGAGACGACTGCTCTCCACTCAGCCCGAGGGTGAGACAGACACAGGGACGCCCCAGGAGGAGCACGCTGCTGGTCAGATGCACAGGGCAGTCTTCCCGGGGAGCCCCGGGGATGCTGGTCACTCAGCCAGGTGTAAATTACGGGCCTTTTCTGTGCTCTTCTCTCAACTCTGACCAAAGGGAAGCATCGTTCCTCCATCGTTCTTCCAGGCTTGGGTTCTGCGCTGGGCGCCAGCAACAGAGGACAACCATGGCCGACAACCAACGAGGGAGTTTACAGGAAGGATGTGGAGATACGGAGGGAATAAAAGGAAGGTTGGAGGACCAGGCTCAGGAAGGTCGGGCTGCCCCAGGCAGTCTTGGGGAAGGAACTCCAGATAGTGCCTATCGCCCAACCTGGAACTCATCATTGAAATGAGTATGCTCCCACTCTTTCGTTTTTCCTTGCTTCACTCAACAAAGACTCAGAATTCTAGGAGAGAGCACTGATTGGTCAGGCTTACATGTCCAATCTCCCCCGCCTCAGGACCAGGGCAGGAAAAGGGAAAAATCTGGCAGAAAGAGCCTCTAGAAAACTCTTTGGTTTCTCCAGGGGGTGGGCCTGGTACCTGGATAAATAATTGAATAAAACTGTAGACAACAGTGGAGGGGGTGAGCCTACAGTGGGCACCAAGGAGGAGAGGATGGACACTGGGCAGGGTGCCGACGACACAGCTGTGGGCACCATTTACATCATCCTCTGTGACCTGGAGTCGTGCAGTGCACAACCCACCCAGCTGTTCAAAAGCCGTCTCCTGGCTACTCTGCTGTCTCTGGGCATTTCAGGGAAGTTTCAACCCTGAGAGGTCAAAGACACCTTCTGGGCCGGGCCACTTGGTATGGCTGGGTCCCCCTGGGATGGGGAAGGCAGTCCCAGCTCTGCAGGATAAAGAGGCTTCCCCAAGCCTAGACTCTTGTTGGGTGGGACCCCCGGCCACTCGTTGTTCAGGACTCCCGTCAATGCCCCCAGATTATGTTGCAGGGCTCACCTGGTACTGTCACAGGGACCCCCGTCCCGTCTGTGGGAGGAATGAGCCTGTCTGGCTGCCTCTGTTGCTAGACTGGAAGTGAGAAAACATGGGGAACGTAAAATGCTCTGCTGTTATCTTGTTCCTCCAGTCCTGACTTCCCTAACCAGCTCACCTTGTTGCTTCTACCCTTCAGGGCTCTGCTGCAGTGCCTCTGGCTTTGTTTCCAGGGTACTTAGCAGGGAGGGTCCACGCCATCTTATGTGGACCCAAATTGTATAACTTTTAAAAGGCTCTGCATGCTCATATATACAGTCATGCTCCGCATCACAACGTTTCAGTCAACAACAGACCAAATGTATGACGGTGCTCCCATGAGATCAGTACCACAGAACCTAGGTGTGTAGGAGGCTGTACCATCTAGGTGTGTGTAAATACACTCTGTGATGTTCGCACAACGATGAAATCACCTAACGATGCATTTCTCAGAACGTGTGCCCATTAAGTGATGCATGACTGTACTTACGTTTTTTAATCAATAAACACCTTTCTCTTTGATAAGCAAACACAAAAGTGTAAAAACAAAGTAATATTTCCTGGCAATCTACAAGAGATTAATAATGAACATTTTGTGACACATAAAAAAAAGTTTTCCTCCTTTAAATTCAGTGTCAACCTCCCACCTGCGTTGGGACACCTATGATGCTTCAGAAACATGTGTTTGTCAGAAGTTCTAGTTGACCAATGATGGTTTCGGAGTTCACTCATTTCTATAGGCTCCAGTGTGATCGACTCATAAATCCAAACACCATGTTTCACAGGCCAGGAAACTAGAGGCCGGGGGTGACGTGCCTCCAGCCGCACAGCTTGTAGGGGTAGAGCCCGGACTCAGCCTCGGGGCTGATCCTCCACTCCACCAGCGTCTCGGGGACTCTGCCAGCATCGCTGCTCAGCACCAGAGGTCCAGGCACGCCCGGGCTTCCTGGAGCTCCATCTCCGCCTCTCATCCAGTGCTCGCTCTGTGCCAGCTTCTCCAGGAACCCAGCATCAGCTCTCGGCTCTCAAGAGCCGCTGTCTCCTCCCGTGTTTATGGTGGCCTCCCTCCTCGCTCTCTCTGGGCTGCAGCGTGACACACAATAAATCACAGGGCTGTTTTCTTGGCCCCTCATCTTTCTTTCCACTGGAAGACTGAGCATCACGGAGCTTTATTTATCATCAGTGCTGCCTGCTGGTCCTCGGCTGGAAGATGCTGGCTGCTGCTTACAGACCTTCACTGCAGGTATAAATTGCAGATATTAACCGTGCTGGCAGTGAAGCCACCTCCTACAGACAGGATTTACTGCGGCGGCGAGGGCTGTGGAAAGTTCAGAAGGTTTCCACAGTCTTGATTTAGAAGGCCCTTCATCTGTTACAGCAATCTGATCACTTTCTCCTCAAACAGCTCTATTCCAGCCCTGGCACACACCGGACAGAAAGTCTTGTATTCTTGCTTGAAATGCTGTTCGTGTACACTTTATGAAGAGCTGACGCCTGGCAAGCAGGACACAGAATGCGCGTCCACCCACTGCCTATCAAGGAGCGACTTAAATGCCCTCGTTGAAAAGTTCTCTGTCCTGCAGGGCGCCTCCGAGAGACGACTCCAGACAGAAGGAAGGCTCCTGGAAGTAGGAAGCCGGGGAAACTGTGATTGGCTGCTGTTTGTACCTGAAACAGGTCCAGTGCATCCTCTGAGGACCAACTCCCAGAGAGTTCAGGGGTCGTGAGCCCCTCCCAAAAGAGGCCATGGGACTGAGGCCATCTAGATGCACACCAGCCTTCCGGAGACAGCCTGATGGGGCGGGTGGGGGCGTGCCATGCTGCACAGCTGGGCACGGTGTGCGGTCACCCTGAGCCAGAGAAGAGGCCTGTGCAGAGAGCATCTGCTGGGGATGACCCGTGGGCCTGCCCAGATTGGAGAACTAACCCTCACCTGTGGGTGCCATCAGCCTCACTCTTCCACAGCTAAAAACCAGCGGTCCGTGGCCAGCGTGTGTCAGCTGGCCAGGGAAAGGATATTTTTCTCATCTGTACTTAAATGACTTTTTAAAATTATTTTGGTTTTTTTATAAGGTTCCACCTTTTTTCTCCATCTCTTATATTTACTTGGTTTTGGCAAACCTTCGGGTCACGGTGGGCAGGTCACGGCGTGCCAGCTGCTCTGCTATGTACAAATGCCCAATCCAGAAAGGGTTTGACCCGGCTTCTCAGCGAAGAAGCAGCCCTGTGTCGGGGTGAACTGGGGGCAGAGATTCGCCGGCAGGAATCACAGACTCGGCACATGGTCTAGTCGTGCTCACGACCGTGACTTATTATAGGAAGGGACACGGAGCACAGTCAGCAAAGGGGAATGTGTGGGGACGAGGTCTGGGGGAAGCAGGCCCAGGCCTCCAGATCCCCCTCCCAGGGGAGTCACAAAGGACACACTTAATGCCCCAGCATTAAACTGTGAGAGCACCTGTGAAGTGTGGTCACCCTTCACATTAGAGATGCTCATTAGAGACCCAGCGCCCAGGGTTTTATTGGGGCTGGTCACGTTGGCACCTCTTCCAGGCTCGTCCAAAATTCCTGACCCCAGAAGGAAGCAGGCAGTCAGCATGAACGACATGGTCTGTGCAGACAGTCTGGACACAGCCAGCACCCTCATCAGCCGGGGAAAGGTGGGAACCCTCTTGAAATCCCAGATCCCAGACCCCACCCGAGGGCTGGCCTTTCCAGCAGGCCTCTCCCAGGACGGCAGCCTCGGCCTGCAGAGCGAGCTCTCTTGCGCACACCCCGGGGCTCCCAGCCAAGAGGCGTGTTTCAGTCTCCGGCTCCACCTGCACGTCCAGTGCATGTGCAGATGAGGACGAGGAACCAAGTCACGCGTCATGGGCCCCGCTCACAGCAGAGCACTGTCGGCTCAGCCAGCTGACCCCCAGCTCTGGCCAGTCAGGGACCCCGTCCGTGTCCTTCTTCCATGCAGTTTTTAATAAAGAACATGTCAATATTTTAAACTTGGATTGTCATCTTGTTTTCTACATCAGGAGGCATCAAATGCCTTTGGGGAGAGTACGTGCTCTCCAGCTTGCGGCAGACCCCCTCTCAATATTCACACTGAGCCGTCTTCATTCGTTACATCTCCACCATGGCATCCGAAGACTCCTGACCCCAGCCCCACCGCCACCACACGGGTGGTTCGCATGCACGCGGTGTGCACTTTCTCTCTCTCTCCCTCCTAGGCTCACTCATTCTACCCCAAAACACAACTGCAGGTTGGAAGAAGAGGAGGAACAGTGGCTACCCCGGCACATTGTGAAAGAATGTTGTTTTTAAAATAATTTTTAAGGCACCGTTTTGACGGGACTGTTAAGATTACGATGGAAAGACTTTAGAGGAAGCGGCAAATGAAGATCAGGAGAGACCTGGAGAAGGTTGTCCGAGAGTGGTTCTGTCTGTAAACGACAGGCTGCCCCGTTAACCAGACGGGGCCAGCGTCACCCCAGGCTCCCCCCTGGAAGGGCCTTAGCTCTGGACTCAGGCCCCTTCAGAGTCAAGGCCACAGCTCGCAGGTCTGAGACTGCCATCTACAGCACAGAGCCCTTCCCTTCCCCACTTCACACCTGATCATTACCAGAGCCTCTGACCCCCCTCTGGTCTGCGGTCCCGCCTTCTCGAGGCTCCTCACACACGTGCCGTGAGTGAACTGACACGAGGCCGCTCACGCCCATCGCTCCCTTGCCTTCCTCTCAGATAAATCTTCTGGCTCCCATCACAGGCAAAGACCAAAGAATGAATCTTTTCAGTAGAATCCATGTGGAATTCTTTCTGTCTTCTGCGGCAGTTGTACCAAAGGGGAAACGCCCCTGAGAAATAAACCAGGCCCTTGGTTTCAAAGAGTGGGCAACGTCCTCCTGTTCAAAAGTCAGGCTGACGACAGATCAGCGAGAATGGAGGGTGAGCGTTTGAAGCCTTTCCTTCTCGTCTCAGCTGGAGGGTCAGTGAAGTGAGCAGAGAGGGCTCCTGGCCGTGTGAGCAGGTGGCTTTAGTGTCAGTGCTCCGACATTCAGAGCAGAGAGCCTCCAGTCCTCAAAGGCCCGCAGATGGACCCAAGTTCTGAGTTAACAGGAGGCACACGAATCAAATTGTTTCAGCAGAGCAGGAATAGCTTACTTGTCTGGGCAACTTGGAGATCCAATGGTTAGAGAAATTTGGACGTATCAACTGATCTGCAGATTTCTGACCCTTCTCCAGCTCTAAGATATTTAAGAAGTGTAACTCTCCTAACACGCAGCCCCAGGCAACTCCGCAGATGAAGAGTTGATGACGTTCTCCAGGCCCCGAGTCAGCAGTTGTTTGCACACAACGTATCAGCGATGGGCTTCATAGGTTGTCTGAAGAATCGTTTACGCCTCTTATGTAATCAGCACTTCCCCTTAACTACATTCCATCCTTGTGTAATCAGATCAACCCAGAAAGTCCTTCATGGAGAAAATTGAGTTAAAATGTTACACGTGTTAATTACCCTTTTAAGAAAATATATAGAAGCTGGATGTCCTGGGTGCTTCATCTCACCCCTCGGGCTGGGCCCCAGTCAGACGAACAATACAGAGATCAGTCTTGTAGGGACTTTGGAAGGTGCTTCCCAGCAGCAGCCCCCTTTATCTGCAGAGGTAGAGACGTGGAATCAGAGAGGGTGTAACCAGAGAGAGAGAGGGTGTCTCCTGGGTTCTGTCTTCACCAACATCAATTCACACAAAGGGGACAGGAGGCGTTCTGGCTCGTGCCCATGTTCTCTGGAACGGAGGGCTGAGCCTCCAAGGGAGAGATGTCACATACAGAGCATGGTGGAGGCGTGTCGGGAGCCTGTCCACACTCCCTTTCCATCACTCCCTCCAGTTTCTCGATTCACAAGGCTCAGAGGAAGATGACTCTACCCCGACTCTAGCGATAGAGCGTGTGACCTTGGCCCGCTGTTTGGTGCATTCTCTCCCACTGGCCACCTTCAGATCTATATGTGTGGCCTCAGCTGGTCCAATCAGAGCGACTTTTGGGAATGTTGTTGCCATGCTGCCATAAAGATATTCCATTTCCTGCCAGATGTGGATAAGAAAGCTTAAAACATCTGGAACAATTAGCAGCTAGCTTGGAATCATGTGGGGGAGTCAGATATTGAAGCCAACTCCAAGGAAGGCAGCCCAGACCCATGGAAAGAAACTGAGTCAAATCATGGGAGCCACTTGATCCAGCCCTACCTGAAGCCCTTTCATTGCTCTTTGGACCCTAAGATATGCTAACCAACACACATGACACTACTGACCTCTCACCCTTGGCACACAGCACTGGTTCTCCATGCACCCTTTTCTGCCAAGCCTAGTCACAGCCTCTGCATCCTTCTCAATGCCGCGCTCTTGGCAGCCTCAGCATTAAACAAAGCTGACACAAGATGAAGCCTACTTGTCATTGTTGCTGAGAGATGAAACTGGCATGTCCTTAGAGCTAGTGTGACCAGAGCTTTTATTCAAAGCTCTACCCCTAGAGCAGTGTTTGCTAGGGAAAAAATGCAGTCCAGTGAAGGGAGATGTGCCATTTGGACGCAGACAGATATGGGTTCAAATCCTGGTTCCGTCACTTACCAGCTGTCGGACATGGGCCTGTGCTTTGTTTCCCTAAGCCTTCACATCATTGTATGTTTAATCAGGATGGGATTTTTGGCATCAGTCTTAGAGACTTGTTTGTGAGAGTTAAACCAGTGAAGCCTGGGAAGGTCTCAGTGCCAGGCCTGGCCCACAGGAGGGCTCAGCACAGGTGGCCGTGAGATATGAGCTTGGGGTCCTAGAAAAAGAGGAGATGGGATGGGGCATCTGAGCCATGGGCCCTGCGAGGAGGAGTGGGGCCCCTGCACCCAGCTTAGGCTGGAGGCTGACACGGTGTCCGGGGCACCAGCTGTCTGTCCAGGCTGGCACTAACTGTCCTTCTTGGACGGGCTTTAGCCAAGCTCTCGTGGCTTCCATGCTGGAAATCAAGCTGCCCTTTCTTTGTCTGCTCCTCTGGGTCCTGTTTCCCCTCCAGCCAAGCCCTCTGCGGGCTCCTGGTAGAGACGTGAAAGGAGAGCTGCCCTGGCCTGGGGCAGGAGCGCCGAGCGCCATGCTGACCAGCTCGGGACATTCGTGTCTTCCCGCCGGCTGCAGGCTCCTCTCTGGATGGACTGGGCTGGGGGGTCCTTGACCTCTGTCTCGTGCACTGCTGCCTGGGATAGTCCTGGCACAGAGTGGGTGCTTGGTAGACATTTGTTGATTGGTTGAGTGGACTGTTTTGTGCCTCAGTTTCTTCAGATGTTGAATGTGTTTAACAATAGTACCCGTCTGTAGGCAGTTTTGCGGACAGAAGAGTAGGCGCTCAGTACGTGCTGTTGTGGTTGATATTCAGGTGACTGTGCACCAGCCCGAATCCTGTGCCCTGCTGAAGATGGCAAGAGCCAGAGAGGGCAGGGAGGGGACAGAGGGACAAACTGGGGAGACGGAGAGGGAGAGGGAGAGAAGGAGAGAGGGACCGACAGGAGGAGGGGGAGGGAGGGAGGAGGAGGGGGAGGGAGAGAGGGGAGGAAGAAAGGAGGAGAGGGGAGGGAAGGAGGAAGAAAAGAGAGGAGGGTGTGGAGGTGAGGGGGGAGGGGAGGGGGAGAAGGGGGCAGCCAGAGAGAGACAGAGTCTGTGTGTCTGTGTGTGTGTGTGTGTGCGTGTGTGTGTGTGCGCGCGTGTGTGTGTCTGGTCCTCTTCAGACAATGGGCATGGAACAGGATACCTTGGACAGCTCCCACCCGTCCTGTGGGACACATGCAGACAGAATAGCGCCTGTAACAGAAGATGTCCTTTGCTCTTGGGCACGGCACCAGTCTGTAGGTTTCTTTAAAAATTCAAAATGTTTGTGTGAGTGTGTGCACCCGACTGCTTCACTCTCCTGCGGGCACAGGGATCCGTGCCCGTCACAGGTGAGAAAGCAAATGCTTTTGCCTGGAGCACTTCCCTCCTGGAGCAGAAGGGCCAGGGCATCCACGGGGGCAGCTTCTCCACCTGGTTCATCTGGACGGCTTACTCGGGTCTTACAGGCGTGCTGGCCCAGGACTGAAACCTGCATCCATCACCACGGGGAGATGCCTCTCACTGTTCGTGAAAAATGGTGCTTCTTCTATTTATTAGGCATTTTTTCCCCTCAGTTCTCCCCTCCAGAATTCCTACGTCACACTCCATATGCCCAGATAACCAATGTGTCTGCCTCCACACTTTTCTCCCCACCATATAATCAAATGCAAGCAACTCTATGCCCACATTTAGATCCTTTTGGGTTTTGTTGGCTGGTTTATTAAAAACGGGAATTTCCTATGTGTGTATGTGTACATATAACTTGTTTTACTCACTTAAAAGCATGCCATGAACATTTTTCATGTCAATACATACATATATAATGCATTATTTTTAATTACTCTGTGGCAGTCCGTGGTATGCATACACCACAATTTAAGAAAAATTTTTCCCAGCTTTATTGAGGTATCATTGACATATAACATTGTGAATACACTGCAGTTTTATTCAACATTATATTAAGACATTCAGGTGTTTGTTTTTATTTTTTTATTGCCTCTACAGGGCAATAATACAGATCCTGTGCATATATTCCTATGGTTTATACTTTATGGAATCCATTTCTAGACATTTCTGGGTCAAAATATGTGTATGTTCTTTTAATTTATGCCTCTGACAGCTCGCTGTCTAAGCAGACTCTAGGTCTTGGCCTTCCTACGGTCACGCCTGGGCTGTCCTAGCCCTTACATGCTTGCCAGCACGGGGTGTGATCACTCTTCAATTTTGCTGCAGAGCAACGTGTGAGCAGCATTGTTCTGTTAGGACAGAGGGTTTCGTCCGTCTGTTTACGTTGTTCATCTAATTTCTGTCTCCCTGACGACAGGTGTTTAGTGACCTTTGGGCTTTCCTCTTCTTGTTAATGGTCTTTGACCTTCAAACAGGGGTGATCCTGAATTGAAGCAAAGACCGTCTTGGAAGCCTGAGCAGCAGGAAGCAAGCATGTTCCACGTCAGCCAGCACCTTCAGACTAAGTCAGACCAACTAAACAGTCCCCGAGCTGGGCTGGGGCGTCCCCGGGAGGTGGGTCGGGAGATTCCCGCGTCTACATTCCGGCCAGGAGGAAAGGAAAGGCAGAGGGGAGGGCTTTCTCTGTGAGGCCTGTCTCTTTACTTGGAAAGGCAGGGTTCTGTGGTGGACGTTCTCTCTCTGTGTTGCAGACGCAGCCTCTGCTCCTTTCTGCTCTGCCCTTTACCCTTCATTCCTGAGGTTCTTTGGCAGATGAGGTGGTGAGAGGCTGGGATATTTATGGCTGCCCCACTGGCCCGAGAGCCCAGGTGGTAACAGCTTCCCCACGTCGCCAGGCCCTGGGGCTGTATCCCTCCTCGTGGCCCCTGAGCCCACCCTCACGGCTGCGACAGTCCCCCCAAATCCTCCTGGTCACTCCTGCAGTGTGGCGTCTGCTTTCTCCTGGATCCTGACAGATACAGCTTTCCAAGCACTTCCACTAACACCTGCTGGTCAGAAGGTCACATAGGTGAATTCGCCTTCCACTGCTTTCCAACCCCCCAAGCTTCACAAGTAGGGGCCCAGGACGGTCCTTCATGGCACCCGGCATGTTTTCAGGTACAGACCTGGCAGGCACTTCACTAGTCATTGATTTGTAAATCACATAATCATCAACAGCTTAATATTCTTTCTCACTCTTTATTTTTTCCAATGAGAAAGGCTCCACTTGTGTTAAATGTATTTACACCTCTGGCGCACATGGTCATCTCCCTTTTGGAGTAAGTGTGAGCGAGCTCAGGTTTGAAGCCTCGGGTAGACCCCAGAATCTAGCTGGGTTTGAATAACAGTGTTGTTTTCCTTGTATTTATTTTTACTACTGCTTTTAATCTTCTATTTCTAGCAGGAGTTTCCACTTAATGTAGTGACATAAAGTTTCTTTTTCAAATAGACTTAGACAGTACATCAATTTAAAGAGAACATAATAATATGATAAGTGATGGTAACGTTACTAAGCAGATGGGGCAAAATCCAGGAAGGTTGGTGACTCTCACAGATAAATATTTGTGAAGCAAATAACACAGTTGTTTGTCTTCCAGACCACAGGTGTCCAACCCCCTGCTCTAATGTCATAACGACAATGTTTGCTGCTCCCCTCTGCCTGTGCCGGCTGGCATGGCAAGTTACCACTTTCCTGAACTCACAATATCAAAGTCTTTGAGCAGCTAGATCGCGTCTGACTCATCCCTAAATATTCCACAGTACACAGAGCAGAAGCGCTGGATAAAGTTTGACTAATTAAATTGTTCCCTCTGCCTCTTCTATGAATCCAAACTCTCCTCCAGGGCCCAGCTCTGGTCCCCCTCCTCCAGGAAGCCCTCCTTGATCACGCTGGCCCATAGTGTCTTTATCTCTATGAAGAATCTGTTTTGGTTTTCTCTGCATCATTCCCCATTCTTCCAGTTCTAATATTCCAATTTCCCTCAGGAAATTACTGCTCTCCTACTCAATCCAGGCCTGGCCAAAGTGTCATCTGTCCTCAGCTAAATAACTGCTCAAGGAACAGACTATGTCTCAGGTTGATTGCCAAGTTGGTCCCATCAGAGACAATCTCGAGATTTCTGTTGAACTAACAGGAAGAGGCAGCACCCTTCCTTCCCGCTTAGGTTGCTGGGAAAGAGGTTAGCTTAGAGCTGCTGGTGGCCACCAGGTGGAGAGAGCCTGCCGAGATGAAGCTGGTACAAGGGAAAGGTAGCTTAGGAAACAGAAAGAGACATTGCTTCAGCCTCTGGATCCATCCATGCCTGAAGTCCTTCTTTCAATAAATATCCTGTTTTGCTTAAGCCAGACTGAGTTGACTGTTCATTAACTTGAAACCAAAGGAGTCGGGACTAATATACTATCCTTTGAACCTCAGAAGTCCATCTTATCTGTATTAACCATTTGAACAGAGAAAGATACCGTGTCTCCACGTCATCACATGGCCTTCTTATAAAGATATCAGTCCTTGGCTTCAGGGCCTACCCTAACCCAGTAAGACCTCATCTTAACTCACATCTTCGTTACATCGGCGAAGACTCTAATTCTGAATAAAGTTACAGTCACAGGTACCAGGGGTTAGGATTTGAACATATCTTTTGGGGGGACAAAATTTAACCCATTACAGCTACCATCTTGCAACTACTAGGAAAGTCAGTCAGACACAAAGCCCACACTTTAGAAGGCAGGAAGGAGAGAAACGAGCTGGACACATGGGTGACATGTCCAGATCTGCCTCACCTGAAGTGTACATGACATCCCGACTCCCCTCTCCTTTGCCTCCCAAGTATTCCTTCCTATTTAAGCCCATTTGAATGGGTTTTCTATTGTTTTTAACAAAACGCGGTGTAACTAAAATGGGTACAGAGTTTCCCAAGTTTCTGTTCTCGTGAGGGTAGGACGGTCTCCCCAAAGCAGGACAGATTTCTGGGCACAGTGACCAGGGACCCAGGAGCCTCCCACCCTCTCCCGGTGGTAAAGATCAGGCCTCCTCGTTCTTAGGTTTCTCCCCGCCTCAACTTCCCTGGGGCAGGGTCTGTGCAGCTGGAGGGAGGGGCTCCCACTCTGTCATCTCAACAGGCCTGGGTGGCCTCCTTTCTGCGGGGGGGCCCCACTCCCGGGGGCCTGGCGGCTGTTTATCCTGCAAGGCCACAGCTAAACAAACAACCTGGAGGCCAACAGAGTTTCAAACAGAAATTCAGGCAAAATGCCTTCTTCAAAAGCGTCGAGATGGAAATATTTCCTTACAGCTTTGTAGTGTAAATAACCTTGAAGTCAAAATTCTAGCAACAGAAACAAATAGAAGACCATGCATGGAAAGGATGGAGAAGAGATCTTTCGGTCTTATCCAATTATATAGTGATCTTGCTAATAATGTAAGTCACAGCCCACCTGGAAAGAGGGGGAGGGAAGGAGGGAGGGAGAGAGGGAGGGAGGGAAGGAAAGAGAGAGAAAGAGAAAGAAGGCCTGAATCTCCACCCCAGACTCTCATCAGAGATGGGTCTTTGTCCAACAGCCAGAAGTGAACAGCTTTCTTGCTGATGAAGTTTCTATGTTTAAAAAAAATTACTTTGGGGGCCGGCCCGGTGGCACAAGCAGTTAAGTGCATGCGCTCCGCTTCGGCGGCCCGGGGTTCGCCGGTTCAGATCCCGGGCGCGCACTGACACACCGCTTGGCAAGCCATGCTGTGGCGGCATCCCATATAAAGTGGAGGAAGATGGGCACGGGTGTTAGCCCAGGGCCAATCTTCTTCAGCAAAAAGAGGAGGATTGGCAGATGTTAGCACAGGGCTGATCTTCCTCACAAAAAAAAAAAAAATTACTTTGTAGGAAGCTACCTTTGAATTATGGCACCAAATAGGCAAAACTGGAAAAAAATATGTTTTTCTAATATGTTAGTATTCATTCATTCATTTATTCATTCAACTATGCAATCATTTATTCAACTTCCTATGCGTCAGAGAAACACTCTAGGTGCTGGGAATACTGAATAAATAAGGCAAAATCCTGCCCTCGTGAAGTGTATATTACAGAGGGTCACACAGACCGCAGACAGACAAACAGATAAACGTGGCTCCAGGTCATGCCCGGTGCTATGAAATAAGATCAGTGCTTTACAAAACCAGTCGCTGCAGCTCCTGACCGAGACCTCTTGTTCCCTCCTCTCTTCCAGGACCGAAATAACGGTGCCCTTTACCTACTGTGTCGTTATTGATTTCTTAGTTCCTTGGGAAACAGACCCTTCAAAATCAGAGAAATCTAAAGCTCCCCAGGCTGCAGAGTGGAGCTTCTGCGTGTGGGTCACCCACACTGGTCAAGCGGGGAGACACGTCAAGTAGAGATGTTGGAAAGCCACAGATCTGGACTAGGGGGCCTGGGACATTTTCATGGAAAACAGGAAATGAGCGAGCACTTTTTCTTCCTGCCGTAGTGACTGATTAGCATGTATCCTTAATCTAACAAAGCCATGTCGTCATGGGAACCAGACTTATTCCACGGCCACTGGTTAAAAATTAAGTCCCGCCAGTGGTAATGTTCCCTTATCAATCTCCTCCTCCCATGTGTACCGGGCAGCTGGCTGCTCTCTGCTGATAGCATCTGCCAGCGGCAAATGCTCTGTTGCCTGGTTACTAATTGGTGACAAGGACAAACCCTGACTGGACAGCGGGTCCAAATCGCCCAAAGGCTGGACACTGGACGTCGTGCCTGGACAGGGTCGGTAAGGAGACGGCCCTGCAGACAGCACGCCGTCCTTGACTCTTCGCACCCAGGAGAAGACAAAGGGACACGTGGGAGAGAACTGTCCTCCCCACCGGGCTCCTGGAGGCACCGAGGACCCCGCTCACGGCAGCACGTGGCACGGCAGCGTTTCACTGGAGTGTGCCCACCGGCACGAGGACTTGACGTAGGAGAGGAGAAAGAAAGAGGCTCCCGGATCTGGCAACCACAGGGCACAGGGACCGTAGGGGCTGCCCTCACTGTTCTTCCGTCCAACGCACCCAGATGTGGTCTGGTGAGAAGGGCAAGCAGGGTGCCCCCCCCTTCTCCAGCCGCAGGGTGAGAACGAGACCAAGTCAGGCCAGTTGAACAATCCGTCCCTTGAATTTAATCTTGAGCACAGGGACTCAAAGACACAAACCAGTGGTTGGAGCAGATTCATCCTGGCCAGGTCATCCTGAGGCCCATCCATTAATATCTGCTCCCACATTCCTAGGTCCTTCCCCTTCCCCTTGATTCTCATAGAGAATTCCTCTTCTGCAGACAGCCGGAATTAGGTTCTGCTGTTTGCATCCAAAGACCTTGTATCAGTTTGCTAGGGCCGCCGTTACAAAGGACCACACACCAGGCCAAGAACACAACAGAAGTGTGTTGTCTCACGGTTCCAGAGGCTGGAAGTCCCAGATCAAGGTGTCTGCAGGTCGGCTCCTTCAAGGCTGTGAGGGAGGATCTGCTCTGGGCCTCTCCCAGCTCCTGGGACATCCTTGGCATGTCTTGGCTATAGAAGCATCGCTCCCGATCTCTGCCTCCAACTTCACACGGCCTTCTCCCTGTGTGCTTGTCTAGACGTCCCCTTGTATAAGGACACCAGTCATGCTGGATTAGGTTCCATGCTAGTGACCTCATTTTGACTTGATTACCTCTGTAAAGACCCTGTCTCCAGATAAGGTCACGTTCTGAGGTACCTGGGGTTAGACTCCCAACATTTTAGGGGGAACACAATTCAACTCATAAAAGACCTCTAAGTGATCCAGAGTGGACCACCCTGTACAGCCTGGTGAGCACATGGATCCCGTGGTGAGGCTGGGACCCCACTCACATACCGTGGAATGGTTATGTTAGCACTGGGCAGACAAGCAACACGCCTTGAGATCTGGCTGGACGGAGAGGTTTGCAAACACAAAAACACACCTCTGTGAGGAGGAAGAGGTGGTCTCACAGTGAACGATGAGTTCATCTTTTTACACCAGTCTCCTGGGAACATGGTCATTCTTACATGGGGAATAACCTTAGATGAACTTGAAAACTCTTGTTCCTAATCACAAGCTTTCAGCAAATGGGTCTTCTGACCGGTGAGTGTGAAGGTGGCAGACTTTGGGTGGATCCTTCCCATGAGTAAAAAATACGGAGCCCAAGCAAAGATACTATGAAGTTCTGCCTGCCTTTTTGAGCCTTACCGTAAATGTGTCAAGACAGTAGGGAAACAGCATCAGGACTGGGAATTATAAGTGCGTGATTAAGAGATTCTGATTAAAACTGAAGCCAATACAGAGGAAATTGACTAAGATTCCCAAAACATTGTTTGAGCTCCTGGATCAAACCATTCCCGAAGCCAGAATCTACTCTCTCTTCAATTACACCAGTCAATAAACTCTCCTTTTTGCTTAAACTAGTTTGAGCTGGTTTTCTGTCATCTACAAGCTACAGGGCCTTGACAAATACAACAGATAGAGCAGAGCAGGCCCCAAAGGCCTTTCTGAGAGGACGGCCACATCAGCAGCCTCATTTCTCAATTCTGCAGGACAAAAGAAGCAAGAAAACAAATTCTAGGGTCTGGATTTGCCAAGAGACCAGAGTGAAACAGATGCTATCAAGACCCATAGGCCACAGCTGAAGGCTGAGTTTCACAGCAGTTCCTGAAGCCCTTGACAAACACATCTGCACTTTCTCTGCTTTCACTGCCCTTGCAGGAGGACAGAGAGCCGTCGCTGCGCCAGGCCCCGTGGTGCAGTTGGCACAGCAGGACCACGTGTGCTTCCCGACAGGCCCAGGACAGCACCGATGGCCATGGACTGTAACCGGCACCAAGCCTTCGACATTAACAGAGCCCATTCCGTTTTGACTTGTCTGCTTTCAAAAAAAAAAAAAAAAGAAAGAAACAGAATGGAATGTAAAATACATAATTGTGTTAGTCGTGAAGAGTAATGACGTTAAGAGACATTTGGACAGACATTTCCGCACAAATGATATTATGCTGAGACAGTCTGCGCTGGGGCCTCGACCACAAGTGAGGCCGGAACGGAACCAGGTGGCGGCTCTGTCTGAGGGTCGCCTGGGGCCTGGCCTGGAGCACAGGAACCGCCGGCCACTCACAATGTTGCATCTGAGGCTTCAGGTGACCGGGTTTTACGTCACTATCATGAAACCGTGGGTTAATGTGTAGTTATAATTTTTTATAATAAATAACTCTGGTTTTTTTCTAGTAACTGTATGACCTTATCAGGGTTTTGTTGATTGGGTCTGTCTATTTTGTGGCCTGTAGAACACTCTGGAAATATTGGGTTGGTTGATGGATTTAGGCAATGCCTTCAGCAGGCTGACAGTCACAAATTCTCCACAGCAGCAGAGACGACAAAATCTCTCTCTGACCCTACCCACGGCTTGGGTGCAATCTGTTCCAAGAGCTCACGGCATTGAGTAAAGAGTTCACTCCTGCCAACCCCAGGAGGCAGGAACCCCGGGAGGTGGGGACACTCATCTAAGGGGGCAGTGGAAGAACAGATGGTGCGAGCCAACATGCCAAGATCCTGTCGGTCCATCTCCTGCCAGGGTCAGTGATTCCTGGTTCCCACAAATATTGACTGAGCACCTACAACGTACAAAGTCAGGCTGTTAGGCCATCTATACACACACACACACACACACACACATAAATATATAGAAGAAGGTCCAGAAGGATCAAACTGATGACCGCGGTTGGCTTGGTGGAAGGGAGACAAAGACACTCAAGTTTTTACAAACTAACTATATCAATTCACTGCCTGAGTAATGAAAAATGAACTTTAAAAGTGGCAGAGCAGTGTATTCCGTGCTCGGACACATACACACATGAATGTGCACACACACATACATGCCCATCCCAGGTTTGTATACGCATGTGCCTCTGTGGATCCAGGCCTTGTGTTTGCAAGTGTATTTACATAAGCGTGGGGAAAAGTCTAAGAATTCTGAAAGGAAACATCAGTCTGGTGATACTGATGGTTGATGGGGACTAGGAATGGGAAAATTACACGGGCGGACTTTAACATTTTACTCTATACACCTATGCTTGATGTGACATCAAGGAGCATCTATTGCCCTTGAAATCTGACAAAGGAAAATGATTTTAAAGATGCTCCTACATGTTCAAAACCTCTGTGAACATGTTGTTAATGAGACAATTTCTCCAACTTGGGTCTATGAATAAAAATGTTAATGTTTTGTTTACACGGCGGGGCCTTGGCCCCCATCTCAAGGGATGGTTGCAGTCATGCTGAGAATAATGATCATTACAGATTTATGCATATGTTGCCCTCGGAGAGTTTGCACCTTAACAATGGTGAAGGTGCTTTTAAGGGGGTTCTAACTCCCTCCAGATGGTGGGTGCTTTCAGAGAGCTGCCTCCTCCAGTCGGACCTGCAGCCCCTCTGGGACTCACTGGCTGGACCTCCTGTTTCGGTAAGTAATGAGGATCTAGTTTCTAATTGCTTTCCCTTCGTGGTGGAATAATTCAATCGTTCCACTCCCTTCCAAAGTGAGAACAAGAGCTAAATTTAATGCAATAACTTAATGATGCATCTGCACTTCCAAGCAGCCAACAATCTATCAAAAAAAAAAATGAGCCCATTCCGAATATAGGAGAGATTCACACGCACGCAGATCACTCCTCTTGGTAGCTCTCAACCCCAGAACGGCCAGAATAAACAAAATCAAGTAATAAGTTCTCGAAATAACCTGCCTGTTACCCCTAAGAGAACAGAGTAACTTCTGGGTCCCACAGGCCACGTAGAAAAATGAACTTGAAAAAAACACACAAATAATAATCCGCATCACTCAGTTGAGATGTATCCTCTTTGAAAGGGCTCTTAATGACGCAGTTTGTCTGCTGAGAGCATGCAGATAAACACTTCTTCTATAAATGAGATCCATTGAAGAACTGATACTGTTACATTGAAAGTGACGACAGATAAAGGGTTTTGGAAAATTTTCCAGGCATCTCCCCACCTCTAAGGACCCTGCCTTTACTAATTAAATAATGATTTTTTTCAGCTGTATAGCGATGGAAAACTAATGGTTACAAGCATATACCCTATATCTGAACCAGCTGAGTTTCACATACAGACTCGTTCTGCCTCCTGCCAGGGAAAATGAACACATAAGAAAGAAATCACACGATTGGGTGTGAATTTAAGTCTGCGGAACACATTCTGGCTGGGCCCATTCCTACCACCACCGCCTCCATCACCACTGTCACCATCACTACCACCATCACCACCATGATCACCACCATCTCCATCACCTCCATCATCACTGCCACCACCATCACCAACCCCACCATGATCACCACCACCACCATCACCAACCCCACCATGATCACCATCACCACCATGATCACCACCACCACCATCACCAACCCCACCATGATCACCACCACCACCATCACCATCACCACCATGATCACCACCACCACCATCACCAACCCCACCATGATCACCACCACCACCATCACCAACCCCACCATGATCACCACCACCACCATCACCATCACCACCATGATCACCACCATCTCCATCACCAACCCCACCATGATCACCACCACCACCATCACCAACCCCACCATGATCACCACCACCACCATCACCAACCCCACCATGATCACCACCACCACCATCACCATCACCACCACCACCTCCATCATCACCACTACCCCCACCATCATGTTGACTGGATTATGAGATTCAGACCCATTTGTTTCCATCAGGAGCAACCTCCAATGCCAAGCCCAGGCAGGGGCACCAGAGGTCCAGCTGGTTCATCTTCTGCTTCATGCTCAAAACGCTTGACTAGCCACCAGCACCCGGCCAGCCACCCGCCACATGAAAATCTTTGGCAGAAAGAAGCAGCTATTATCCTTACCACCTACAACCATCCCATGATCACGTGGTGAGAATTTCTGCCCTGTGTTCAGATCATGCCTCCGCACAGGAGCCCTCAAACCAAACTTCGCACAAAGGAGTGAGCGAGCCAGCCCGGATTTCTCTCCTGAACTCTCCACGTAGCCACCCCACTGCTAATTTCTCCCTATGTTTAGGTGCAACTCAAACTAAAAACCGAGTTTCAGTGCAAAATTGAATCCGAATCTTCCCACAAATCTGATTCCCTTTCAATCTTTCTCGTCTTAGGAAATCGCACTCGCCCTCCACTGGTGTCCCTCCTAAGAATCTGAAAGCCATGCCTGTCATGCTTCTGCCCCTCTCCAGCCCAGTCCATCACAGTGACTGGCAGATCATTCTGCCCAAACTCACTTAGAATCTCTCTAAGGTCCTTCACTTCAACCACTAACCCTGGTCCAAGCCACCACTGCCACTCGTCTGGACTACAGGGTGGCCTCCTAATTCTCCATCTCTACTTGCCTCCATCTGTACTCAGAATCTGGGGTGATCTTTTTAGAAGGAAAATTTGATCATGCTGCTCTCCTACCTAACATCTGTCACTACCGGCTGGCCATTGCTCCTAAGATTTAAAATCAACATCGCAACACAGCCTATAAGAGCCTGCATGAGCTGCCCCTGTCCACCTCTCCCCGTCTGTCCAGACAACCACGTTTCACGCATCAAGCTCTTTCCTGCCTCAGCGCCTTGGCACCGCCATTCCTCCCATGGCACCGGTCTCTCCACGAAGTACAGACACTTGCTTTGTTAGCCACCTGCCCTCCCCAACTAATTGACATACAGTTGGCTCTGATAAACATCTCTTAAATAGACCACTAAACGATGAGAAGATGGACACTGCCCCTGACTGACACAGGAGGACGGGACCTCAGAAGGAAGAAAGGACAACTTACCACAGAGTTCCACTGCTGGGTTCTGGTCTCAGGACACGAGGTAAGAAATTCTGGGGTGGGTGGGTCTTCCAAAGGTCGGGTCTGACCAAATGCGTCTTCTGGACCCACGGGCTTCAGGTACGATGGGTCATTTCTGAACTGTAGAAAGAAGCTTACAATCTTCTGTCACAAAAGAACGGCTTCTAAGTTGGCTTCTCTGTCTCTTTCACCTTCCTCTATGCCTAAGACGCAGGGGAAGTCAGAGAACATGCTCTCATGTTCCAGTTCGTAGTGCCTCAGGCTACAGGGGTGACAGAGCCAAGACTGAACTCATAGTCTTCCCAGCCTGACAGTGTTCTTTCCACTGTTCTTCAACCAAATTTCCTGGTGTAGAAGAATGCAAAAATACCTGCATACCCTGACATGAAGCTTCCGTGACTCTTTGAGTGGAATTCCAAATTCCTGGATGTGAGTGGGGCTGATTATCCCTCTTTGTATAATTGTGACATGCATTTGGCTATGACAATGGGGGACATGATGGAGACCACATGTCAACATCCAGGCTTGCTTTGGACACATCCTTAATCATACAAACGTGACTGAGGCCCGGTGGATTATGAGAAGTGTTACTATACGTCAAATTAATTAATAAAAATCAATATAAAAACCAAGGAGCACACCGCGAACTCTCAGAGAATTCCCATCTTGCCGCCAAATATTTAAAAACAGAAATTCCTGGATTTCAGTAGACCTTCCAGTTAACATAAACAATCAAAATATCAGAAGTTGTTTTACTTCTCTCTTAGTTTGTTGATAAAATGTTTTTAAACTTCTTAGAATCACAGAATAAGGTGATCAGTTGAATTATCTTAGATTTCATACAAAAGCTCCCAAGTGTCCAGTGTTCAAAACAGCCGTCATGGGCGAGTGGGAGAACAAACGGCAAGGCAGGCTTTAGCCTGGAAAACAGTCTGCATGACCAAAATTCAATTTGGTTCAATAGAGCAGCCATCTTCTGAAGACCTGTGAAGTTCCTGGCAGTCGTTAGACCCAAGCATAAATAAGATCGAGTCCTTCCCGGACCCACAGTCTGACGGGGAAGCCGGAACGTTCACGTATAATTTTAATTCAAGCTAGACTTTAATAAGATTTAGAATGATGTGCAGCGGAGATGCGAGGGGAAGATGTCTAGACAGGAGATTGGAGGTTTGCTTCCTGGAGATGGTTAATGACAGCGCTCAGGATGCAGAGGCAGCAGGTGGAGCTCCCAGCAGCATGTTGAAAACAGAAATCGGCAGGGCCTGCCTGTGGAGGTTGCTCCCCAGCCCCACGTGCACAGTGTAGGTAATTGGGCATTTCCCCGCCCAGCCCTCAAACCAGGCAGGAGACTGGAAATACCATGTTGGTAGAAGACAATAATCCAAGGCAAAGACTCCATGTAGTGACAACAGGAGCCTCCACCACCAAGTGTTCAGTTCCCTGTGGTCACCCAGAGTGAGCCCACCCCATACAAGCCCCACAGACAACCACCAGGCTGTCAAGACCTTGCTCTAAAACCAACCAGCCATCCAAGGATTCCTCACTACATTAAAAAACCTCCAACGCGGAAGAGTAAAACCAAAAATAAAACCCAGAAGAAAGAGAGATGGTGCAGGCGACCCAAAGAATCTCTACAAAGGGGAAGAGAACAAGATGCTATGAAAGGACCAGCGATGGACAAAAAGAATCTTGTGGATGAAAAGAGTAGTTGCTAAGACGAAATTTAATGTAAATGGCAGGTGTGAAAGATAGAGTTAAGGAAATCTCCCAAAGTGATAAGAAATATAAAAGAAAGAAAAAAGATTTTAAAGATCAATCGAGGAGGTCCAACTTTTCCCAATAATTTCCAGAAGGAGAAAATGTAGAGAAGGAAATTATCAGGAAAATATAAGAAAGTTTTCTAGATTAAAGGATCTCATGAGTGCTCTGCAAAATGCGTGAAGAGACCACACCAAGAGCATCGGGAGATTTGAGAAGATGAATGATAAAGAGAAGACCCTCAATACTTCCAGTAACAAAAAATGATGTGGAATTTTAAAAAGGAACAAAATGAGTTAGAGCATCAGACTTCTCAGCAGCAGTCTTGGAAGCTAGCAGAATGCCTTTAAAATTCTGATTGAATATTATTTCCAGCTTAAGATCCTACACCCAAACAAGCAGTTGATCAAGCGGGATAGCAAAGAGGAGATATCGCCATATGTGCAAAGACAAAATTTACCTCCAATGTATTCATTCTCAGGAAATGACTGGAGAATATGCTGCAGTAAAATAAGAGGAAAAAACCTAAAAGAGAAAGCCACAGAATCCAAGAAACAGTAGATCCTAGTGGCAGAGAAAAACTCCAGGGTGACAGCTGGGCCTCAGGTCTAGAGTAGTCAGATTGGAGCAAGAAGACAGAGGGTTTTATGAGTACAGTATCTAGTGAAAACGGAGATGTGAGAAAAGTTTTTGATATGATAAAGAGCTGGGAAAGAATTTTCAGTATGTGGATTGCAAATGGCACAATGGAAAATGAGGCAATCAATAACTCCAGGAAAAGTAAAAATCTGTACAAGGAAAGAAATGTAATCACAGTCAACTAACTGGTTCTACAGTTGACAATTTATACATAACAACTTAAACACTAATTACCGACTTAACTAAAGTAACAATTTAACTATATGCATAGGTCGGGGGGTGGGGTCTGAGAAAGCAAAATCTTCATCTGCCACAGAACTTCTGAACCTCAGCACTACTGACATTTGGGCCTGGATAATTCTTTAATGTGGGCACTGTCCTGTGCATTGTAGGATGTGTAGCAGCATCCCTGCTAGTAGCAACCAGATGCCAGTAGCACGCCCCCACCCCAAGTTGTGACAAACAAAAATGTCTCCAGACATGACTCCTGGGGGCAAAATCTCCCCTGCTTGAGAACTACTTATCCACCATCACAGGAAGTGCTATTTTTGATTTATGAGAATAGACAAGTCAGAAATAGCAGTGTAGGCATATTATTCAGGATTATTGAGGTAATTTAAAGAAGAAACCACTTGGAAGTGTTAAAAGTGGGTTAGAGGGACTGGGCAGTGGAAGGAAGACGAGGCAAGAGATGCTGGTTTTATTACACACCTGTAGGCACTGTTGACTTTTAATTACGTGCACGCACTTGAAACTTAAAAATACAGTTGGAGCTCAAAAGAAGGCATGTTCTGTCTACTTTGGGAACTCACTGAAAGTCCTCACATACGAATCTTGTTTCAAAGGGGATCTTACACTATTACATTAACACACTTGATATGTGTATGTCTTCTCTTTAAATTACGTGAAACAAAGAGCTATCAAATAACAACACCTTTCTTTAAAAAAAACCTATACAACTAGTAAAATCACTTGATGTAACCCCACTGGTCCACCTACTACATTGTGGGAATGACAGCTGTAAACAATGAAAGCCCTGGGGAGGTCTCTGCACACAATCAAATGGGCAGAACAAAAAGTGTGTCTGACCTAGAGACCTCCCTCTAGAGCCCCACCCAGCAGAAGCCCCTCATGTGTGTGAACCACCTCCTCCTAATGCAAATCACCCAAGACCTTGTGGCCACCAACCCACTTCCTGTTTTGTCCCTCTAAGGGATCATGTTGTCTCAGAGAAGCAGTTAAGGATGATATGAAAAATAAGAATACAGGAAATCATGATAATTTGCAAGTTAGGAAAATATTTCCTAATTCTATAAAAGAGAAAAAGATTTTTAGGTAGGACAATATTCCTAGTCTCCCAAAGCTTGTAGAGAATTTCAGTGGTCTCTGCATAGAGTAAGTAAATTTTCTTACTTATCTTTTCTTCCTTTATTTCTCCGGGCTCTGGGGCTGTGCTTCCTCAACCACCTTCCATCCTTTTCTCTCTGCCTCCCTTCTCCTGTCCACTCGTAAAAGGGGCCAAGTGGCTCCAAATCTCTCCATCACACCAGGCCGACTAGAGAGCTTGTTAATGATTGTAAAGCATGAAGAGCTACTCTATAGGGTTACATGTGAAGTATGATTATTATTAGTTCAAAACTGGTCCAACAAGATAGTGCCTTTGAGGGGATGTGCATAACCAACTCTAATGGCTCTGAAGTAAAACTGAATAGAGAACTCAGCTAACACTTTGTACAAACTTTTAATTAACAGAGCTGTTTGGGCAGACAGGGAAGGAAAAGCCACGATTCATTGATGCTCGTTTTACTGCAGCCATCAAACGCCAAGCAACAGAAAACACTGCCCACCTGCTCCGCCCTGTAAACGTGTTCTTCACGGAGTACAAAATAAGTTCTCCTGTAGTAAGGGAAGATCCCGTGCTGACCACTTAATGTTAGTAACACACTCAGCTCTGTTTATCTATCTATTTACTACAAGGTTCTCCCTACATTGAAACAATAAAAAAGAATGCACTGGTCTTATGGCCAGCATGAGCCGCCTGACATTTTCACATATATTATTTCAGCCAATATTGGACTTATATAAAATAAAACTGCTACAATTATCTTCATTATCTAACTACGTTCATCTAAAACCTTCACGATTTTAAAGCTGGTCTTTAGCTGGACTTAAGGAATTGGCAGATGCTGTCCAAAAATGGAATATAAAGCAAGAGTGAAAATTTCTACCGGAGACATCAGAACTTGAATATGTGCTGTTTTCATGCCAATTATGTGATGCTTAAACGAGCAAAAACAAACTCAGTTTCAGACTGGACAGGGATTCCCTGAGGCGGTGAGGTTGAACAGAGAAATCATGGAACTCCCACCCTGCAGCAAGTGGAACTCTGCTGCCTTCGTCCTGAGCCACGTCATCCTGCGAGATTCCTGCTCACAGTTTACCCACGAACTGACCCTTGATGCAGAGGATCCCTCCTGAGCAAATTCGGCGCTAAACACCCACAGGGTAGCAACGTCATCTCAGCCACAACTAAGACCCAAAGGCTTTGGAACCACGAGTTATCACAAACTCCAAGGCTGCAAAGTACCTCTTCCCATCTCAGTCTGTAAGGCCAGTTCTCCATCCTCGAGCCAGGTACATACAGGAGTTGGCTTTTCCTGCCTCTGCATCTGAGCCATAGCTCCTTAACCCACCAGACTCTGCCCATCCCCAGAAGCAGGTACTTACAAGATGCGAGGGCTCAGTGCTCTAGTGAATCAGGAGGACGCGTCTTGGCCCCCCAGGCAGCACCCACTCCCTCTCCCCGTGGCCGCCAGCCTCTCCGCACCTCCGATGTTTGTGCTCGGCTTCAAGCTGGAAGACTGTTTACTTATTCATGGACTGCCCCAACCGGCCAGGAACTGCTTTCTGTCAGCTGAATAGGGCAGTAATTCAATCTCCAAATGGGAACTGTTCGGCGCATGGCATATGTGTCATAATGAGTCACGCAGATAAAAAGAACACGGCTTTCAGAGCCACAGTGAAACTTGTGTTTTGACGACTAGTGGTGTTATAGGGCAGTACCTTCTTTTCCTCCACCACTCTCTTGCGTCTGAACCTCCCCACGCAGCATGCATCCTCTGTGAGATGCACGGCGGAGAGAATTACATGTGGGGATCATATCCTTTGGAGAAGGAGCAAGGATGCAGGAAATGCTCCCTGTTCTCTTGAAAGAAGCTTGTACCCTTGGAGAGAGAAGATGGAAGTGTTTGGGAATCAGCAAGAAAAACTCAAGGGTGGTGAAGCCAGAGGAAAAAGAGTCCATCTGTACCAAGGTTTACTATGGTTTAATGCTTCATGTGCATTACCCCAGTGACAGCGGGGTCACCCCAGTGACAGCGGGGTCTGCGGCACGCAGGGATAACGGCATTCATTAGGAAGTCGTGGAGTCCAAAGAATGGCCCAACATCTAGAGCTGAGAAGAACCGAGCTGGTGACAGAGGCAGACTACTGTGGTCCCCAGAGACCCCAAGTCGTGGAGGGAACGTCTTGATCTCATTCCTGCCACGGCTCATGCCTCCCAGTAACTTCTTGAGAATTTAAAACCTGCACTTCATCTGATTTCTTTGTTTCAGCCACATGAAATCCTACCCCTGACCACCCCGTCTTTCTCCTCCATCCCACCCTGTCTACCAGGCCCTTCCTCTCTCCACTTCCTTGGACTCCCGCCTCAAAGCTACTCTCTTGCCAATATATCCTGAGCTGTCTTCCCCCTGTCCTCCAGTCATATCAGCCTCCAAAACCCCACCCTCACTCAACAGCATCCACTGTCTCTACTCCCACTGCGCGGGCTGTTGATTATGGCTGTAGGAAACCCGCAACCCAGGCAGGCCGGTGCCCTGACTTACCCTGTCCCCCAGCTCCACGAGGGTAGGGACACACCCGTCATGCCCTGTGAGGTATTCTAAGCACCCGACCGTGTCCAGGCAAAGCGGCTGCTCAACCATTTGTTGAAATACCAGATGAATGCAGTCTTCAACTTCACTGTTGCCTTGAAACACGCGTCAGTCAGGATGGGCTCAGTCGTGCTGTGGTAACGCATGGCCCTCGAGTACCAGAGGCTTAAAATGACAGAGGTTTAGCTCCCACTCACTCTGGGTCTGTGGTGTGTCAGCTCTAGCTCTCACCTCATCTCACTCGGGACCCAGACCGATGGAGCAGGAAACAGGAAATAGAAAACAAGAAAATGTTCGTAGTGGCATCAATTAAAAATTCCATGTGACACTGTCACTGGATTCTGAGATGTTTTGCTGAACTGCATCTTCGTGTTTTTGCCTACCTCACACCCTTCCTGACTTTGGGTCTTGGCTCAGACATCGCCTCTCCACGGAGGCTGTCTCTGGCCACCTAGTCTGAAGCACACAGCATCTTCCCCAACATCGCCATTGTTCAGCATCAGTTGTCACATGAGCAGATAAGGTCTCTGAGAGCAGAGCCCTTGTTCGTCTCACTCCTGCCGTGCCCCAGAGCCTAGGGCCACAACACAGTAAATGCTCAATGAACATTCGTTGAATGAATGAATAAAATAGCATCTTACACTGGAGAAACCACAATATTTTGGTGTAATAAGTTATAAAATTAGTGAGTTCAAGAAGCAGTCCCATTAAAATGAAAGTAGTATAATATTAACCCTACTCTGGGATAATCTAATAAGAGTTATGTAATTAGAACAGCAGCTTTGGGCCACATATAAAGAATCCTGAAATTGATGAACAAGCAGGACTTGTCGGAGTATTCCCTGCACTATTTGCTGGGAGAAAAAGATTTATACGACTTGGTGAGAACTGATCCTAATGAATGACACAATGAGACGGAGCAGCAGCAGCTCGGGGTAAGTAGCCTTTAGGATTCGTGTCTGTTTTCCTATTTGCTGTTCATCCAGCAACCTTCTAACCTAGGCTTGGGGTGTACAGCTCATGAGAAAGAGAAGAAAGACTGTGCAAATTACTAGTACCCTGAATCAAACCAGCTCTATTGACTTTGGTTATTAAGATTTTCTTAACACTATTCGGTGAATTTGGTGACTGTTTTGGCATGGATAGATAGGCTGATAAAATCAGGTTTTGCAGTATGCAAATTTAATGACCAAGGGTTATAATGACCCCTAAGACCCACCCCAACTTCCTTGGTGAATGATATACCTGTTTGATACAAGATGGCATTTGGTGAATAACTCGTGAGTTATTTGATTCACGTCCAGAAGCAGAGACATCCCAACATCTCACTCTCCTGATTTCTCCACAGTGTCCCTGGATCAGTACATATTAAGGCTACCCTGTTGGGGAATATGCCACTGGTTGGAGCTGCTTTAAAGCATCCTCACAAGCAACCAAGATGTCCTTCAATGGGTGACTGGATAAACAAACTGTGATACACCCAGACAACGGGATACTATTCAGCGCTGAGATGAAATGAGCTCTCAAGCCACAAAGAGACATGGAGGAACCTAAAAGGCATATTACTAAGTGAGAGAAGCCATCTGAAAAGGCTACATACTGTATGATTCCAACTATATGACATTCTGAAAAAGGCACCACTATGGAACGGTAAGAAGATCAGTGGTTGCCAGGGGTTGGGGGAGGGGAGATGAACAGGAGGAGCACAGGGGATTTTTAGGGCAGGGAGACTACTCTGTGTGATACGATAATGATGGGTACATGTCATTACACATTTGTCCAATCCCATAGACTATACAACACCGAGAGTGGACACTAATGCAAACTCTGGACTGCAGTCAATAATGTACCAACGTTGGCTCATCAGTTGTAACAAATGTCCCACACTAACACAAGATGTAAGTAACAGGGGAAACTGTGGGGTGGGAGGAGAGGGAGTATGTGGGAACTCTGTACTTTCTGATCAACTTTTCTGTAAACCTAAAACAGATGTTTTTAAAAGTCTATTAATTTTTTAAAAACTGAACTCAAAAAAGTATCCCCACCCCTGTAATTACTGTTCTTTTGTACACGACAAGCACCGACACCATTCAGGGTCAGTGGATTTCTCCCTCTTCGCACGTGGAGCCCGTTGGGGCGGCCCCAGGAGGACGCACATGCTCTGAGGGCAAGGGTTTGGGACGGCTGTGTCACTGCTGAATCCCCAGTCCCCAGAATAGCGCCTGGCTCACAGAAAGGGCTCTGTAACTATTTGTTAAATAAAAGACTTCATTTCTTGTGTTTCTGCTTGGCCATGAATAACAGACAGAACATTAACAAGTGAAAATTGAAAGCCGAGATAAAAACCCCCCAGGAAAAGTAGACAGGCTGCTACATTCTCCAGAGATGTAAGTCAGTATAACGTTTCTAGAGAGCTGAGACACTTGGATCACTCTATAAATTACTGGCGTGTAAGGGAGCGCTCGGAGTCCCGGCATTTTGGTTCCGGGATGCGTGGCCCCGAGGGTGCCTCGCTTGCCTTCTCATTGGTCCTCGTCAGTGTGAATTATTAACTCTAGCTTCAGGCGCACACCGTTCCTACAGGCTGCACCACGCACACCCGTGCTTGTCAACCCACAGTGGATTTCTCACTCTCTCTCTCCATCAAAGCCGTTTCAGCGACAAAGGAAGATGGGGAAAGAACCGCCATCTGGAACCATCAATGCCGCTCAAAGAAAAAGACTCTGAGCACAAGAGAAAGGGGCCACCTCTGGGGACAGCATGTACCTGAGCTCAGGGCCGAGAAGCAATGCCTTGCATTTAATTAAACACGTTTACCACTCAAGAGCAATTTCATCAGCTTAATCATCTTACACGAAAATTAATTTTGCTCCTGCTAAGAGCCCTGGAACGGTTCTGTGTGGAACCTTCTATCACGGATGAAGCTTTTCTTCAGCTCACTTACTTCTTTAGTTTCATGCTGAAGTTCAGTGTATGGTGTTACTTTCTAAAATAAAATTATTTCAGGATTTGATTTTCTGTTTTAATGTTAATTATTAATGTTAACAACAGCAGCTAACATTGTGAGTGCTCATTATCTACTAAGCACTGATCTAAGCATCTTGAAGTGTCTCATTGAGTCCTCAGAAGACCCTGAGAGGTGGGTCCTGGGATTATCTGTGCGTGTTACAGGTGAAGACACCGAGGCACGGAGCAGTCACCCTGTGGGTCACACAGCTCAGGCGGCGAGGAGTCAGGATTTGAACTCGGCAGTCTGGCTTCACCACTGCCCCATAATGAGCAGTCCCGTCAGATGACCAGTATAGACCAAGGGGAAATGTATAATTACTCTCGACTGCCAATGTTTTCAAAGAAAAAACATTCTCTTTTCCAAACGTGAGAAATACCTAATTCTATTTTATGGGCCTTTGGAAATATTAAGTTGAAAACTTTAATACTAGAAAACTGCTGGGAATGTTATGAAGTAAAGATAGGGAAGACCTATCCCCCATAAAGCCAAGTCAAGTCAAGAGAGCAGCCTTCCTGGTGCTCAGAGCTGTGTCTGTAAATATGGGAAGAACAACCTCAGTCTCGCCATCGTTTTAACCAATTATGACATGTCCCTCGTAATTCCGGCACAGTGGTTTATTCTGAGCCACTTAAAGATGCCACATCCTAATTGCAAGATCACAAAAGTGTCTGATACTCCTCATTCCTGTTCTGTTGTTTGCCATTTCCAAGAGAGAAAGCTGAATAATTAGCTAGATCACGCCACCCGACCATACCTCGGGGACAAGACTCCAAGTGGCTGGAGAACAATTCCATTTGACAGATGACTTATGTGACATTAAGCCTGGCATCCCGCCAGCTTGTTTTTTGATTATGACCCCAGCCTACTGTTTATTCTGCATCATCATTGTTGCACGCAGCTCCTCTCTTCTAATCAACCTCGTGGGCTGAGAAGTGCTCATTAGTGCCTGGGAACCAACAGGAGCACAGAGCAGAAAAACAAACTGTGGATATGTTGGTCCTGGAGTCACGGGGAATGAGGAGGGTTGAGAGCACTGGAAAGTGAGTCAGTGCATGGAGGGCACCTCGCTCCCCTTGATAGCTGCACAGCCAAGAATACCCGGGACAGAGGAGGGGAGGCGGGTGGTACAGCGAGGGGTGCTCAGTGAGACTGCCCCAGACTCGGGCCCCTCAGACCCATGGCTGACGATGCAGCAGTGGCAACCGGGGCCGAGCAGACACCAGGAGATACCTTACTGCCGCTGTACACCCACATCCTTCATTACTCCTGTCCTCGTCGTAGGGATGAGAGCACCCAGGCAACACGAGGTCACACAACTTGTAAATAGCAGCCCCAGATTCGAACCCATGTCTAACCACTGCACTCCACTGCCTCCTGCCCTCAGGGCCTGAAAAATCTTTGCATTGGTAGCAGGGGTTTAGGGGACAGAGCGTGGGAACATAAGGCTAAGGGATGTCATATCAAGAAATCATTGCCCAGTCCAACATCATGACGTTTTCCCCGTTTTCTTCCAGGCGTTTTACAGTTCCAGGGCTTACGTTTAAATCTCTAATCCATTTTGAGATAATGTTGGCATGTGATGTAAGTCAGGGGTCCAGGTTCACTCTTTTGCATGTGTTTACCCAGTTTTCCCAGGCCTTTGGTTGAAGGGACTGTCCTTCCCCATCAAGCAGCCTGGGCGCCCTTGTCAAAGATCCGTTGATGTGTGGGGCGTGGTTTATCTCTGGGCTCTCTGTTTGGTTTCAGTTATACAGACGAATAAGTTCTAGAGATCGGCTGTCCAACACCATGCTGATAGCTAACAATGCTGTATTGTGCTCTTAAAAATTTGTTAGGAGGGTGGATCTCATATTAAATGTTCTTACCACAATAAGAAAAATAAAATAAAAATAAAAGACTGATTGGAAGAGAGAAGATGGTTCTCTATTCAGGATATCTCAAAGGGTACCCCAAACTTCAGGGAGGTCCCTGCCCTGACTAGGGCTCTGAGTTTGCTCTTAGAAGTCAGACTGTCCCAAAAGGAATAATAACTTCTGCTATTTTAACAACCAACGTCAACTAACATTTATTTATCCTCTTTTCAGTGCCAGGCCTTATTCAAAGTGTTTTACCTAAATTAACTCATTTAATCCTGATGGCAACAACCTTATGAATCAAGTGCTGCTATTATGTCCACTTTTTGGATGAGAAAACTAAGTCATTTGTTTGGGATCACACAGCTCGGCAGCACGCAGCTGGACCTAAGCCAGGCGGGCTCTCTGAACGGGCGTGTGCTGTAACCATCATGCCACACTGCCTCGCCCTGGGAGGGAGGGGTTGGCAGGATGCCAACAGTGTTTCCCTCAGTGTATCTCCATCAACACTTGTCTCAGACCCCACCTGATTGTACAAATTTACACCCCTCTACTTGCTTTCGAGTTTGAGTCTTAGACTAGACCCATTCTAAGAGCCCAATTCCTAACCTTCTGTGAGTCTCCACCTCTCTCACTCCCTCGGGGTCCTGACTGTGGACTGGCTGATGATCCGTAAAGTGAAGCGCCCCCAGATGGCCACGGCCGTCTGTGCCGACCTCGTGCTCTGCGGGGAGAGGGAAGCTGCTCCTGAGGCCGCAGACAGCACGCCACACGTCCTGGCCGGGGCCTCGGACGCCCAGGCCCGCCTGGCCCGTCACACAGGCCGGCGGCGCCTCCTTGATGTCGTGAGGGGCGTGCGGGTGACTCCAGGGAGAGGCAGGAGAGCCCCGAGGCTGGGGGGCGGCACCCCATGGGAAGGATCGCAGGGTCTGCCGGCAACGTGACCATGTGAGAAAGCTTCTGGGAAGAAGAGAGCACATTCCTACAGAAATCACCTACAGAACTCAAGGGCAGGCCCCCATCCCACAGATGAGGAAGCTGAATCCCACAGAGGCGGGGGGAAGGAAGCTCACCCAGCTCACGCCTTGAGGAAGTGGAGGTCTTCGTTCATCATTCCCTCATCTGCAGATTGGTGGATCACCCTCAGCACAGACACACCAGTGGACAAGAGAGAGAGAAATGTAAGGTCCCCGCTCCACAGGAGCCACATTCCACTGGGAGACACAGCGACAACAAATACGCAAATAATAGGACAATTACAGCTCACGATAAATGCTAGAAGAAAATAGAATGAGAAGATGTGAAAGCAATGGGGAGGGTGGGTGGCTATTTAGAGGCAGCCTATCTAGAGGCAGCTATTTAAATAGTGTAGTCAGGGTGGGCCTCTCTGAGGAGGTGTCCTGTGAGGAAAGACTAGAATGATGAGAAGGAATCGGCTGTGCTGAGACATGGAGAGAGAGAGAGAATCCCAGGCAGAGGGCACAGCATGTGCAAAGGCCCTGAGGCAGGAGCAGAGCCAACAGCCACTCTCTCAAAGCACTGCTGTCCTCACTAAGGATTCCACCTCTCACTGCCAGAAAAGCTAGACTGTGGGGTCGGGGGGTCTGTTGCCTCTTCCTTTAAGACAAAGGAAAGGAAGTGGGGAGGCAGACTAAATGCTGAGGGCCTCAAATTGCTCAAACAAATAGTTGCTATGAGACTGGACCGTGGAGAAGGTGGTGTGAGGAAACGCAGCATCTCCTCCGCTGTGGTCTTAGATAAACGAGCTTTCGCAGCCCTCCCAGCTTTTACTCTCTTAGGGCAGACACGAGCAATCTTGGTTAAGAGGCAGTAAACCCGGCCCCGAGATGCTTGCTGCAATTAATACAATCCGTATCGATTCAGACTCTGCCGGTGGCCTCATTCATTGTCCAGCCCAGGGAGATTAACCCCTATAAAGAATCCATATACGTTGGGTGGGAAGATGAAAAGTATCATTACTTCAAGGAGCCTTAGCATCAAGTGCAAACCAATTTGTGCAGGACACACCTGTGTCTCAACCTGACACCTGAGGGTGGTGCACAGGAGTCACGGAAGAGATTTCAACACCAAAGAAACCTAACTACAGTCAGACTCCAGAGTCAGCATGGCCAGCAAATAACATCAGAAAAACCACAGGGCAGGCCAGACACTCGGGGGCGCGTGACCACGACGATCGTGCTACTTGGGTGCATCCTGAAATAACCCTCTAGAAAGGGAAGGTCTCACGGAGGCACCAGGTGAAGCGCCCCTGAGGTCTGGCTTGATTCAAATTCTGACTGATCTCTGATGGTTGTGGCCCACTGGGATTGCCCACATGGGCAAGTGAGCCAGTTACGACCAGGCGCGGGTTACAAAGATGCTCCCAGCAGCATGCTGGAGCCAGCACCCACCATCTCCAATCCTTAGATACTCAGGAATGTTCTGAGTCCACTGTTAAACCAGTGGTAGCCTGAAATCAACCATGATCAGAGTATTTACGCCACGGAATTAGGCAAAGACTACAATCAGTGCTTTCTTTTCTTTTCCAGTGAACCAGTTTGCCAGCACACCACTCTCCTAAAGCCCACTTCTACTATCCAGACAAGGAAGTGAATCAGAATCAAGACTCACACATCATGTGTGCTGTAGAGCCGCCCCAGCTACACCCCTGGAGTTCACTGCTCCCACCTCTAACCCTGGCCCAATGTGAGGCGAGGTCAACCAATGTCATGGGCTGAATGTTTGTGTCCCCCAAATTCATGTATTGAAATCCTAATCCCCAATGGGATGGTCTTAGGAGGCTGGGCCTGTGGGATGGGTTCAGGTCCTGAGGGTAGAGCCTCATGACTGAGATTAGAGCTCTTATAAAAGAGACCCCACAGAGCTATCCCACCTCTCTGCCACGTGAGGACACAACAAGAAAATGGCTGTCTGGTCCTCACCAGAACTTGGCTGTGCTGGCACCTTGATCTTGGACTTCCAGTCTCCAGAACCGTGAGAAATAAATGTCTGCTGCACTGAAGTCACCCAGTCTGTGGCATTCTGTTAGAGCAGCCCAAATGGACTAGGAAAACCAATCAACATTCCGTCCCCTGACCATAGTAATGACACGGGGGAGGGCCTATGACCGAAACTGGACCAAGTGAATTTTAAGACTGAGAAAATAATGCTCTTTCCTACTGGAATTAAATGAGAAAGGACGTAGCCTGGGGGAGGTGTTAGAAGCCATCCTGCGACCACGAGAGGAGCCAGCTTTAGCCCAAAGACAGCACAGAGAGGAGCAGAAAGAAACTAAGTCTTGGTGGATGTCATTAAGTCTCTGGATCAAACCATGCCTGATGCTCTGAGCTTTCAAGTTATTTGAGTCTAGACACTCCCTTTTAATATTTAAGCCACTTGAGATGCATTTTCTTTTAACGGAAAGATTTCCAACCAACGGAAATGTGAAACCAACCCTTTACAGTTTGGTCCTCCTTGCCTAACTAAATGGATTCATTAAAGCTCTTTCAAATTACTAAATCGCTTAATAGCTTTGTTTGTACTCTCAAGCTTTTAAAGGAAAAAGAAAAAACCACCATCAGTGAAGAACACTTTACGTCTCACTCGAGCGTTGAAATCCGTGAACGCTGAAGCATATTTGCGCAGCAGAGGTGATTAATTTGTTTTTCCACTGCTCTTAATGACTTTCTGTTCCCATTTCATCCTTGAGGATGCTTTTCTGGCACCAATCAAAGGCTGTAAACACACACCTCCCAGTGATCGGATGGCGGGGGATGGTGGAGGTGATGGGGATGTTTCAAGCTCCGGGCTTTAAAGAGGGATGGGGGGGTGTCATGAAAGGGGCACTCCCTGTTTAAAGCGTGAAATTGTACAAAGCTACAGTTGGAAAGAGACTTAATGGTCACCTACTCAAGAACAAGAGGGAAAAAACAGGTCCGAGGTTGAACAACTTATTGACAGTCACAAAATTCCAACTCAGAGCCAGGAGCCAGGCCGTGGAGGCCCGCTCTCCTGACTCTGGGGTCACGGGGCACTGGGCATCCCAGCCAGGACGGTCCGACAGCCACGGGAAGGGAAAGCCGGGGTTTGCCGGGAGCAGCCTCTCTCCGTCTCCTGGTGTGGGGACCGGCGTCAGCCTATGTGAGTTTCATGGACTCGCCTCGTGCACGCATGGACACGCATGCACACGCACACACACGCACAAACTTCATGCCCTGTATAAACACTGGAAGGCGTCACCAAAAGTGCAGGATTGGTTATCACTGAGTGTACGCGTCACTGATTATTTTGTCCTTAATATTTTTATGCATCTTTATTTTCTAACTTCTCTATAATAAATAATAACAAATGAAAAAAATTTCCTCAAGGCTTTCAAGATAAGAGGAAAAAGCACATTTTGCACACTGCTGACGGGAGAGGAAACGGACCCAACTCTCTGCGAGGCAATCGGGAGCTATTTATCAAATAGCCTTAAAAATGTGTATTTTTTGACCCAGAAATTCCACTCTGATAAGTTTATCTTAAAGGATAATAATGGACATGACTGAATTATCTTGTCTTTTAGAACCACACACATAATGTAGTCATTGTTTAAAAAGCATAAAGAAAATAAAAACTACCTAATATCCCCCCAAAATACATTCAACCTAAATACTCCATTTTCTAAATATCCCAGCAAAATAAGATTCAAACAAAAACATCAAATGTTATCCACGATGATTTTGGTGGGATACGTTTATGGATGATTTAAATTTTTTCTAAATTATTTTCTATGCTTAATTTCTACAACAAATATATATCACTCTATTAATCAAGTAAGAGCAATCTAAAATTACTATAATTTTAAAAGGAAATGGAGCGTGCACAATAGTTATGACTGCTTAAAGAGTTAAGTAGTGAGGGACCCCAAGCGCCATTTCTAGTGTTGATTCCACAGCAATGTGGACCCAAGGTTCTCAATGAACCCACGACTGGGAGGCCCCGGGAACAGGGTCCTGGTTTTCCGCCCCAAACAACAGCGACAAGGTCAGTCAGAGATGTGAGGAGGAAACTGACGGAGGAGGGTGTAATTGAAGGGGGCGGAATCGTGCTAAGCGTGCTGGTATGAAACCAGCTTCTATAGCAAGTGAGGCACTCAAGTGTGGGGTTTGACGCAATACGCGTTTATTTCTTCCTCACAAAATCAGTCAGTGCGGGTGGTCCTGGCTGGTGGCACTCTCCCTCCGCGCGGCAGCTTGGAGACCCAGGGCCCTTCCATCTTATGGGTTCCCCGTTGCCCTGGGCCTTGCAAGCCTCAGCATCCGGCCGGCAGGACAGTTAAGAAGTGTTGTGCTTCTCTGTCATCTTGGCCCAGAAGTGACACACATCACCTCTCCTCTCCTCTCGTTGGCTGGAACTCGCCCCGTGGCCCACCCAGATCCGGGGCTGCCGGGAAACGTGCTCCTTAGCCGACAAACAGCCTCACAGCCACTCTATGCCGCGGGACAAAACAGCTTAGGTGAACAGCTAGCTCCTCTCTCCACAGGGGGTAGTGCGGGCAGCAGAGGAGACCCTCAGACAGCGGACACCCCTTACTGTGACCAACGCATCCTGCTTCGCCCTGGACTCTCCCAGTTTGTCACCGAGAGTCCCATCAGTCCTGGGAACATCTGGAAAGGGACCGTCCCACCCCCTCCCCAGAAGTTTGACCAAGACAACAACCTTAAAAGGGAGGATCTGAGGCCCAGCTGCCCTCCCGGAAGAGGACACGGAGGTCCTGGGGCGTCCCGCTCAGTGACTCCCGCAATGGCAGGTATGGAAACCTGTCCCACATCCCTTCTGCCCACGGGCTCGGGATAATCTGAAGTGGAACCATGTTTGCAGGTCGGAGGATAAACAGTAACACGCATGCCAGGGCTCTGAGGAGGTGGAGGCTGTACTGAGGACATAGTCAAAGCTGCAGAAGCCAAACCTGAGGGCAGGCCAAGTGAGCGTGGGTGAACCCCTGAGTGACCTGCTCAGGGAGAGCCGGTGGGGGCCGGGAGGGAGGAAGGAAGGAAATTGCTTCTGCTCCTTTAGCACCAGAACCGAGGGGCATTGCCTGGCTGGGTGGCTTGCAAGCTGTGCCACAGGGTATGTTTCTACCCCTCACGTGCAGTGTGCTCTCTAGGGGCCAAACTGTGCCCACTCCCCAAGAGACAGCTGCCCGTTTTGTTCTTAAAAGCCCCCAAGGGCACATTAGAGCACCCTGCAGCCTGTGCTGCCAGCGCCTGTCTGGGCTGCAAACAGAACTGCTTTTAACGCCAAGTCTGTGCTGTTTCTTATTGACACAGCCCTCTGTTCCACGCGAGCACCTCAAGGCACCTCGTGCCTCTGTCTGCGGCCTCGGCCGGGGAAGCCCCCCCACGGGGCCTGACCCAGCGGCGGGGGGCTCTGCGCCCCCTCGGGCAGCACACACGGCCTGTAGGCCCGAAGAGCAGGTCGTGTCTTGGCGTTTGAAATCCAGACAGAAGCATTCTGAAGGTCGTGCTTTCAAATACAAACGCAGACCTCAGTCCTTCGCCCTGGAAGCCCGAAGTTAATCTGACTGTCTGAAGATACCTTTTCACCAGTTCAGTAAATGAGACGGGGCTTGAGTTGTTTTCTTAACCAATCGTTGCTTTCTGGGGGGCAGAGGGGAGAGACGGAGAGAGAGAGTTCCCTTCAGAACAGGCGGTTGCTCCTATAATTTATAATTTGGGTCTTTGCCCTAAAAGGAAATTGCCAGAACTAAATGTGAGCCTCCTGACCTTGAAGGAAAATATCAGAGAGATTTCAAGAAGTGTTTTCTTGAAAATTTACACAGTCTTGTTTTTTAAAAAGAAAAATTGTTTTTTAAACCTGGTTTGTAAATGTCACAAGAAGGGTGCTGAGCACAGTTGAGACGGCTGCAGAGCGTGCTCATTTCTGTGTGGAGAGAAGATTACGGCTGGGCTCGGGACAGAAGGTCCAGCCTCTGGGTTTTACGAGTGTCTCAGCTCCAGAGTGAGGCTATCCGTGGTGCTTCCTGGGGGGAACCGTTGGCATTAGGAGTCCCACAGAGATGGGCCCCTTTCCATCTCACTCTGCAGGTTCCAAATGGCGCACAGTTCTCAGCACCACCTGTGGGCCATGTGGCACAGCAGGCAGGCAGGGGTGACAGAGGAGCACGCCACACTGGCTACCCAAGGGGCCTCCGGGGTGCTCAGAAAGACAGGTATAAATGAAGGAGTTGTCAGAGTGAAGTGCACGGATGATGATAAGACAGGCGGTGTGATGATGGCAACGAGGATGCTGATCTGCACTCACTGAGTTCTTCCCGGGCGCCAGGCAGATTCTGAGCCTGGCGTCCGATCACCGTAAGTGTATTGAGTCATTTAATCCTCATTGCCCCCTATCGAGCAGGTAATATCACCACTCATCTTAGAGACGAGGAAACTGTGAGCAACGCTGAGGTTGAGTGACTCATTCACAGCCACACGGTCAGGAAGGAGAGGAGGCAGACTTCACACCCAGCATCCACCCTCAGGCCCTGAGCTGGCCCACGGCCCCCTCCTGGCCCTGGCATGGCCATCGGAAAACTAACATAACCGCACAGTGGTGGGTCCAGGGGAGGAGACCTGGACTTCCCCTGGGCAGAACCTGGATACAGCCTTCTGGATGGGTCTTTTCCTTTCTCCTGATCTCTTCAAGGAACCGGCCCTTTCGACATTGTGTGTGAGACATACTGCAGGGGCCTGACCCAATCAGGCCCTCCTGGGAGAGAGGACCAGCTTTCAGTTTAGACGAGGCTGACGTGGGACTGGATCTTCTAACAACTAAAGTGGGGTTCCTCGGGGGACAAGACTGAGGATAGTCACTACGGAGAAAAGTCAATGCCATTGACCTATGATTTCATCCGAGGGGACAGCAACCAGCTAACCTTGTGGAGAGGGTTTGGCAGGGGCGCTGAGAGCAAATAATGAAGTTTTATTTTATTATACTTACGAGTTCCTCTGTTCAACCTAACAGCTTTAATGGTCTTTCACAAAGTATGTGATTTCCAATCTCTGTTGCTACCCAACGTGTTTCTTTTTAAATTTCCCTTTTGGTATATATTTTATCTCGTTTAAATATGCCTATGCTGAGAAGATTCAAATCAGAGAATGAATAGCTGGACATGAGCCAAACCATATTTCAAATGTGGATATATTTAGGAGCAGAGAGTTTTTGCCCTGTGATGCTGAATCCCAGGGTGCAGGGTTTTTTTTCCCATCCTCTCTCCATTACTGCATTTGACCTTCCCAGCACTTACAAAAGACCACACCAACTAACAACTAGCTCAAGAGAGTGGCTCTGTAGAGGGCAGGGGGCCACAGCACCCGGAGCCTGAGGCTACCGGTGAGGTCAGCCTGGAGCAGGGAGACCCAGCACAGCCACAGGGCTCAGATTCTGACTCCAAGGGTTTCCATCTGCTTCACCGAATTCAACAACTCCCTTCCGCCTGCTGCGTTGGGCGCCAGCCAGATGCCCCTGGTTCTGAAACACCGCACCACCTCTGGGACATGACAAGGCCTGACTTCTGCGGGCAAGAATGGGAATTTTATTATCTGTATTGATATATTTACAAGAGATGCAAAAACTCTTGCATCATCTCTGTTCTGCATTTGGAGAAAAGGCAGCATTTCAACTATGAAAAAGAGGAGACAATGGCATTTTGAAAAAAGGAGACCAGGAGAGTCATATTTCACTAAGTAAATTGACAAAAGGTCAAAAAGCTTGATCCTTGCCACAGATGTGCTTCGTCTGCAAGCTGAACCGCCATTTAAATATTTATGAGCAAGAGCTGTAAGTGCAGCTATGGTCGCCCTGAGCCCACGTGGGAGCTGGGCGGGGACCATTTGATAAGAAATAACGAAGTTCCCTTCCCTTCCGAGAAGGCTTCTGTGCAGGGAGAGGCCGACATTTCTGCTGGGGAGGATTCCACCCCCACCAACCGGCCAGTGGTCACTGAGTGCTCACTGCTGCGTCCTGGATCCTAAAAGAACACAAGAGACGCTCAGGGGTAAGGGACCAGGCAGAGGTTGCAAATGTACACGTGAAGATGTGCCTCGACACCCCGCTCTGTGACCTGCTCCCCCACTGCTGTCTCCTCGTCCACCCCCATCTCTCCAACATTCCAGCACCAGTGCTCCTAGTAAATCACGTTAATTCCGCCTTTGTGGGAAAGACTGAGGATCTACATGAGGGAAGATCCAGAAGGGTGTGCGTGAAGGGGGCAGGAGTGGTTGAACCCAGTGGTGTCCAAGAGAATACAATGCGAGCCATACACGCAATTCTAAATTTCCTAGGGCCCACCTTTGTAAGAAGTAAAAAGCTATAGATAAAATGAATTTTAATAGTCCATTTTATTTGACTCGATGTATCCAAAATATATAACAAATATAAAAGTTGCTAGTGCTATTTGACATTCTTTTTCTCTTACTAAGTCTTCAAAAACCAGTGTGTTATTTTAAAATTATGTGTTTCTATTCAGACTCGCCACATTTCAGGGGCTCGAGGGCCACGTGAGGCTCCCGCGTTGGGCAGGCAGGTGTAAGGGACGGGAGGGGTACACGGATGATGCCGTACTACGGGAATGAGAGGGCAGACTGGAGAAGGAAGGGAGGCAGGAGCTGCTGTAACACACTTGGGACACGTCAGAAAGTGGGGTACTGGCAACAGCCCCCTGGTTGGTAATTGAGAGTAAATATCCCCTAAGATTTTGCCTCCACCTCTTCTCCTCCTCCCTGCCCTTCTCCCCTGCGGAATCCCACGGAGACCTCCAGTTTCAATGATTACCTATATACAGGTGCCACGTGACAAGGGAGCTCAGGGAACACGTAGGTCCCCGAGAAGATTCTGGTGGAAACTGTGTGGTGGGGAACTGCGGGCGACACGTGGGACCCGATGAAGAGGATGAGATCTAGTCTACACTGGAGGTAGAGTAGTCCACACCACTCTAGTCTACACTACGAGCTCCTGGCTCTGGATCAGAAAGAGTCGTGATTTTAAAACGGTGCACGCGGGACTCTTCCTCCTCACACTCCAGAACCAGTGGCCAAAACTTGTCTCCAGCAAACGCTGGAGTCTGCCCCGCCTGCGCCCCCCACCCCAACGTCAGTGCTTCTGTGGCCAGCGAGGGCCAGCGAGGGCCCTCTGCTTTCTCTGACCATTTCAGGTTAAGACTCCAGGAACCTCTGTATGGTCATGAGCAACTTTACGTGGCAGAGCCCACCAAGGCTCCCGAGATGTCACTGTCAGAAGCTGAAACACGCAAGTCAGGCAGATCTCGTGTTCAAATATCCCTCACCTACCCACTTACAAGCCATACGATTTCAAATATTTCATAACAGGGTGGGGAAAGGGCCCTTAATGTGGAATACAGACAGAAGCACTGCATTTCAAATGAATACATGATCCCACTGAGGGCGGCGGGGGAGCTTCCCTGAGTAACTTATAAATGCAGCGCGTGAGGTACGTACCCTTGAGCTAGAGACAAAAAGAACTGCCAACATATTGAACTCTACTTAGCAGCCCGTTCGTTCTCTAGGATTGAGCAGATACATAAATCTCTTGTGTCAGATGGATCTGGGTTTCTCCCTGTCAGAGAGGGGAGTTAGAAACATGGAGGGGAGGTCACAGGGAAACCTGCAGGGGAGAGTGGGTTTGAGAGTACTGTTACGAGATCGTGGTTCCAGATGGAGATAAAGAGACACATGGACGGACTTGGAAATAGACGTAGAAACACACACATACCCCAGCTCTGTCCGCTGACAGATCCTAGAGGTAGTGACACCCCAGTTACAATGATCGCATCTCACACCCAGATCTTCGTTTCTAAATAGCATTCTCCACCAAAAGAAACAAGGGCTCCTTCAAGAAATGGCTGATTCCAGGAGTGGGCCAGGGAAAATACAAGGGGAGCTGGAAGATCTTATGCTAAAAACTGAAGAAGAGCTGAAACATGATGGTCACATGTCAAAAAGACACAGGAACCAGCCTGAAAGGGCTCCCACTGGCTCTTTAATATGAGCATTAAAATAAATAATGATAATAAACTTAATCATAGAATAAAATAACCATTAATCTATACTGTTGTAAATAAACACAAATATATAAGTAGAGGGAAAGAGGGAAGCCAACTAATAAATACTGAAGGAACGATAGAAAAATCATGACTTTGCAAGTATCATAAATAGTAGTAATTGATCTGGAGAAGAGTCATTGCTGGATGCTAAAACGGGAGAGCCTTTGATGAGGAGCAGAATTGACGTGGTCCCAACGTCCCTCCCACACTTACTCACCAATTACAAAGGGAACTGGGTTGTTTTACAGCAGAGGAACTCAGACAGTACCTCGACCAAGCGATCACCGTTAACATCCTCGACAATGTGACAACCTGACCTCGAGTGTTTGCCCCGAGAAGAGGCTGCATCACCTCTGCCGCGTTGCAGCCGAAATGTGAAACCTGAATCTGGTCACGAAGAAACATCAGACAAGCCCTGAACAAGGAGCTTTCTGTGACACACCTTAAAGACGGTCGAAGTAACGGAGGACAGAGAGGGGCTGAGAAACCGATACAGGGGAAAGGAGGTGAAAGAGACTTCACAGCTAAACCCAACGTGCTGCCCTGGGTTGATCCTGGACAGGAAACGGAAGGAGGGAGGGAGGGAGGGGGAAGGAAGGAAGGAAGGGAAGGAGGGAGGAAGGAAGACGGCTCTAGAGGATCTTATAGGACATCCGAAAAAAAACTGAATAGGGACGTAGATTAAATCATAGTATCGTATCAGTGTTCAATTTCCTGGTTCGATCATGTTAGTGTGGTTTTGGAAGAGAATGTTCTTGTTCTTAGGAGATATACACTGAAACACTTAGGAGTAAAGGGAGTTTCACGTCCACAATTTATACTCAAAAGGTTCAGAAGGAGCATAAGGAAACAGGATGGAACGCAAGCGACGGAGCGATCCTCACGGCATGTATAGAATCTGTTCTTGCAACTTTCTTCTAAGTTTGAAACTATCACAAAATAAAGTTACTCAAAAAGCACCCCTTCTTTCTAAAATTCATACTAAAGGCCTTAAAACAAATAAACAGAGAAGGAAATACGGCAAATTGTTATTTTATCAGGACTTGGCTAGGAGTGTGAAAGCAGGGCTTCAGCAAGAGGAGATTCTGAGAGGACGCATGTTCCTCGGTCCCCAGGGCCTTGACGCTAGTGTTTGGGCCTCACGGGCTCCTTGTCTCCCAGCCAAACCACCCGTGAGCCACTCAGCCACAAAGGGTACCAGGCACTGTGCTCTTTATTTATCCCATGCTCCAAAAAATTATTTTTAAAGGCACGACTACGTTTGTAAGACAAAGTTTTGGCCCAAGATACCAGAATATCAATCGCACCCGATTCACCCCATTTTCACTATTGCCTCCTGTGGGTTCAGCCCTGAATTCTGCACGGAGGAGGTGATGCATGTCCGGCACCTAGATCCTGGCACATAGTGATCACTCAATAATGTTTATCAAATGAAGGGAGGAAGGAGGAGGGAGGGAGGGAGGGAGGAGGAGGGAAGAGAGGAGGGAGGGGAATGTCGCAGTCTTTTGCGGAGAAAGGAGACTTGACAGACTATGGATCCTGGCTGGAAACAGACGGCTCATTTAAGTTGAGTAATTTGAAGAGCGCTGAACAGAGGAATCGTTTACAGAGTTGTGGGCAGGGCACAGGCATCAGAAAGATGGGGAAGTCTCCCTGGGCCAGGCCAGCAGCATCTGGAAGCCCACCCCCAGGCCAGAAGAGGGTAGAGGAGCAGGAATGACCGTAACCGAGGAAAGGCCGCAGCAGCGGGAGAGGCCAGAGTGGACACTGCGGGTGGAGGCAGGGAAGGAGCAGACACTGACTGCTCCCCCAGCCCTGGCACAGGGCGGGACAGGGTCGCAGTCCTTAGAGGCCAGCCTGCCGGGCAAGTGCAGGATGGAGCAGGACGGAGCAGCAGGGAGCAGGGTGGAGCGTGGATCCAGGGCGCAGACACAGACAGGAGACGCAAGGCCGCTGGGGTGGCATAATCAAGAATCCGGCCAGCCTCTGCCCCTGGTCCCGGGAGGGAGCTTCTGAACCCTTGGGATTTCCGGGGTGACAAGAGCGTCCTTGTTATTCAGGGCGGCCCCAGGACCACACCTGAGTGTATCCTAATGAGGTAGCTCCTGGTGGGACCTTACGTTGTTTCTGGATGGGGGCTGGTGGAGCAGGAAAGACCCCGTGGCTACGGGGTGGGGCCCTGACCCACAGTGATGTCCTCCTGACCCTCTAGGAGGGGCAGGGCCTGGAGATTTTGTGGAAATCTGACCTAACTCCGGGTAGTTAGTGTCAGAATTGCATTGCAACTGTACATCCAAGTTCTGAGCGGAAGGCGACGGGAATAATCGTAGCCGACATTTGAATGCCGCCAATGCACCAGGTGCTCGCTGAAGGCTTTACCAACAATCCGTCATCTAACCCCCACCCCCAACAGCCCACAAAGTGAGGCTAATCTTAGCATCCTGCCTTGACAGACAGAAATGTCTCGGAGACAGCTCTGGGGGGTGAATCCACGCGGCCTGGCTCCAGAGCACAGCCGGGAGAATCGCCCGACAGCTTCCCGCCCCTCACTGTGGCTGGGGCTCAGAGGGCGTGTGGGATGTGAACCCGTGAAGAGAAGAGGGGAGAGCATTGGGGAACAGCGCAAACCAAGGCACGGAGGAGGGGAGAGCAAAACAGGCACGGGACAAAGCAGACTTGGCCGAAGCCCAGGGCTCGTGCGGGGCTGATGGGGTGGTGTCCGCTCAGAACACGCACGCGGCAAGCACTGCATAATACACAATAAATCAGTTGAAGAACTGGAGTATGAGGTCAGACGTGAAAAAGTAAGATCCGGGGGAAGACATATGTGGAAACCCAGCAGTCTGTCCCCAGTGCGTTATGGTCGGAATAACCGTTTGAAGTTTAGTAGGATTCTCCATTCTGAACAGTAGACGCTGACTGTAAAAACCACTCAAGAGGTAACAGGCGTTTTCCTCAAATGCCCACACCTAGGGTCTGTCATGGGTGAATGCTGGCCCTCAAAAAGATGCGTCCACACCCTACTCCACGGAACCGGTGAGTGTCGTGTTATTGGGAAAAGGGGTCTTTGCAGATACTCAGTCAAGGATCTTGAGATGAGGACACCATCCTGAATTACCAGGCGGGCCCGAAACCCAACGACTACTGTCCTATGAGAGACACACAAAGGAGACAGACACACAGACAGGAGAGGAGGAGGCGGTGTGCCCACGGGGGCAGAGACTGCAGAGACATGGTCACAGGCCGAGGAGTGGGGACAAGGAACAGCCTCCCTGAGAGCCACTGGAGGGAGCGGGGCCCGCCAGCACCAGCAGCTTGATGTCAGGCAAGTGACACTGACCACGGATGCCTGGCCTCCAGAACTGCTGTCTCAAGCCGCCTCGTTTGTGTGATTCGTCGCAGCAGCCACAGGAAACACACACGGTCCTTGCGACGCTCAGAGAAGCAGGTCTTCCCGGCTGTAGGAGCACTTCCTCTCGGGAACCAGGGAGCAGGGTGGTGAGGACTCTCATAACAGCACCAACATTGGCCTTCCTCTTCCGGCTCCCGTCTCCAGGCCTCCGCGTGCGCTGTTCCCTCCACATGGCACACCCTTCCCCAGGTTTGCAGATGGCCGTCTCCTTCTCATTAAGATCTCAGCTTAAATGTCACAGATGCCAGCACCCTGGCTGACCTGACCCCCATTCCCAACACCCTTCTCCCACTAGAGAGACTAGAAAGGATAAATGCTAACTTATCCAGCCTCCCAGCAGCCATGGTTGTCACGTGACACAGATCTGCCCACTGGCAGGTCTAGCCCATGAAGTCCGCTGAGGGACCTTTTATGACAGCTTCTACTTTTCTGATTGGAGAGCTAAATGGGGCTGGTGTCATCCTTCCCACCATGAGCACAGATGTGATGCCTAGACCTACAACAGCCATTTTGTGACCTTGAGGGAAAAAATCCAAGAGAATTACAGAGACCCTGGCCCCGAATCAGTGTCGGCAGCTCCCTACTTCCAGGCCTCCTACTAAGTGAGAAATTAAACCCCTGTTTGTTTAAGCCATGGTAAGTCACATGTCCCTACTTTTAGATGATATAATTCCTAATTGATATATTTCCTCACCAAAGAAGACTTCCCGAACTACCCTGCATTGTCCCTTCCAGACGTCTCTACCACATCCCCTTGATTCATTTCCTCTGTTGCATGAACTAAAGTTATCTTGTTAATTTACTGACTCTCTGTCCTCCTCGACCCCGCCAATAGAATATCAGTTCTATGAGAACAAGGACATTCTCCATCTTATTCCCCCACCTTATCCCCAATGCCTAGAACAGTGCTGTGAAAAAGAACACACTCTGTGAAGATTTGTTTAACCCTCAACCTCAGCTCTGTTGAAATGTGGGGATGGACAAGCGCCTGTGGCACAGGATGAGTATCAACACACCACCCTGTGCGCTGTGGGATGCGGAGCAGCATCCCTGGTCTCTACCCACTAGATGCCAGTAGCACACCCTCTCCCGTCCCCATAACTGTGACAACCAAAAACTTCTCCAGACATCACCAAATGTCCCCTGAGGGCCGTGGAGAACTGCTGGTTTAATGAATGAGTGAGTGAATGAATGAATGGCCTCTCTAAGTGCACACAGAAATGACACCACATGAGAGGGGCCAGCCCAGTGGCATGGAGGTTTAAGTTCACGAGCTCTGCTTTGGCAGCCTGGGGTTCGCTGGTTCGGATCCTGGGCACGGACCTACACACTGCTCATCAAGCCATGCTGAGGCGGCGTCCCACACAGAAGAGCTACAACTCTACAACTATGATACACAACCATGTACCGGGGCTTTGGGGAGGAAAACGAAAAAAGAGGAACGTTGGCAACAGATGTTAGCTCAGGGCCAGTCTTCCTTAAAAAAAATGACACCTCATGACAGATGCTGGCGGGTGAGTCTCAAGAACCATCGTTTCTCGTCAATGAACCAAACGCTGTAACGGTCCTTGGGCCAGCATCTTAGCTTAATCATTCTCGGATGTAATCTGAGATGTGATGTGACACGATTTCAGGGCAGAGGAGGGTCATGTTTTTATATCTCCCACCTCCAACGGAAGCCTAAAATGCCACAGATGAGCGATGCTTGTCCGGCCAGTCGTGTCCGACCCCCTCAGTCAACACTGAGAGTTCTAAGATAATTCCAGTTAAAACCTCAAGTCTCTCCCTAAAACCACGCTGCTCTATTTCTAAGGAAATTTCCACAGATGGAGACAGAAATAAACACGCACTCTTGGCCAGGTCTGAATCTCACAACACAACTCGTTAAATCAATTAAATCACTTGCTTGGCAGAATTATTTATGGAAATAAGAAACCATTTTCCATCAGCAAGTTTGGGGTGGCCAAACACCGTCTCCAAACGTGGGGTGAGCTGAGCTCAGCAGATTCACAGAGTCTGGGTGAACCAAACCTCGGATTTCATGAAGCATCTCTAACTTTTCCAAACTATTTCAAATCTATTCAGGACGTTGCATCTCCCAGAACAGCCCTGCAGGTGGGAAATAGAAGCATAAGGGACATCGATGGCTTGGCTAAGTCGTCAACAGAGCAAGAACCAACCCTTGAGAGCTTTAACAGCAAATCACACGCTGGGGTCAACACCACAGAGGCCAGCATGGCGGGCAGGTAATGAGGATGAATGAGCAGGCAGGTGGGGGCCATGGAAAACTGAAGACAGCCTGCTCCTCCCTGCAAGCTGATTGTGGCCACGCAGAAACAGAGAGGGTATTGCCAGAGCCTCTGATTGTTTTCAAGAAAATTGTCAGAAATCTGGAATATGGGAAATGTTTGTGGTTTGGGTTTTTTACATTGTCGATAAATTCAAAATTGAAAACGCAACATGTTTGCAGACCTTATCAGGGCATTTAGATCAACACACTGTGACTTTCACTCTTTTCCTTCCCACACGCCTTCATTCCTTTAGGTGCAGTTTCGAGTCATTTCCTTTTTCTCACTCAGGGATTGGTTCTGCCCTCAGCAACACAAGGAAGTCCCCAAGGAATGGACAGTCTCTATCAGAAAGGAACACACAATTCTTTAAAGGAACAGCTTTGGGGAATCTACGACTCATACAGCCTGCCCCTGATCTTTATAGAGGAACATAATTTGGGCTGAATTGTTAGAACGTCCACAGAACTGCTCCCTGTTCGGGTTCCCAGTGAACTACAGGAGCTGTGGTCAGCAGAGGAGGTGGGGACCCAACCCAGCAATACCCGTCTCGGGGGCCAGCCCCCCCAGTCCTGTGTCTTGGGCTGGTATCCAATTCTCCAGGAGATGCCACCACATCGACTTGGAGCAGGTGTCCCCTCTTTCTGTCTTAGACACAACGAGGCCAAAAGCCCATTTGGTGAAACCCTAACAAGTGGTCAATATCCCGTCAAACTCCGAGCTGGAACCGAGGGTGCCAGGCGGTGAGGAAACGGGTCACCCTCCAACTACGCGATAGCAAAGTCCCCGTGGGTCTCAGTCCACTGACCGCAGAGGCTGGGCAAGCCCTGCAGCTCGGGGCTGAGGTCGGGAAGGAACTCGCAGGATGGCTTGCTCAGGAAGTCCAGCCTCCAGCCGGGAGGACAGGAGGCTGCGTGAGAGCTCACGAGACCTCTGCATGATGAGCATGTTGCCGTGCAAAGCGGAGGTGCCACGCGGGGGACAGGGCGGGATGCAAGGCGACACCTCTGCACACTTGGGCACCCAGGTCTGATCCTCAAGGCCAGGAATGAGGACCTTGTGTCCCTCACATCGTCATACCCATCCCTAACATGGATCTGGGGTTCCTACTCTACAGGCTGTTTTTGAATTCGGATAAGAAACGCACAACATAAAATTTACCATTTTAACCATTTTCAAGTGTGCAGTAGTGTGACATGAAGAACAATCAAGACATTGGGCAAACATCACCACCCTCTACTTCCAAAACCTTTCATGGCCTGTTCCCTGTCACTCCCCATACCCCCACCCCTGGTGATCGCTAATCTGCTTCCTGTCTCTGAGGATTTGCCAGCTCCGGGCATTTCCTCTAAGTGGGATCACTCACTGTGTGGCCTTCTGTCTGGCTTCTCTCACTAGCACCACGTGTTCAAGCCTCATCCACGTTGCAGCGTCCGTACCTTACTCCCCTTTCGGTTGACACATCCCATTGTGAGCATGGACCACACTGTGTTCATCCATTGATGGGCGTGTGGTTGGCTACTTATGTCTGTTCTCATTCAGTCATTTCAGTGGGCTGAGATGATTATTATTATCAATGTATTGATTTTATAGATAAGGAGCAGACTTCCGAGAGAATGATAACATTGGTCCAAAGACACGAACCGTAAAGGTGCAGAGCCAGGCTGGAACCCAAGTCTTCCTGAGACACCACCCCATCGGCACTCAAAGAAGAGTGAACCCCTGTTCCTCTCACCGGCCAGCTGCCTGTGTGGGAACAGGGAGACTTGGTCAGGCGGCCTCTGGGATGAAAGGTGAGTGGCCCTCCCACTCTCAGTTTGTTTGTCCCCGTCTCTGTGCCTGTGTCCAGAGCCCCCATCCCCAGTGCCATGCTGCCCACTACACCCTGGACGCCTTTCCCCCGGGGAGAAAGACCTCATGCCTCACTCGGGCGCGGCTGACCCTCCGTGCCATCAGCCCCAAAGCAGAACCGTTGTCTGCGCGGTCCAGGCCTCTCCTTGGACACACTGCCGCCTCTGCCCTACAGCCTCCCTGAGCCCCGCCGCATCCCTCGCTCCCCTCACCCACAGCCCTACACACCCCCCTCCTTCATCCGCCGATAAGTTCTGGGCGTCCGTCCACCTTGAACCCTCACAGTTCTTCCCCCAGACTTGCCCTTGAGAGCGGAATCCACAGGATTGGTTTCGGCTATACATCATGGAAAATCTGTGTCCAACAGTGGCCAGCTAAACTGCTTGTCCCCACTGACCAATCGGAACAAAACGCTGGTCTGCCTTGCTCCGGGTCCCTCCTGCCCCCGGCCCAGGACAGTGGCCACCCTCAGCCTGGCCAGGGACAGCCCCTGCTGGGAACAGGCGGCCCGGGATAGAACATTCCCTGACCTGCTGTCTGACGTGCTGTTCTTCCGCCCACCCCCCGCCTGGCTCTCTCTGGCGTCGTTTGCGCCTCCCCTAAAAGGAAATCCCGTTCGGCCCGACCTCGGAGACGCCTGTGGATTCTAGGCTCAGCGCGCCCTCCTGCCACAGCCCCTCGCTGCTTCCCCGGCAGGAATCCTTTCGAAGGAATTCTCCCCTCACAAGGCCCAGGTTTGTCTCTTATCTGACACTCGTCACAAGTTCTTGTGTCACTTGGATCAAGACCGTGGTCAGGGAACCTCTCTGCACCTCGTCGTCCCCGTCTGCAGTGTGAACGGCACACACCCTATACCTTTCCCGGGGTGGTTCAGAGCGCAGAACACGGAAAGCGTTGCACAAACAGAATCCGTGAGACCAGCGTCCCCTTCATCCCACGTGAGAAGGAAATTCAAACAAGGAGTTGAATCTGAGTCCCGGTGCTCTCCTGACATGATGGGTGGAAGTCGGGGCCACTGACGGTTATACATTTAACTCACCGCTGAGATTAAATGCGGTCGCTGTGCCAAGAGAGGGGCCGAGTCTGCCAAGACGAGGACTTGATGATGAAGCAAATCTCTGGCACAGCCGTGCTGGGCTGGGGCCCACGGGCACCCTCGGCCAGGCACTTAGCAGGCAGGCTCCAGCAGCCACGGGGGCGGTGTGGAGCTGTTGTAGCCAGGGCCACATCTTCCAACACCACTCGACACGTCGGAGTGTCACCTGCCAGCTGGCCAGATGCCACTCGAGGGGCCTCCTCGGTCAGGGGCCGGGAACCAGATGGCTTCCGTGACTCTGAGGAGCAAGGGTGTGAACCAAGACGGCGGAGACAGAAGGGAGGGGTGGCCAGAGGACGGAGGGAGGAGGGACAGCGACAGCAGACAAAGAGCAGCGGAAGCAGAGTTGGTTTGCACGAGGCCGTTTACAGGTAAGGAGTATGCACACAGCAAGTATGAAGCGTTTGTCTGGCACCTGGACGCTGCAGGGGTTAGAGATCAGCTTCTGAACGACATCACCAGGAGGAAGGGGGTGTGCAGTTTCCTTTTAGCTAATTCTTCATGTTCTTACCGTTTTACAATGAAAACATCACTACAGTCTTTTTCAGGTTAAAAATAATGCACACACGTACGTGTCATTGTCTCTGTACATTTCAGGCTGTAATTTTTCTCATAAAGTAAAGGAAAATTAAAGGAACACAGAATCTGTGTGAAGGGTGAGGGTCGTGTCTGTTCCGTGTGACTCTATGGTGTTTATCTTACTAGATGCTCGGTTCTTTCTCTAAAGAGTCCGGGGGACTGGACGCAGACAAAACAGACAAATAGGAAACAAAAGCAGTGCTTTCTGCAGGTCAGACAACTTAGGAGGGACGGAAAGGTAAGAAGGAAAAGTTTAAAAATGCAGACACGCCCATTGTGCAGAGTGTAAGGCTGAGGCGGTTTCCACCCACATACACATGTGGACACAGGGGCCTTTCCCAAGAGAGTACACTGACAGCCTGGTTGTAACTCATTGATGGGACGTCTGTTGAGCACCTGTGTGCTACGGGCACGGGCTCCGGGGCGTGAGCCCACAGCACAACATGTGCCAGCAGTAGCCCCCAGATGAACCCACAAATGACTTAAAACAGCTCTCAAAGTAAAATGGGATTTTAGAAAATTATTGCCAGGAGACCCAACAGAATGAGCCCAAGACCCAGACAGTCCCTGCCGAAAGGTTAGATCAGCTGTGGGACATCACTCATACGAGGGCAGGACAGGAGGGACGCACTATGGGAGTCATTAGCGTCTTAGGAAATGACGTGGGTCTCCATCGGGTTTTGCTGCCGTTCCAGACGTGGTTTGCAGCTCCCGGCCTGGTCCGGGCCGTTACTCCTGCCTGGACGCTCACGGCAGACCCCTAACAGCACGTGCCCCCGAGCTCTCCTGTCTCTGATCTGCAGTGACCTAGCTGAGTGTCTGTCTGTCCGCGTCCCCCTCGAGGAGGCAAGCTCACCCGTCTTGTCCCCGCGGGTCCCCAGCATGTTGGGGAGGGCCTGGCCACAGCAGGAGCTCAGGATGTGCTCAGTGAAGGGACAATACCTGCTCTCCTCAATAGCGGCCTGTGTGTGACCAGAGAGCTCGCTGCCTAACACCCACTCCCTCAGGCGACCCTTAAAATCCTCCCAGAGGATGGCGGGCGTCCTGCCAGCCCTCGAGGACGGGAGCTGGAGAGGCTGTAACAGGCGGGGGTGAGGCCTTTCTTGTCACCCTGGAACTAGTGACCAGAGGCAGGTGACCTACAAAGGCAGGGGCACTGAGGACCTCACCTTCTAAAGAAAGACGGAAGGAGGTGGCCAGAAGCCTCCCTCAGGCTCACAAACGAGCGCAGAACTGCCTGCTCTCTCTGAGCACCAGCCTTTCCCCGGCCCCCAGTTCAGCTGCTGCACTGGACCGTCAGAGCTTCCTCAACTGAGCGGAAACTTTGTGAACCCGGGCACACAACGCCTTTTCCGTAGCAACCCACCCAGTACGCGGGCCCGTGTAACCAAGACAAAGGTTTCGTGACCCAGAGCTCTGTGCAGCGCGCTTTGATACCTTCCCTTCTCTCCCGCTTCCTGAAGGTGCCGTTATGACCCACACACTGAGTTCGGGAGTCGCTGACGGGCTGAGGCCTGCATCGTGAAGAGCCTGCAGTGCACTGCTGGGGATAAGTCATCGGGACACGTCTCCTCCCACGGCCCTCATCCTGATGCTGCCATGCCAAATGGCAGAGGTTCTGCGAGGAGCAGCGAGACGACAGGCGGAAAGGGAGCCGGGACAGTGCGGGTGGGCGTCAGCAACGACTTCCCTCTTCTCTCCCATTAGACCTGACACGTGAGCAAACAGGCCAGAGAAGGCTCCTGAGGGTCCGAGATCATCAGGAACGTGCCCAGACACAAGAAGCTGCATGTACCCGACCCCAAGGCTGAGTAGGGGAGGGGATCCCCCCCGCCAGCAATTCGAGAGGGAATCCCGGGTGCTGACTGACTCAGTGACAGCAAGAGCCCACAGAGCCGGTCAACGTGACCCCCTCAGAGGGGTCGGGAGAGAGGCTCTGTGAGTTTCCAGGCTTCGTGACGAAGGACCACAAACGGCACCCATTCAGCTCATGGTCCTGGAGGTCAGAGGTCCAGGCGGCCCGGCCGGGCTCTCTGCTCAGGGTCTCAGGGCCAGAATCCAGGTGCTGGCCCCGGCGGCTCTTGGCTGGGGCTCTGCAGGAGAATCCACTCCAGGCTTGCCCTGGGCGCTGCCGGAAGTCAGCTCCCTGTGATCGCAGGACTGAGGAGCCCGCTTCCTTGATGGCGGCCAGCGGGGGGTCCCTCAGCAACTAGAGGTGGCCTTCTGGTCCTCCACGTGGCCCCTCCGTCTTCAACATGAGCAACGGTGTGGCAAGTCCTTCTGACTCTCCCTTCTGCCCCAGCCAGAGAGAATGCCCCCCTCTGAAGGACTCGTGGGGTTAGAGCAGACCTTCCCAGGCGGCCCTCTGTCTGAAGGTCAATGGTGCCACGTAACGTAACGGGACCTCGCAGTGAAATCTCATCACACCCGGGTTCCGGGGATGGGGGCTGGGGACCTCGTGGGGGCGTGTTTAGAATTCTTGCCACCACAGAAGTCTCTGCCATTTCCTGTTGACCGAGAACCTGGGAGAATGTGGCTCCCAGCAGCTGGCACCGTCGTGCCACCACCAGGGAGGCCCGTTTCAGAATACAGAAAGAACAAGACAGACTCTCTGTTTTGGTGGCAGCATCTGGGCCCTGAGTCGAGCCAGACCTGATGTCTTCTCCACTTGACTACTCCAGGCTGGGGAGGGTTTTCTGTCCTTTGCAGCCAACCGTCCTGACTGAAATAATTGGGCCAGGCCCATCTTCTAGGTGGGCGCTGAGGGCTCCATTGTCAACCGTGGTGCCCGCTCGCCTCCGCTGGAAGCTCCGATGCCAAGGAAGCTATAAGAGGGCTGTTCTTCCTTCTGGTGGGATCTGACCTCAAGTGTCAGGAGCTCACAGGCCGGGCCGCCCCGGCCGGGACTCAGGACCACTTCTGAGGAGTGTGAAGAATCCAACGGCCATGAGGACGCCGTCACGGGGATGTCTCCCTCCCCCTCCCCAAATGAAATGCTCTGTAACTCACACGCCACCACAGTGTCCCCTGTGAAAGGAGGAACATTAACGGGCATGTTGGTGGTCGGAGGGGAGGGGGAGGGTGCAAACGGATTTCTCCTTCCTCAGAGGTCAGTTTTTCAGACAAGCTGCAAGCCCATCTCGACAGGGTCAGAAAAAGTATAAAGGGAGGGATCTACAAGGCCTCCAGGAGGCAGGGGTGCTGTTATTGTAGCTGGTTTCCCCACTAATTCCATACAGGACCCAAGGGAGGCCTGGGATTCTCTCCAGTCTGCGGACTTGGGGGTTCTGTGAGCAGGCTTCCCACAGAGATGGCGAGGATGTAAACGAATTGAGTTGGAGCCTTCACTGTACAGAGTGTGCGCCTACAAGTAGAGGGCCAGCCCCCTTCCCTCTGTCCCTCCTCTCATCCGTCTTTCCTAAAAGGAAGAGGGGAGTTGCCAGAAGGCCCCTTCTGCTTAAGAGGCTGGTACCAGGTAGGATCCACCAGCTCTCCCAACAGGACAACAGCCCGGCGAGCACGCAGTGTGTCTGCACACCCAGTTCAGATGTGGAGAATACTATCTCTCAATAGAAACTGGCTGGAAAATGACGCCTTCCTGATGGTGTGAACAGCCTTATTCTCTGTGACAGTCCGTGGGTGGTTATAGCCGTGCCTGGACCATCGCCGGTAGCTGATAAAGGTTTCTGGGATGAGTGGAGGCTTATAACTACCCAGGAGATGTGGTCTGTGGTGCCTCAAGGGGTCTGGGGAGATCAGCCCTGGAGGCTGCCATGGTGAAAAAGGAGCATCTGCTTGTTGGTAATTGTACAGAAAGAGTGAAGCTGCCACCGCTGCTCAAATACCCACCGGCGAGAAAGGGATTCAAGGGGCTTCTGCTGTAGGCTGGATTGGCCAGGAAGGGCAGCCTCAGCGGATGGACCCACCAGACAGAGACGGGGGGCCGGGTTTATTCCTGCCTCTGGAGTGACGCCTCCGTGTCCTCGGGATGGAGAAGAAATAACCGGGGTTCATGGCTGGAAGCCGTCCATCTGTGACCTCGTGGGGCGGGTGGGGAGGGGGAGGGAGAGAGCCCAGCAGATGGGATTTAAAACAGACCTCCTTTTGGCCTGGGTCCCGCGGGTCTGGCCCCGGCCCAGCTCCAACCTGCCACACAACCCACGTCCTGCTTCGTGTCGTTCCCCAGCTCCGCCCGCCTGCCTCCCTCTCCTCCCACCGCTCGTTTATGACGAGCCTCTTAACTGCCTGGCGTTGAGCAACCAAGAATGAAGATGATCTGTTGGTCCTTTGTTCTTCTTTTTATTTATTAAATTTTAATTAAAAACTGTTAAAGGCACCATCCCCTGATGCACAGAAATGAATCTCGCCAAGACCCTGGAGGACTCTTCCAGGCGAGGGTTGTTCCCCCTCCTCTCCTCTCTCGTGACGCCCACCCCAGCCCACCCCAACCTCGCCCCAGCACTGCTGCACCTCAAGGCAGGACCCGAGGGATTGTGGAATCAATTTAGTAGGTCTGAACACCACTTCTTAAATAAAACAGAACAGAAAGGAATGGAGTGGGTGGGATGGGATGAAATAGAACAGACACACACTTGTAAGTTAGGAACTATTCTCATCTCCACTTTACAGACAAGCAAACCAAGAGCAAAGGTCACACTGTGAGCAGGTGCCATGAGCAGACACGATCTGAACACGGAACCTCCTCCCATAACCCCCAAGCTCAACCCCATATTTTTAGCCGAGCACTTCCCGGAAGATGCTTGTCTGTCTCCCCTTCTGGCCTGTAAGTCTCACATGATATGACTTTATATTCTGGCACACAATGGCCGTGTAACAACTTGATTGAGTGGATGATTGATTGATTGAATGAATGAATAAAATGTGAAGAAAGATGCAGAGGCTTGGCTTATCTCTAAATTCATTTTTCCACTTTTTCCTGTAGCTCCAATCCTAAAACAATCAGCAGTCACACATGCTTGGGTCCTGCAGGAACTCACATAACAATACCATTTCATCCCCACCCAAGACGGCAGCTTATAGATTAAGTCCCAGAAGAATAGCACTTTTTAAAAATATATTTCCTGGAACCTTCTTCTTAAAGATAATTTTGGCAATTGGGAAAAGTCTGACTGTGTGTGAGCGTGCGCACACACACACACACACAAATCCAATTCCAGCATACAGACAACCTGCGGAAGAGAATCACCCCAGCGAAATTAGGTCAACCACAAAAAGTGACAGCTATTTATCCTATATGCTTTCCTTTAAAAGCAGTGACTCTCATCTCCAGTAAAACTCCAGGACTGCGTGAGAATCCACTCAGGAGCCCACCTCCAGAGAGGCTCGAGGGCCGGAAGATAAATGTGCACGGGGTGAGGAGAGCTAGTGTTTTGGGGATCACTGCTGCTGACCCAACATGCATTTACCCTTCTTCTTTTCCACAGAACCCAGGTTTTATTGGAAGTGGTAATGCCCCAGCTAAAGAGTTACATTTCCCAGCCTCTGGTGCAGGTGAGAGTGGGCACTTGACAGCTCTGACCAGTGAGATATAAGCAGAAGTCACTGAACGGTGTTCCCAAGAAAGCTCTTTAAAGGAGGATGCTTCAGCTGTCACTCACTTTTTTTGCCCTTCATCCACTACCCTTCTTCCCACCTGGAATGCAGACATAGTGGCTGGAGCTGCAGCTGCCATCTTGAGAGCATTCAGACAAGAGTCACTGTCATCAAGATGATGGAGCAGCAAGCTGGGAGCCTGAGTCTCCAATGATTCGGTGAAGCCGACACACCCCTGGAAGCTCTGGACTTCCTACACCTGCATTTTTATGCCACAAAAATATAAACCTTGGTCCTGTTTGAGGCACTGCATTTTCTCTAACGTGCAGCCGAGCATGATCCTAAGTGATCCATCGGGGACACTTCCCCTCGTGCACATGGACCAGAGGGGTTGTGAAAGCCCCAGCTGTGTGCAGGCCAGCCCTGCCAATGTGCTGTACAACCATAATCCCTGAGTGAGATCCTCCTCCAGAAGAGTGACTGTAACAGCTCTGCCCGCTGACCACATGAACACGCCAAAAATCGTGACTTTGGTGTGGACTCAGCTCCTTCCTCTTAGTTTAACCAGTTGCCGACTCCTGCCAGGTCTGCCCCCAGACAACCCTCCAGTCCATCCCTTCCTTCCATCCTGGGAGTCTTATCAGAGCCACCCACATCTCTCACCGGGACCACACAACCAGCCCGCTCCGTGATCGTTCTTTTTCCAGCCATGCCTCACTTCAGTCCACGCTCCATTGGGAGGCAGAGTGACTGTTTGAAAATGGTCATCTGATCATGTCATTCTTCCACTTAAAGGACTTCAGAGGCTACCCACCACCTTTAGGATAAAGTGCAAAGTTCTTACTGCTGCTTGCAACCCAACCCCTACCTCATCACCAAACTCACCGTGCGACTCTCTCTTCTCCTCACGCTCTACCTCCCAGCCATCCCGGCCTTCATATCACCCTCAATGCCTTCTCCTAAGCTGGTTCCTCTGCCTGGAACACTCTTCCCATCTTCTCCCTTGGTGAATCCCACTGCTCCCTCACATCTCTGCATAAACGTCATTTCCTCATCATGACATTTATGATTCTCTGGACGACAGAGTCCCCATGGTCACAACTCTCATTGCAGTTGTCGTTACTGTCCCATAGGAGGCGGTGAGCGATCACAAAGATGGTGACTTCTGACTGCCCTCCAGAGCAGACACAGAGAAAAGGAAGAGACCGTGTTGGACGTGTTCCTGGCTATTTCCTGTTCTCCGCGCAGTTCCTGACATGTGGTGCATGCTCCACAGACACCGGACAAGTGACCAAATGAAGAGAACTCAGTGCCTGAGTCGAGAAGTGGTGTCCAGGCCAGAGTGAGGATGAACCGGGTCTCACGACAAATCCGTCTCTAGCGAGTGGCACTCCCGTCATGAACGCAAACGTCCCAGGTGGTGGTCACAACGGGAGCCTTTCCATCGGGCCCGGGAGCCCCCTGTCAGCACAGAAATGGGGCGGCACTGCCTCCAGCTAAATGTCCAAAGCATCATTTTAGTAACCCAAGTGCCACAGGTCTGACCCACTTCCTCGCCCCTCATCGAGCCTTCCCTGAGTTCCCCCAGACCGTGAGACTACTTCTCTGCCCCTGAGACTAATCCTTTGTTGACTCTATCGCCGTCCAGCCTGACCTGCCACAAGGTTAGTGGAGGACCCTGCGTCCTCAGCCCCCATTAACCAAGATCGACACTTAACTTTTCACTTTATCTCCAGACACGTGACACCTAGTCTCTGCATGACACCAACAGCCTTGAAAGACGGTGCCCACCATACAACCGTGTTAAATGTACAACATTTAAATAAACCACTGAAAACCCCCCCTCGCAGCTGATCAAACCAAGAATAAACCAATCAGATTTCGGTTTCATGAGTTGTAACTACGACATGGAAGCCACTTTAAGTACACATGGGCACTCTTGCTGACAAGTCACGACGTCGAGTCAGGGCTGGGGGCCACAGTGGACCCCAAGCAGAAAGGCAGAGGTGGGAGAGACTATTCCCTGCCCCCAGGCGCAGGAGAAGAAAGCCTGACTTCTGACTGTCTAGAAACAGTTCCCCTGAGCTCTGCTCCTGTTGGATTCCTGTCTGAGAGCTTTCTGCAAGAAAACAACGTGCAAATTTCCACTGACTCAGCTCGTGTGAGTGAGCAGGAGCCTGGACTAGAAGACTCCGTGACTGCTGCCTGAGGGAATGCTCTGGGCCCACAGGTGTTGTGTGTCCTGAGGGCAGAAAGTGCTCCCTCCGTGTTCACCTAGGGGATAAGCAAATTCTTACTGAAACAGCCGGACTCGTTCCCTCGCTCACCCAGTCTGTGCCGCGTGCCCACAGGTGCCGGGCGCTCTGAGTGCGGGCGATGCGCTAACACCCAGTCCCCGTTCTGTGGAGCTCACATTCTCACTGGGGGGTGGACGAGCCAGTAACCCGATGAACACGACTTCAGAGAGTGAGGCCCACTCTGAAGAAAATCACACAGACGGGAGTGACCGAGGGAGGGGAGCACAGGGTCACAGGGAGGCTCTTGAAGGGCCGAATTGTACTGAGACCTAATAGGGAGTAGGAGCTGGCCGTGGGAAGACCTATGGGAAGAGCTTCCAGGCCAGGCAGCAGCGAGTGCAAAGGCCCTGAGGTGGGTGGTCTGCCCTCTCATTTAACAAAGGAGATTGGCAAGAATTAAAAATATGAAGTTCTACTAACACCACACTGAGCCTTTCTCCTTGGTTTAATGAGAAGGAATAAAGAGGAGTTGAAAAGGCTGAGTGTCCGGGGGGAATGTTTGGAGCAGTGATGTGAGTCGTCTTCAACTTTGACAGGTGAAGGTTATGCCCATGGGCGTGGAGGGAGACCGTGCAGAGAAGAGACGGGTGAGAGCAGCTCTCTGGGGAGCGGGCCGGGAGGAGAAGAAGGAGTGTGGAGGTGGGTGAGGAACCAGGAGAAGCCAAGAGAGAAAGGAGCCGTAAGGGGGAGAGTGTGGACAACAGCGCCAGAGGGGCAGAGCCGGACAGGCCGACATTCCGACGGTGGGAGTCAGGAGCTTGTGGCATCGTCAGTGAGGCACAGGGTGGGACACACCGGGAGGAAGACCACCTGAGACTTGAATAATAGGCAGCCAAGTCAGAAGCAGAGAGCAGGGTCTAGCTAATGCCGTGAACACCGACTGCTCAGTGCTGAGCGGCAGCAGCGTGATGGGTAAGAATGAGCGGGCAGTCACCCGGACCGAGTATTTAAGACGAGGATGGAGTGTTAGGCTGAAGCAGAAAAACACCAGAGGAGCTGACTGCCTGGGATCAAAGCCCGGCTCCACCTCTTAACAGTCACGTGACCTTGGGCAGGTTACTGAACCTCTCTCTGCCTCAGTTGTTTCATCTGTAAAGTGGAGATAAACTAGCATCTCCTTTACAGGATCACTGTGATGAGGAACTGAGTCGACAAGTGGGTAAGGATGAGAAGAAGGTCTGGTACACGGTTGGCGTAGACGGGATGTAGATTGGATAAACACTACTGCCACCACTATAATTGCATATCATAATCTGGTCACGGTAGAAGGAAGAAGGTGAGAGGCACCGAGTAGAATCCTGTCCATCAGGAGAGAGACCAGCCTCCTAGACTCAGCACAACTGAGCCCCGCATTCCTCATAGTCGAGAGAAACCTGGGTCACTTCCATTTTCCGAGGTTCCCAGTATATTAAAAATAAAGAAATGCCACAGCAGGATTGCAAGGTTTCTCGCATCCGTCTTGGGGACTGGAGGTGTCTCTTCCAGTTCTCCCCACGTCCGGGCCCTCAGGGACTACAGTCTCCTCCCTCCAGTGGAAATCAGGAGGGCCACGTGACTTGCCGTGATTCATAAAACGCCGCGTGTCACTTCCTCCTGACACCTCTTAGGGCCAGGGCGTGATGTGCTCCGTTTCCTTTTCCTGCCTCAGCCGTCACAAGAGCGTGTGCTGAGATGCAGGCGCCATCGCCCGTGTCCCTGGTGACAACGAGCAAGTGCCCCACATGTCACCACTGAACGCACAGAATGACATGAGATATACTTTTTTGTTGTTTTAAGCCCCCGAGATTTGAGGGTTGTTTGTCAACACAGCATAACCTAACCTATCCTGACAGATATAATTTTAAAGATTAAAGCTTTAAAAAAGAAAGCATTCGTATTCCACGTGCCTCTCTTGTGTAGCCTCTTTAGAAGATGACATGAAAAGATTCAATGGCCTTGGTACCCTAAGATCCAGCTGAACGTATTGTAAGGCCCTCCTGAACATCGGGTTCAAGTCCTGGCCTGGATCTAAATAGGAATAAGGGCGGCAGGTTCAGATAGTTCCAAGCTCCCCAGGACAGTGTGCCCTCGGCTTCCCGAGAGAAGGACTGGGAGAAAGCATCACCAAACGCAAGGAAACTCGCCGTGTGCTGAGACCCCCGAGCAGAGGAGCAAGTGAGGAATGGGCAGGGACCCTGCCAGACTCATGCCTTTGCTGCTTCTATTTTTTAAAAAGTCTTCAATCAAGAGAGTTTTCTGAAATAAAAATTAGTGAAAGACGGTTCTTATGATGGTTCTATAGATTTCTAATTACAGTTCCAATTAAAATTAAAAATCCAACACCCTCTCCACATCCCGATTCGTTTCTGAGGTTCCCTCTGCACAGGGCTCCTCCCTGTGGGCTCTAAGCTCTCAGATGACACATCCTTAACCCCCTTCTGCTGCCTGGGCTTCTCCAAACAGCACAGACTTGCACATACTCGACTGGGGAGATGTCTGCACTTGTTTTCAAACCAGAATCCATTTCCCATTGCTGGGTTCAAGCTGTGCAGGACGTTTCCCTGTTCATCTCTCTTCCTCATGTGATAACGAAACCCTCTGTCCATCCCTACCCTCTACAGCCTCTGCCACCGACAGCTCCCTCCTGATTTTTATGTTAAGAAGCTCCTGGTATGTGCACAACAGGACATGGCACCTTAATAAAGGCACACAGCACACTTGGACCCCACTCTAGCTCTACTATAAATGAGAATCTTGAGCTAAAATAGATAGGGGAGCCAGACGGGAGATGTGAATGGGTGAAGGCCGGGTGCGGCCAACCAGGAGGAACGGAGACTGATGGGCCAACAGGAGCTTAGGAGGGTCCTTCTGTCATGACGACCTTGGCTTCACCGATGCCAGAGTTTAGCTGCAAGCATGGGGACAGACAGTAGAAGCACAATACGGTCTTCAGGGCCCAAGAAATGACACACAGCACCCTCTGCGTCTCACTTGTAGTGACGCTGATGTCACTACTCCACCACCATGGTGGCCGCTTAAAGAGAAGAACTCCATTATTCCCAAAACTAACTCTGAGAGCCAAGTTCCGTACAGAGACTGCTAGTGCCCCCAGCATCCATTCTCCCCTGCATACTCGTGAATAGAGTTGTGTGGCTGGACATAGGCTGCCCAGGTAATGACTACCTTTCCCAGCCTCCCTTGCAGCGAGGTGTGGCCATGTCACTAAGTCCTAACCCATGAGAGGTAAGAGAAGCAATACTGCCACTTGTGAGTGGTGTCCACAAGAAGGGTGAATACCCCTCCCTCACCCCCACTCCATTCCCGGCCTCCGGGATGAGGTTGTGGTGATGGACCATTTGGATCAAACAGTTGAGGCCAACACCCCGGAGAGAGCAGAGCAACAAGGCAGAAGGAGCCTGCGATGTCCCAGTGTCAGACCTGGAGCCTAACCTGGACCATTGTTCAGCCAGGAGCACGTGACTCTAACTGTGGAAGCTGTTTCTCTTGGGTCTCCTGATAGCAGAACCCGTCTCCATACTAACTCAAATGCATTGTCTCACTGGCCCACACGACGAGGTCGGCCGCCCCTCCATTATCCCGAACAAGCTGGCCTTCTGCCCTCTCTCCCTGGCCCTTCACCAGCGACCCTGCTCCCCTCCAGAAGGGACAGTCATGATTCACCCCGCTGAATACCGCTCAGAAGACACTGAAGTTCAGTGCAATTTTGTAAATTTTATATTTTAAATATCCTGGCTTTTAAATGTTGGCAACCAATTTTAACAATTTTTTTCTTAATTCTATGTGGGCCAAACAAATGTGTGTGGTGGCACTCAGCCTTCAGATGCCAATTTTCAACCTCTGAGAGGCATCAGGGGACCCCAATTACCCACTGTTTTAAGGAAAAATGCTGCCTGAACTGTCCCTGGTCAGAAAACACTTGACAACCTTCCAGTCAGTGTTGTCTTTTCTCTCAGTCTCAGACCAGGCTGGCCATGTCCACAAAGGCTCACAAAACCCAGTCCCTCACCAGCCGTGTTCTCTCCCTCCATCCTTCCTGCAGATGTCACCTGAATGGAAGAGACCCCTGAAACAGCAGCTTGCACCCCCAAAGGATCTGCTGAGTAGACAACCATGGCAGTGGTTTGAATACTGTCCCCCCAAAGTCATGTCCACTCAGAACCTCAGAATGTGACCTTCTCTGAAAATTGGGTCTTTGCAGATGTAATTAAGGTAAAATTGAGATGAGATTGTACTGGATTAAATGCAATGAGAGTGTCCTAACTGGGGAGACAGAGACACAGAGCAGCGGGCCGCGTGAGGGTGAAGGCAGAGGCTGGAGTGACGCTCCACAAGGTAAGGGACACCTGGAGCCACCAGAGGCTAAAAGAGACGAGGAAGGACCCTCCTCTGAGCGCAGCCCTGCTGACACCCTGATTTCAGGCTCTATCCTCCAGAACCGCGAGAGAATAAATTTCTATCTTAAGCCACCAAGTTTGTAGTAAATTATGGCGCCCTGGGAAATCAATCCAAACACTAAACAAACACCAAATGTTCTATCACCCAACGGACACTTGTGAGTGCCTACTGTGTACAGGAAATTGTGCTAAGCGTGGTGGGCGTGCAACATGAGACGCGACCCTGCCTTCCAGGAAGTGGCTTTCTGGAGCAGACAGGAAGAACGCGAAGATCGCTAGGACACAGAGTAAACATCGGAAAGTGCTAGAACACCGACATTAAATTTCTGTGGGATTTCAAAGGCAAGCGGGAAATAATCGCAGTCGCAGGCTGCCGTACAGCTTCATGGAAGGAGTAACTCTGAGCTCAGCCTGCGTGGGGTAAGAGGGCGAGCGGGACGGCCACTCCAGGAGGAGGGGAGGCACAAGCCTGGTGCCCCCAGGCTCTGCACCCCCCACCACGTCGGTACACTCTTCAGTTTGGCCACTGGGGATGCCTGCCGAGTGTTTCAAACATCCAGAAGGACCCAGCAGGTACTGTGGTTTCAAGAAACAAAGGCAGTGAAGCACTTTCCGTCTCCTAGTCCACTTGCATCACACATTTCACTGCTCGTATTTGAGTTTGCACCTATATGGACGGCTCAGGCGGCCGTAACAAAACACCACTGATGGGGCGGCTCAAACAACAGTTCTGGAGGCTGAAGTCCAAGACCAAGGTGTCAGCAGGGCTGGTGTCACCTGAGGCGTCTCTCCTCGGCTCACAGGTGGCTGCCTTCTCGCTGGGTCCTCACGTGGTCTTCCTTCTGTGAGCACACACCCCTGGTGTCTCTTTGTGGGCCCACGTTTCCTCTTGTAAGGACACCAGTCACATTGGATTAGGGCCCACCCTAATGACCTCATTTAACCTTAATTACCTCTTGCTCCAAATACAGTCACATTCTGAGGCATATGATGCGTACGAATTTCCCGCAACTCAGCCCATAACACAACCCCTGAAGAAGCAAGGGATGCAAAGAGCAGAGAAGAATGGCAACAGCTAATTGCAGCACGTTCGGGGTGGAAAACAGTCAGGGGATGCAGGCGAGGGGACCCCCACACTGGGGCTGGTGTTAGATCTCTGGGCCTTGAGTGCCATCCGAGGCACTTGAGCTCGGCTCAGTGTGCGAGGTCACAGGTCCCTGGTTTCTGAAGGGAGAACAGGGTGAGACTCTGCTGACAGCATTTTGCTGCTAATTCTTGCCCCTTCAAGCAACAGGACCCAAATCATTCATACTTGATGGGCAGCCGCAGAATTCGTTTGTTTTTCTGCAAGATCTTTGGGCCAAATAACAGTACGTCTTTCAATAATGGATCCTTGAGCTCAGTGGGCAAAACAAGTAAGAACTGACTATGTAACTTTAAAATCAAAAAGCCAGGACATGCCCCCTCCCCCGACACATCCCCTTTCCTGGCCATAGGCATTTTCTGCCGTGCACACAGCCCTCAGCCTGCTGGATGCACGGATGACCCTCACACATGGACTTCAAGGAGGCCGAGAAATCTGGGAAGGGGTATTGCAGGCAAAAGGCCCCCACAAAAAGTAACGCAGCATCGACGAGGTCCCCGCGCTGATGCTGTTCTTGGTCTAGACGATTTCAGCCAATAATCCAGAACAAGCAGTTTCTATGGTCCCAGTTCCCAGAACAACTGCTCTTCATAACAAAAGAAGGAGATTGACTATTTGCGTTATAGCAGGGAGAAAAATCTAATCTATGGCTGGGCCGTTTGCAACGATTTTGGGTAAATTCCAAAATTGCCACCATCACAACCAATGATGAAACAAGCACCTATATGATCAAGGAGCTGGAGGAGAAAATGGTAGGATGGGGTGTGCGTGTGTGTGCGCGTGCGAGAGAGAATGTGTGTACTCCCTTCTTTTCCCTACTAGAACTTACAGAATTTCTTTTCAGCTATTAATTTCTTCCAGTAAGAACCACTGCATCTTGGTTAAGAGAGAAGGCTCTGGAATCAGATGATCTGGATTAGGATCTTGGTCCTCCCACTTAATTTCTTGGTGCCTCTACATACTCATCCATAAAACCAGAGTTAATAATAGGGCCGTGTGGAAATTCAACAAAATAAGGGACTTGAGTGCTTAGAGCAGGACCACACAGTGTGGTGGAGAGCATCTTTGTAACCATCCACTTCTCCTTCCTCCTGGGCCTAGACAACGAGACGGCGACTCCCAGCAATCAATCCATTGCAGTAAAATGCTGCCGCCCTTGGGACACCCGGAGAAGTTCATCGTCACAGGATCTTCCCGTAATGCCTGCAGGTCACCCGGTCACCACAGTGGGCCCAGGCTGGACCACGGGACTCGGAGCCTAAAATCATTGCGGGAGGTGCCGGAGTGTCGGCCGCAGCCCCACCAGGCGGCCAGTGGACCAGGAGCACAGCGCTCACCATGTATGCCCCCGTGTCATCTGCCTCCTGCAGTCACCACTAACAACAGTCACCTGTGCCATCAGCATCCTCTCCCCAAGCCACCCCCACCTTACTCCCTGAGGCTTGGGGGGACGGACCCTGTCTGCATAGCCCCGGCCTCGGGTCTGCCGGCCTGGCTCCGGGCAGGGCGCAGGGTCAGATCGCAGTAATCGGGGTCTGAGGCGCTCTATTCCCCATGTGACCCGCTGCCCCTCCTGACCCTGCTCAGCAGTCTACAGACGAGCCACGCCCACCGCCCGCCACCTGCCGCCGGCTCTGGGCTCACGTTGTTTTTTCACATTTTGAGTAAGATTCAACAACTTTAATGTGTGGAGTATTTTGGATTTTGTGTGTGTGTTTTTAAATGGAGATTCCTGGGGGAGAAAAAAGAAAAGTAAAATACTACCCCATAATTGAACAGCCTAGGAAATGCAGAGAGAGACAGACAGAGACTGAGAGAGGCGGGCAGGCAGGCAGGCAGACAGACAGACAGACAGAGACAGAGACAGAGAGCTAGAAGCAAGGAGGGAAGTCACAGCCCGCGTCCCACAGGTCACTCCTCAGCACAGGGCAGAGGCCTGGGCCCCCAGCGGCCTCTCCTCTTCACAGGAGGAGGGCCCCCTCTGCGCGGTGCGGGTGAAGGAAATGCTCCACCTTCGTGGTATCTTGAGGAAGCTCAGCAAAGCCCCTCCCCAATATGCCCCTTTCTGGCCCCAAATGCCCCGAGTGGAGCTCCCTCCTGGACTGAGCAGCACTTTAAGGGCCCAGCTCCCTCTGGAAAGCAGGTGGAGGACAAACCCCAGGGCCCCGTTGAGTCTCCCCCAGAACGGGGACCAGGAGGGGGATGCAGGGGAGCTGGGAGGAGGCAGAGGGAGGGGCGTGAGACAGGCAGGCAGGAGGGGAACAGCTTCTTTTGCCCAAAGGAAGCCTCCGCGGGTTCTCAGTCACTGCCAGGCCCTTGCCCACGTGGGCTTTCAGAAGGCCGAGGTCCCAGCCCCTTGTTCAAATAGTGAACAAATGTGCCCCAAGTGGCTGTTCTTAAATTCACAGGCAGTCCTCTGTCACGTGGAGCTTTCCGTGTCCTGACATGCTTTCCAGAGGCGTTCCGGGTGATTTGATGGATCCAGCACTTGCCTCCTGCCATCCCTCCATAGATCCATTCTCCCAAGTGCCGAATGCGTTCCAAGAGCCTTTCCAAGCTGGTCAAGGCGTGCAGCCTGGGGGACGTTCAAGATTCCCACACTCGGGTTCAACCACCTGGCTCAGATCCCAGTCGTGCCGCTGTCTGGCTGTGTGATCTCAGGCTAGTTACCTCACCTCTCTGTGCCTTTGTCTACACAGTAGTGATAATAGTGATACCCACTGGATGCGATTCCTGTGGCTGCTGTAACAAACTGCAGCAAACTAGGTGGCTTAAAACAGCAGAAATCCATTCTCTCACAGATCAGAGGCCAGAAGTCTGAAACCAAGGTCTCGGGGGCCGAGGGGAGGGTCCTTCCTGCCCCTTCCAGCTTCTGGTGCATCCAGGCGTTTGCTGGCTCGTGGCCGCATCCCTCCAGTCTCTGCCTCACGGTCGCAGGGCCTCCTCCTCTGTCAGTCTGTCTGTCTCAGAGGTCCCTCTGCCTCCCTTTGTTTACGTGTGAGCATTTGGGGCCCCCAGACGACCAAGGACAAGGCCTCCTCTCGAGACCCTTAACTTAATCCCATCTCAGCCGTGTAAGGTAAGAGTCACAGCTCCGGGATTAGAACATATCTTTTTGGGGCCACATTCGGCCCTCTGCACCTGTCTTATAGTGGGGCTGTGAGGATTTAATGAACTAATCCCGCACGGTGTTCACAGCACGGTGACGCTGTTGTCAGCTGTGACAGTGTTAACTGTTCTCATCATTATTATTATTCAGGGAAGGCATCAAATAGCATTAATCCAGAGAGTGAGAAGATGACTCTCTCCCCATTCTCTTCCAGGAGGATGTCTCGGGCAGGCGCTGGGGTGTCTCCTCACCGTCCTGCCCCTCACCCGCCAACCTGTCCTGTGATCAGAAGGGGCGGGCGGCCTCAGGCGCGGAGCCCAGGCGGGCGGGAGCGCGGCTGGCAATGGCTCCACTTGCCTTCCCTTCCCTGTGTCCGTTTCTAGGCTTATCTCATCTAAGGTGACAGAAAGATTTCATTGATGGCAATAATGTAAAATTTTGTTTATTTCTAGTCTACATAAATGTCTTTAAAGAGGAAAATGAGCCCACTGAATAAAGATATGAAGTCAGAATAGCACAGGCGTCAACAACTAGAACAGAGAGAAATCAGGATGCTGATGCTCCAGAGGGACAGGGAGAGGCGGTCCCACAGCTCGGGGATGAAGGAGACAGGTGAGCAGCCACGGCCTGGTGACGCCCGCGGGACACACTCGGAGGGAGAGGACGCCTCCGCCCGCGTGTGGGCAACGCTGACTGGACGCTGATGTCCCCACTCTGGAGAGGTGGAGCCCAGACCTAGACAGGTGAAGGGACCTGCCCGGAGCCCGGCGGCCGGTAACCACAAAACCAAGTCCAGAGCCCAGCTTCCAGAGCTGCCGGCCTGTGCCCTGCAGGGTGCTTTTACTTCTGGGGAGAAAGGAGTCTCGTTCCCCCTTTGTCATTTCCACGACTATGAGCCACAGAACCATCGTGGGGGGTGGCAGGGAGGGGACACAGCGGTGGCTGGCTCCCCTGCTCAGCGCTGCTCCCAACGTGCTCCCGGCTGACGGAAATCCACGCCGGCGTGTGCTGCGTGCCCTCCTGTGTCCAGGCTGGAGCTGGCTGCCCCCTCTTCCTCCCCGTCCCTCCCTCCTCCAGCTCCAGCTCACCGCCAGGGCAGACGGGGAGGGCTGCCAGCTGGTCACCCGCCTGCAGAAACGTCCTGTCTTCCCAGACCGCCCGCCAGGTCTCCCAGCCGCGTGTGGAGGAGGCCGCAGCCAGTCTCCTCAGGGCTCGTCAACCAGTGGAGGGACACACGGACGGACGCACAGACGCCTACGGTCACTCGCTCCCACCCCGCCATCTCTCTTCACACGTATTTCAGGCAGCTCTGCTCGTAAGAAAGGAAAAATAAATAAACTGCAGATGCATCTAGAAGACATCTGGGCTGCACTGCCCAGGAGCCCGAAGTCCAAACAGACTCCTAGAAGCAGTGCGGTGGGTACCCCTGCTCGCAGCAGAGACGGCGGCACCGGGAGACCAGCGGGGTGAGCCTACTGCTGACCTCCTCTGAGCCAGAGCCACGGGCTTTAAAGGAGCCATCACCCGGGTCATCGCAGTGCGGGCCTGTAGTGAAGAAGCCACACGTGAGCCCAGCCACGTCTCCTCGGGGCTGTTTCTGCGGATGCCCCGTCACAGGGTGCAACATGGCTGCTGGAACACTCGAGTCCCGGAGAGCAGGGAGAAGGGACATTTCACTGTTGTGTGGACGTGGCCACTGGTGATGGGCTATGCAGCGGTCGGCTCTGCCACAGCCAGCTGAGCAGAGGCAGGGCTCACAGAGAACACACCCTGCCAGGCTCGGAGTGCGGGGAGGTCTCCGTTAACACATCAGACGGGGTCCGGTCACTTAGGGACCATTGATATGATCCTCTAATTCCATTATCATCTTAATGACCAGTCTGTTTGGAGTCCAAGAATAATAGCAGTCATAACGCCAGCTCGCATTTATTGAGCCCTCACTGTATGCCAGGCCCTGCTCTAAATGTTTCTCAACGTTTAATCCATTTAATCATCAAAACGCCCCATTGGAGTCTCTCCGTCTGAAGGAGTGATGGCAACAGTAACAGTCATTGAGTGCTCCTCTGCACTGAGAGCGTTTCCTGTAGCGGCTCACTCAGTAATAGTCCTTCGAGGAGGAGACAGATACCACTGTTCTCCCATTTTATAGATGAGAAGGCAGAGGCACAGAGAGGTTAAGAAACGCACCTGTGGTCACACAGCTAGGGAATCGCAGAGCCAAGAAGAGAACTAGCCAGTGTGGCCAAGACTCTGCCCTCCGACCACGGCCAGTGCCACTCACTGCAGGCCGTTTCAGACAGACCGCTCACGGAACTAACTCCAGGTACCGCAGGGAGAGAAGAAAGTGCAGGGATGGCTCAGCACATGCCCTGGGGGCAGTGTGGTATGGTGGTTAGGGGCACGTGCTCTGTCTGCCCAAAGCGCCACGTCAGTCTTGGCTGCACCACTCACTAGGCAGTGACCTTACCTCCCAGGTCTCGGGCCCCCATCTGCAGGATTCGGAGAAGGATAGCACCTGCCTCGTAGGGTCATTCTGACGGATACACGCGTCAGTGATGCGAGGCATTCAGAACAGGGCCCGGCGAGCAGGGAGGGTTCAGTGAACATGGGCTACTGTGAGCCCTGCTATCAGACAGACGAATCATCAATGGAATGATCAATCAATGACAGATTATTACTAACCAATAATGGAATTATTCAGAAAACACCAATGGTCCCCAATGTGGCAGGACCCCCCCCCCACGGTACCTCCTGCCCCCGGGGGAGGGGGAGGACCTGCTCTGCCTCTGCTCGGCTCTGCCTCTGTGCCTCCTGCACACCCCCCACCCACGGAATAGAAATTAACTGTGTGAAATCCTGAAATGACGGAGAAAACATTAAGTAACCAAATTCATCCTCCAGCGGCAAGATTAACTTTTCTGTTCTCAAGAGAAGCAGAGAGCTAAAACCAGACGAGCTACAGACAATAAGGCACGGGTTGGGGGGGGCAGACCTGGTCGGGTCACATACCGCCCACATCCATGCACTTGCCTGGCCCACGTCCCCCGACCCTGCCCCTGCTGTCCCCACCCCTCCAGAGGAGGCCCAGGTGGGCAGAGCATGAGCAGGAGGAGACACCCACGCCTGAGGGATGCGTGCGTCCAGCACAGCGTGACCACCTGGAGGAAGGGACAGAGGGAGCCCCCCACCCTCCAGGAGAGAGGAAGACACAGGTCTCCTGCAGGCGGGGATACTCTGCACAGAGAACTAGGATGGAGAACAGATCCCGGAACCAGATGCACACCACCCTCCCCGGGAGCTTTTCAAAAGCACTTGTGTTCTGGGCCCACTCAAGGCTCCAGAGCACGTACTCTGGGATGGAGCATGGCGTCAGTGTTTCTAAAACAGACTTGTGAAGATAGAATACACCTATCATCTAATACATCCATTTACAGTGTGCAACTCAGTGGTTTTTAGCGTGTTCCCAGATATAAGTGACCATCACACAGTCAGTCTTAGAACATTTCATCACCCCAGAAGAAATACTGTGCCCTTCAGCCGTCATGGCCCAGTCCCCCTAGTTCCCCAGCCCTGGGCAACCACTGATCCACCTTCGTTCTCTGTGGACTTGCCTGTCCTGGACATTTCGTAGAAACAGAATCATGCAATGCGTGGTCCTTTGTGACTGGCTTCTTTCGCTGAGCATCGTGCTCTCAAGGTCCGTCCATGTTGTAGGACAAATCAGAACCTCATTCGTTTTTATGGCTGAATAGCGTTCTGTCGTATGGATACATCACATTTTGTTTATCCATAGACAGCAGTACGTTTTGAAAGATCTGAGGACATCACTGAAAACAGATTCGGATAATCGCACATGGTCTCTTCCTTCCTTCCCCTCCCCCCTCAGCTAGCATTTCTCCTTCCCAGACGCCATCTAGCTGTCCCCTAGGTTTGTTCCCTGTCCTTCCCTTCAAGTCCAGGTCTGACCTCTCCTCACTGTGGCCCTGCTACCCCACTGTCCCATCCCTGGTCGTTGCGTCGGCCCCTCCTGACCTCCTGCATCCGTCTCTCCCTGCGGCCCGTTCTCTAGCAGCAGCCAGTCAACACAGTCAGATCCTGCCTCTCCCCTTGGAACCTGCTGGTGGCTTTTACTCTCACCGAGAACAAATTTGAGGTCCTTCCGATGGCGACTGCATGATCTGGTCCTGCTTCCTCTCCACCCGCAGCACCACCACACCCCCTCGCTGCTCACGCCCTGTCGACACGCTGGCTGCTCGCTCTTCCTCAGTCTGCCGAGCGCATCTCCTCCACCGTGCGCCGCGCTGGGACGGTGAAGGCAACGGTTACACGCCGGCTTCTGAGCTAGGCCGACCTAGGCTTGAAACCTGTCCCCATCCCTCCCCAGCTGTGTGATCTTGGAAGAGTCACTTCATCTCTCTTAGACTATTGCCTCATCTGTAAAATGGGTCTAAAGGAGCAGCAATGCCCATTCACAAAGCCTCAGGGTTGTGCAGATAAAAGCAACGGCACACAGCGATGCCCGGCCAACAGCAGATCGTGTTACTGCATTCTCAGCTTACAGAGCCGTGGACAAAATTTCCCTTATTTAATTCTCAGCCTAAAAAATTGTCCAGAACTCGAGAGAAGGGACCACACCCAGGGCTGGTGGACTTGGGGACTGTCCAGTCTGGGGGATGACGGAGGCACCCAGCCCACCCTGGGCGTGTCGTGTACGCCAGTCCCCTTCATCCGTCGTTACTGAGCACCTACATGTCAGCCACTCGCCGGGCACCGGGGACCCGGATGTGAACAAATTCAGGCAAGTTCCATAGATTCTGGTGACCGTTTGGATGGGGGCGGGCCAGGAGGAGTCCCAAGTGACCCCCAGTTCTCCAGCTGGGCTGTGTGGGTGGAGGGTGGCACTCTTCACTTTGATGTCCAGAGAATTCCAGAGGAAGTGCAGGTTCAGAGGGAGAATGAGGGCGGTTGTCACCGTCTTGTCATCTAACTCTGCAGCCAGCCTGAGACCGTCCTGGACGGCCGCCTGAGCCATGGGAACCCTGCGGTCAACCCCACCTCAGACCTCCAGACGGCCAGGCCCCATGTTACCCAGACACACGCAGACCGGACATGGTAGCGGTTCATGATGTGTAACGAGGGGGAACACCGGAGCAGCCTAAAGGGTCAGGTAGGGACAAACAAATCGGAGGACAGCATGTTGGAGTAGCACGCAGCCACTCTAAAGTATGTTTTTGCTGCGTTTATCACGCCCTGGAAAAAATGCCAACATCACATGTAAAATTTTTTTTAAATACAATTCAAAATAGTTGCCTATATAAAAATCCTTGTGGAGAAAAATCTGAAAAAAACATGGCAATGTTAACAATGGTTGTCTCTGGGTGACAGGATTATGAGTAATATTTATTTCCTTCTTCATGCTTTTTTGATACTTTCTAACTTTCCCACAATGAACGTTCATTGCTTTCATAATAAAATTTAAAAGCTGTCATTAAAGAAAAAACAGGTTCAAGATGCAGAAGCCAGGCCGTGAGCTGGGGTGGGGACCGTCTGTGTGATTTTGGGGTCCACAGAGGACCCTCTTATCCTGCCCAAGCCCCAGGCCGTGGCGGAAGCTGGTGCCCAGGTCCAGGCTCAGCCAGCGTTCCTGCCCCCCGAGCAGGTCCCAGCCTCCTGGGCAGACACCCCGCTCAGGTCCTAGGCCCCAGAAAACTGAGCTCTCCGAAGACCTGGAGCTAACAGCCCAAGCATTATTTCCTAATACTCAGGGGCTCCCTTCTGGGGGTGAGGGATATCAGAAACAAACAAACAAACAACCTGTTGCTGTATTTTCCGTCTGCACCCCTCCATCTGAGGTAACAATGCCACGAATGATGGGGAGTGTTTCTCAGTCTTAGAAACAATAAGTCAACAATAACCGTTAGTAACACCCTGATGGAAACCAACTCTGTTGATCCAACTGCAGCAGCGGGTTCTAAATATCGTCGTCACAGCGTACACGCTGGGCTCCAGCACCGAGAGCATCTCATCAGAGAGGATCTGACCCAAGTGCCCCTGCCAGGTCTGCCGGAGGAAGTGGCACCAACGAGGCCCACCCAGAAGGCCTGGGCGCCAAGGGCAGAGCAAGCGGGTTCTCTTTGTGGTAGCCTGGGCTTGGGGGATGTGGAGGGGCCGATGGAGCTGACAGAGTGTGCCCACTCGCTGGTTTCCAGAAGCTCCTGGGAGCTCACAGCCGACGCTGATGGTCCACAGGAGAAGCCTTGGGCACTTCGGCCCTGTCTTCCCACCTGCTCCAAACACACCCCGTCAGCCCTGGCTGCACACAGTCTAAAAGAACCGAAGCCAGAGAGAGACTTTCATCCTTCCTGCCTTCAGACATCCAGGGCCCGTGCACGGGCGTCTGCACAGCTGCATCCCTCTCATCATCCACAGCTCAGCTGAAACATCACCTCCTCGGGAGGCCTTCCAGGCTCACCCTGCCAAGTTCTCTCACATCAGGCTGCTGTAATCTTCTGCGTGGCACCACTTCAGTCTGGTCGTCTCTCGTTTATGTTATTTATTCACCTGCTTGTTGTCTAACACACACACACACACACACACACACACAACGTCATCTCCACCATAGTAGGAACCTCAACTATCTTGTTCACTGCTCTGTTCCCAGCACATAAGATGTTACTTAGTATTTAGTAGGTGTTCAAATGTTTGTTGAATGAAAAAGTGAATGCACTGCCTTCATCACTGGGCACAGAGATAAATAAGTCACAATCGCTGCCTTCTAGGAGCTTAATTCCAGCAGGGAGGGCTGCCATAGGAAGAAATAATTGTATGTATTGTGGTGAATGTGATGAGAAACAATGCAGAGACTAGTAACCAGACCAGTGGGAGGGGCGTCCACCCACCCTGGCACGTGATGGAGGTCATTGCATTTCCTTCCTTTGTTCTTTCAAAATATTTATTGACCACCCACTATGTACCAAGTGCTTGCTCGTGTGGACAAACAGACAATAACAACATCAGGAAATAAGACAATTTCGGATGAATGGCTCCAGGCCGCCCTGCTCTCTCCGCTTCTCCACAAGCCCCACCTCTCCCCATTGCACACACGGCCGCCTCACACGTCTCTGTTCCTGCACTGCCCCTAAGGCCCCGGGGTCCTGACACCCCCCTTTGTATGCGACATCAAGAACAGGTTTCCTGGCCTCCCAGAAGTCCCAAGAAGCCCCGGCTTCTTCCATTTTACGAGGCTCCTGGTCCAGTGGAAAATTAAGAAACGTTGAAAGGTTTCAGTGAAGTGTGACTTTCAGGTATCCATTTCATACATTCATACTTTTAACCCAACAAACCCTAGTACAATATGACTGGCCTATTCAAAGATAAACACAGATTTTTTAAAGGAAAGATGGATCCACACAGGTGGGTGGTCCAGTTGTGGTGTGCAGGTTTAAATCGCATGAGAAATGTTTTATGCTTGGAGTCTTCTCGTGGTTCATGGGGACTGAAAACGTAGCTTCAGAAGTCAAGGGTGAAGTTGAGACTCTGTGGCTGTGAGGCTGGCCAAACGCCCCCCCCCCCAGGTGCCCCCGAGAACTGCATCTGGTTCTCAAAGGCGAGGACCATTTCCCGCAGGGCCCTGACCCAGAGGAGGGATACACCTGGAGAGTCCCCCGTACCTAAGAAGTGGCTCGTCCCCCCCACTTATCGCCTACCCCGAGAGACACCAGCCTGTCACCTGCAGACTCACCGTCTCCGACTGCCTCCCACACAGCTACTGGTCTGGAGGTGTACATCTTTTACAGCCGGCGCTCAACCATCCTCAGGGAGAGTCGGAGGACTATAGATCCGCAGGGAGTAGGTCAACTTGTCACAAATGTCAGAGAGCTGGGCAGCGCTAAGTGTTGGCGAGGGTGGGGGGAGACGGGAAGCCCTCTGCACCACTGGTACAGCTGGAAAGGCCCGCCCAGATGAAGCAGACACACGTCCTACGGCCCAGCAATCCACCTCCGAGACGTGCCCAGGAGGAGTCCCACCCAGGCCCACGGCGGGCACACGCTGGGACTGGCGCTGCAGCGTGGTTTGTGCCGCGGAGCCCTGGCTGGAGGTGGCCCAGCAAGCCGTGGTCCATGAACAGGACGGAATATCATACAGCAGCGGGAGGTAACTCACTGGAAACACAGGCGGCCACACGGGTGGACTGTACAAGGGTGGGGCCACACGAGAGGAGCTGGAGACAGGACAAGGTCTAGAGCAGGATGGAAGTTGTGTTCATCAGAACACCCACGAACGTCACAGCGCCACGTGTATCACATAGATGCAAATTCAAGGTGACATATCAAACAGGTTGAAGGGGTCGCCTGTGATGGAGAAGGTAAGGGTGGGGGGTAAAGGGAAGAGGCAGAAAAGGAGGGGGGGAGAAGTGGGGAAAGCAAGGACAGCGCGTCAGGGACGGAGGAGGGGATTAAGCCAACCCTCGCACCTGGGCGGCACCGTCGTGACTGACAGGCAGTCGCTCCTCCCTGTGACGCCCACGTGAGCTTTGGGGCAGGCGCCACAGCGAGGCCAGACAGCTTTTCAAGTGGACAGAAGCAGAAAGCGGAGTTGGGGAAACACAGGTGTGGAATATAATGATCTAACTCAAAAAGAACCAGAGAAATGACAAACAGAATCTTCTAGAAGTTGGTGTGAACCACTCCGGTTCATCCATAACAGACCAGTACAGCCAGTCCAGTCCTTCCCAGGCTCCCAGAACCTCACAGACTCAACCTTCCAGCAGACATGGGGAAGGCCGAGAGGGCTCAGCGGTGAAGTCCTCGCCCCCCTGGAGTGGTTGCTGGTAAAGGCTCCATCAGGGAGCCGCCTCGGCACAAGGGAGGTGTGGACACTTGTGAGTCTAGACCCACCTGGGAGGCAAGTGCGCTGGGGTGGTCACACCTCACCTATAACCCCCAACCAAAGACTAAGAGAGGACACACCCCAGAGATGCTTAAACGCCCGTGGTCATGCTCGAGGCCAGTGGGGTCCTGGGACCAGCAGCATCGGCACCCCTGGGAACTGAGAAACAGCCTCCCCAGACCTGCTCAGAGACTCACTACATTTGAGGACCACTGCTCTCATTCAAACTCCCACTCTCATTCCCATAACAGGAGGGGGGGATTTGAAGCAGAAAACGAAGGAAGCTCAGGAAAGTGCCCCCCGCCCCGTCCCTCTCCCCGGGCCCTTTGCACACACATTGTCCTGTCCCCAGCACCAGCCACGCACGGAGCAAAGTAGGGGAGACTGAAAATCACAGAGCAGAGGATCAGCTGAGTTGGTTTGCTGCCCTTTTTTTAATTGCTAGGAGCTCTCAGCCCAGTCTGCACGTGAGCTCACTTGGGGAAGATTTTCACGCCACCCGCGCCCACGCCCTGGGATTCGGATGTGGCCGAGTCCCCCGTCTTTGCAGACATAGTCTGGGGTAAGCTGACACAGACGCCTCTCGCTGGGACAGGGGCGGGGCAGCCCCTGCAGTTCAAACATCTTCCCTGGGGGACCCCAACGATGCCAAACTTTCCTGACCCAGTTTGTCACCTTCTCAGAAGTGGGGGGTGGTAAATATCAGCTGCCAGCCGCTTCCCCAAAATAACCTCAAAATGCCTTGCTCTGTGTCCTGGGTACAGCACCATATGGCCGGCAGCGCAGCCCTAGACCTTGGGGCACAGCCCAGTCACCCCATACCGCAGAGGGGGCCGTCTGCCTGCCTTCCTCCCACACCGCAGCCCCACGCAGAGCCCCTGCCCGGAAGGTACCTGCCCGTCCTGCCTGGAGGCTCCGGATTCCCCTCACAGGAGCCCACTCCACACTCCAGGATGTGCAACCCCACACATCAGGTACAGCGGCCGGGGCCAGGACAGACGCAAGTTCCAGGAGATTCCAGCAGGGCCGGGAGAAAGCAGAGGGGCCGGGGCGTCTGGGGTGGAGGAGGTAGCTATTTCCCAGAGGACCCCAAGGACTGTTCACCCCAATAACAGGGTGATATAGAAGTGCTTCCCCTCCCCTCAGTGCCTCGTTCACTCCTGGTTCAGAAACTAGGCCTGGAGGAGAGGCTGCCCCACGCCCCCCAGACACAGAGGCTGCAGCCTGGACAGCCCTCCTCTTCCATCTCATCTCCGTTTCCAGAGCGAGCTCACTCTTCCTACCGGGCCTGCTCCCATCTGTGCCGTTACAGTCCCTTAATTGGGGGGGTGGGGGGGAAGAGGGTCCGGTCTCTCTGGTGGAAGGAGATGATGCACAGAAATGCCAGGTGAACCCAATGCCGCCCTTTCCCCAAGGCCCCTCCTTGCTCCCCCATCATCCTGGTACCCTGTAAGGACGGGGACCGGCAGAAGGGTCTGAGGAGCCCTGCAGGCAGCCAGTGTGGGCTCCCTGGGTCCAGGAGCAAAGCTGCTCCTACAAAAGGCCTGAGCGTCGGGAGGGCAGCCGCACCCGCTCCCCCACCGGCTCTCCCAAACCCAGCTTCCCTCGGCAGCGCCCTGTAAACACTGCATTTCTAGGGGAAAATACGGCTTCCAGGGGGGAGTCTGCCAGGCACGCAGCCTGCTGCGTGGACACAGACACACGCACACATTCTGCCGCGAACATCTGTTTTCACAAACAGATTATTCAAGTCAGTCTATGGGACATGAATTGACAAATTCTCTAGGGCAGGTCCCTTGCTCTATGCATTTCAAATCTGAGCCAGGATCTGGGTGACACAAGCAAGTCTTTCATTTTCTGGCCCACATGCTCCTGGGTCCAGGAGTAAAGGCCCGCGCTGACCCCACGAAGACCACCTCCGAAGCCCTGAGAGGCTCTGATCTGAAAGGAGGGAGCTTCGCACTCCTGAGGTTAGGAAGCATTGCCTGGGGTGATGGCAAACTTTCCCAGAGGGGCTTTTCTGCAAAGCTGGGCATGGGGGGGAGGAGGGAACCCCACACTGAGGAACCAGTCAGCCTTGCCCTTCGGAAAGGGGTCCATCGGGACCAAGCAGCAAAATCCAGCATCAGCAGGAGGAATCGTCTGGAAACGTCCCCCTCTCCCCGCGCTCTCCTGCACCAGGCAGCCATGGCACCGTCGCCAGCCGCGCGGCTACCTGGACCCCACGCTGAAGGGCATCCTCAAACCGCTGGAAAATAAACTTTGGCAGGGCAGAGAGTTTCCGGCTATGGCCCTGCCATCCACGCCACTGCAGCTCAGTGCAGAAAGGTGAAAGGAAACAAGAAGCTATTTTTAGAAGAAAAAATAAATCTCAGCCTACCTTAGAAGCAGCAGTGCCAGGACTCAGAGGGAGGTTCACGCGGAGACAACTGCAGTCTACTGTGTCAGATTACAAACTGGGGGCGAGAGGGAGCCAGCGAGGGAGGAGAGGGAGGGCGGGAGGAGGGGGAGGAGAGAGAGGGAGGGAGGGAGACAGGGCGAGGGCACTGGTGTGTCGGCACTGCTTGGATTCAGCCAGAAATGATTCATTAGTTTTCTGCAGGCAGACGAGCAGGCAGGTTGAGAGAAAGAGCGAACAGATCATCCGCCATGCAGCAGTACCACAGCCTATAAAACATCAGTGTTGAAACACACACACACACGCGTGTGCACACACACACACACACACACCCCAAGATGGCTTTCCCCTCCCTGCCAGTGTCTTTCTCACGGAGCTGTGGTCAGAAGCTGGGACAGAAATGGAGGCAAAACTGCAATCCGGTCAGCGATCTCCCCGATCTTCCCCCGTGGGCCACAGTGGAGGCCTCCCCTGCTGCTGCCAGGGGCCTCCCGCGACCCCGGGCCCAGGGGCTGCCAAGTCAGGGTAAAACCTGCCTCGCTCGCCCCCACGTTGCTGAGAAACTCAGCGCTGCCGGGCATTAAGTGATTATGTGGAACTACGCAAGCCGCTCGCTCGAGTCTTTATCCTCTGGTCCAGCCCCCCCACCCCAAGCCTCCAGTATGGAAAGAAAATAAAACATGGTGTCCCCTTCCCTCCCAGAAGTTCAGGCTGTTGCCCAGATGGACCAGCTACCTAGCAACGCGGGAGAGGGAGAGTCGAAAGCTAGGAAAATGTGCGTGCATTCTCACACACACACACACGGACACACACAATACTTTCTCCCCGAGGATAAAAGTCCCATCACTTGTGATTTAAAGATGTTAAATAATTTAGCTCATCGGAAGGAAAGCCCCGGTGCCGGGCCCCACAAACCCTAATTGCGGCTCTGAGGGGCCCTCCTCCTGACCGCCAGACAGGGACAGGCAGGAACTGAACACGTGCACGCAGCGTCCGCAGCCCTTTGTAGAGAAAGGAAGGACTTCTCCCGAGGTGCTTTCTGTTCCTTCTCCAATTAATAGGCTTAGAAAATGGGCTGTCAGTAGAACCCAGCACAGCCGTCCACCACAGTGGTTTGCTTGTCTGTCTTAAATGAACCACAATGATCTAAAAGCTGAACGGCCAGAGGGAAACGCCTGCCCAGGACAACTTCTCCATCTCCATGTATACGGTTGAGCAATGTTCTCTCAGTCAGGGCTCACTCTTGCTGCCCGGATGTGGACAGCCTCTGAATTGGCCTGCAAGGTGGAAGGCTGCCTTCGGTCCCACGTCCCTCAGCCCCCGCCTCCTTCCACTGCACAAAGAGCTCTAGAGGATCCAGGAGTATCAGGGGTGGGGAGCAGACTGCTCCACTATTTCCCGTTTCACTCTGTACGCGGAACTCTCGGTTCCCCGTAACCATAACCCAGGGAGAGAGAGGAGACAGTGTAAGACCTCAGAAAGAAACACTTGCACACCCAAGTGCACAGTAGCACTACCCACAATCTCCAAAAGGTGGAGCCAACCCAATGTCCACTGATGGATGAGTGGGTCCACAAGATGTGGTCTATCCACGTGATGGAATACTAGTCAGCCATCAAAATAGTGAAGTCCCGATGCACACAGCAACGTGGATGAACCTTGAAAACATTATGCTCAGGGAAAGAAGCCAGACACAAGAGACCGCATATCGTAGGGTTCCATTTCTATGAAACGTCCAGAACAGGCAAATCCAGAGACAGAAGGTAGATGAGTGGTTGCTTCAGGCTGAGGGAAGGGGATGGGGAGTGACTGCTAATGGGGACGGGGATTCCTTTTGGGGTTAATGAAAATGTTTTGGAACTAGACAGAGGTGGTGGTTGCACAATGCTGTGAATGCACTAAATGCCACTGACTTATTCACTTGATTTAAAATGGTTAATTTTATGTTATGTGAACTGACCTCAATAAAGAAAGAAAAAGAAAAAGACCATGGAAAGATCCCGTGAACTGGGAGTCACACTGGCCAAGATCTAAATCCTGACTCTGTGTGACCTTGAGCCAGTCTATCTGTCCCCTCATCTACAAAAGTTTCATATCTGCTTCTAGGAGGCGTCTGCTTCGTGGGGCTGCTGTGGAAGGCAAATAAAGTACTGGAAAGAAGAAAATAAAGCTGTTCCCCCTTAGAAATAACTCATTCTGCTAAAAGGTCTTTTGATGTCATGAAAATGGCTTTCTACCCCTATTTCTCAGCAGAGAGGGAACTAATTTTTGAAGCAATCCCAAAGATCTTATAGGCCTAAACTCCAAGGTTCTGAAACAATTAAGCTACAAAAGGTCTCCCTTTTCAAGACACCGAATCCTGCCCATGCGGGGCCCTCGCCGTCTGAGCCAGCTCTGTGTTGAGACTACAGAATCATTCTCATAGTAGTTCATGTCCATGGGTGTGGCTCACACAATGGTCTCAGTGTGAGCCCATTTAGTGGACCGGGCAAGCTGAGGCCAGGAGAGGAAGCCGTCCCTGACCAGAGTCACACTGTCCAATCGGAAGAGGAAAGCAGGGATTCCACCTCTCGGCGCCATGTTCTAATCTCACAAAAATCAGGTGCATTTTGAGCATAAGATATTGGGAAATGTAAGAAACCAGAGAATTTCAGAGGGATGCGCTTAGGTAACTAATGATGCCGATGTTCTGCCTCTGGGAAGGAGGAGGACCTGCTCAACACAGCTGGAAGGAGTTACCAGCTCTGAAAAATCAGCTGTGGGGCTGAGCCCGGCTTCCTTCGAGAAATCAAAGACGCTCACCCCTTTGCTGCTTGTTACAGGCGACCCGCTAGCTCCTGACCGGACGACAGACCACACGGAGGCATCGCTGTTAACTGGGCCCATCAGGCTACGAAAGGCTACCATAAATAATGCGCCGTTTGTTTATCTGATGCTGACTGCAACGAGTGTTTGCTGGATGTCAGAGAAGCACGAGATGCAGAGCTGCACGACTGCCCCTCAGAGTCTTCCAGCGGCACGTGTGGAGAGGGCACAACGGGGCCGTTTCCGCCGGGAGCGGCCATCTGAGAGGGTGCCAGTCGTTTCAGATGCAGCGTGGTTCTGAGGGCTCAGCACCGGAGCAGCAGAATCTGCTCTGGTCGTAGAGCTAAGAACAGGTCTGTGCTGACAGGGGCTCCAGCTCCTCAGCAGGCCCCCAGCTCCCACCCAGCACAGCCAGTGTCCGAGGGGGCCGATTCCGAGGCCAGCGGCCAAGTGTGGTCACCTGAGCCTCGTCGAGTAGCTCTTGGAAGGCGGGCGTCACTGTAAGCTCAGCACTGTGCTGGGGGCACTCTCTCGGACAGACCCTCTCACCGCCCCGTCCGCAGGAGAGTCGGCAGGTCTAAAAGGCAGTGTTTAGAGTCGATACTATGGTCTACAAGGAAAACCAAAGTAAACCAAAAAGCTGTTACAAATAAGAGCAGAACACAATGGAATGGACTAGAATAGAACAGAATGGGAGAATTCTACATAGATTCTGGAATAGAATAGAATAGTATATTATTTTGGGTCCCAGCAAAAATATATTTGTATGTTATTGCATATACTAATACGTGAAAATCAATAGCTTTCCTCTGTAAGAGAAAGGACCAGTCAGGAATATAATGGAAGAAAAAAATTCCATTTATGATAGCATGCAAAAAGAAAAACGTCTCTGTGGACGATTCGAACCAGAAATGTGTAACATACAGGTGAAGAAAACTGGGGAGCAAAGCAGGGAAATTGAATAAAGAGAAAAGCATACCCTCTGCTTGGATGAGATGCTTACACTTTATAAAATTCTCCCTAAGTCAACCTTGAAATTTAATATGATTACAATAAACATAAAGGCAGGATTTTTTTAGATCTATGTGCTGATTCTAAAGTTTGTTTGAAAATATAAGCACAAAAGTATACCCTGGACAATTTTTTAGGCTAAAAAAGAGTAATGAAAGGATAGTAGACTTACCAGACATTAAAATATGTTACAAATATATATTACAAAAATAAAATTGTTTGGTCTTGGTGCATGAACAGATAGATCAATAGAAGAGACTTGGATAAATCTGATTACATATGAGAATTTAATATATGATAAAGTAGCACTTCAGATCAATATTGATTATTCAATAAATGGTATTCAGAAAACTGGAAAATTTAAAAAATATTCTTACATGAAATCAATTCCAGATGAATCAAGCATTTAAATGTATATAGGAAAAACTAGATGTCCTAGAAGAAATCATGAAGTTATTTTCTCATTATTTTGAGATGAAGAAGGACATTCTAACCAAGACAGAAAAACCAGAGATGACAAAAGGAAAGGCTGATTCCATCTGACTACATGGAAATTCACAACTTCTGCACAGTGGAAAAATGTCATAAATAAAATCAAAAGATAAGTTACAAACTGGGATAAAACATTTGCAACACAAGTTTCAGACTCAGACACGGGTCCAGGGAGGCCTGGAGTTTATTTAATTTGGGGAGCCCTGTTTAAGAAAAATGAAAACAAAAACCACCAATATAAAATGGTACAAATATGACTATAAAGAATGGGAAAATAAATTGCAACAAATTCCAGACTTTAAAAAGCTGACAAATCGCACAAAATCCAGAAAAATAGCATTATATTTGTTTAATTAACTGCCTGACACAGTTCTATAATACTTTTGGGTGTGTGTGAGGAAGATCAGCCCTGAGCTAACATCTGACGCCACTCCTCCTCTTTTTTGCTGAGGAAGATTGGCCCGGGGCTAACATCTGTGCCCATCTTCTTCTACTTTATATATGGGACGCCCCCACAGCATGGCTTGACAAGCGGTGCCTCGGTCTGCGCCCAGGATCCAAACCTGCAAACCCCGGGCCGCCGAAGCAGAGTGTACGCACTTAACTGCTGCGCCACCAGGCCAGCCCCAATCCTTTTTGGTTTTTTTTACGTTTTTTTGGCTGCATAATCTTTGATTACGTCTCCATACAACAATGGTTTCGTAATATTATTCTCTTTTGCAAGAATAGAAAGAAAAATTCTTTCTCTGGCATAATTGATCAAATTATGGTTTTTTTAAGCTGTTGGTAGTTTAAAGGTTTTCTTTTAACAAATTTTTTCACGTAAAATGATAACAAATGAGCTTGCTCTTTGTTCCAGGGTGTATTCTACAAGCGTCGGAATTCTGATCAATTCTATTTGATTTGATTACCATTAAAAAAGAAAATTAAATTTTGATGGGTGATATTTGTGTTTGCTGGATGACGAGGATATTCCAGACGGGAGAACTTCCCGGGTGGCCATGCGTTGGGGAGAAGGGCATCCTTCCCCTCCCCTATGGTTTTACATTGGAGGAGAGGAAGAACGTTCCACGGGCTGGCTTTGTCTCTATACATTTTGAACCTCTTTTCTCACCCACTACCCATATGCTTCTAGTCCAAACACCCTAAGATGTGTTCATGTCATGATATGATCTTGGCCACACAGGGTCGTGAAGGATAATTCAGTACAGAGAGCAGTAGAAGTAAGTTAGCCATCCCCACCCCTGGTGGCTCGTGATAATGTATCCCCCAGATGACAGAAAAGCACTGAAACACACCCCACTAAACCCCAATTCCATGTAACCTAACTGAACCGCCTCTCAGCTAGATCTCAAAAATGCCCACAGTCTGACAGCACAAGCAGGAGGGAAAGTCTCAAGAGAAAGAGTCAATCGTCGTAAATGATTGCAGTTACAACAACTTACCTGAGTCAATTTTGTGAACACATTACCAGGAGCCTTTCCAGAGTCTTGTAGGGGTTTATTCAAGTGAGGGTCTCTGAAACTTGAACTTCATTGGCTTCATCACAAATCTGCCCCTTGACAAGCTAAGGACTACATTGCCTAATATATAAAGAGCTCTTACAAATCAATAAGACCAACAATCCAATAGAAAAGTTGGCAAAGGGTGTAAATACACAGTTCAGCACCGGGTGTTGCTACAATACAGACTCCAAAACATCATAAGTGAAAAAAGGAAAAGCGCATAGTGTGTATGTATTCTTTTGTTTGTGTATAAAAAAGGAACGCTCACTTACATATGTGTAGACTGTTGTAGGAAGCTTCCGATGGTAAGAGTGGTCGCCTCTTGAGAGGGAGCCTAGGGACTGAGAGTTTCAGAGTGAAGGATCCCTTTACTTTGGCACAGTGTGGATTTTTACCATGTGCAGATATTACTGTTTCTTTTTTTACTCAAAGCACTATTGTTTACAAAAACTCATTGAACTGTAAACCTAAAAAGGGTAAATTTTACTATATTAAAATTAAAAATGTCTTATCAATATTTTAAAACCCTATTATTAAATTACATACTTATTTTATAATAAATATATAGGAAGGAAGGAAGGGGAAGAAGGAGGGGAGGAAGGAAGGGGAAGAAGGAGGGGAGGAAGGAAGGGGAGGAAGGAAGGGGAAGAAGGAGGGGAGGAAGGAAGGAAGGGAGGGAGGGCGGGAGGGAGGAGGGGAGTAAGGAGAAAGAAGGTAGGGAGGGAGCCGCCCGGCTGGAGGGAGAATCCAGCATGTTGGAACTCCGCCGTTGGTCATTATTCCCGCCCCAGGCTGTTCTGAGCTACAGAGCGAGCACCCAGCTGGAGAGAACAAGTATTTCCACGCCCTCAGGATTTAGCTAAGGATCATCCTGGTCTCTCTATTTCAATGTTTTCACTCAAGGACTCAGTCCAGAGACGTGTCCAGCGCTCGCTTGGAGCCCGCGTACTGCTCCAGGTGTTCGGAACACAGCGGAGAATCCGGGCCAGTCCCTGCTTTACAGACTCAGGACGGGGCGCAGACAGTGCGCGCATACACAGAGAGCTGCAGCGTGTGGCTGTGATCAGCGCCAGAAGGACACACAGGCAGGTAAGGGGTGGAGAGAAGTGGGCTGGTGTGGCCGGGAAGTCCCCTCTGGGAAGGAGACAGGGAGCAGAGACCTAAGGCAGGTGAGCGGGCAGGAGGTTGAGGAGGAAAGGGCACCAGGTGAGGGAGCAGCCAGTGGGAAGGCCTCAGATGACAGCGCACCTGTGCAGCTGGGGAGGGGGGAGGAGGGGGCCACATGCTGTGGGCTTTCTGTAGACGTGGCAAGAACCTTCCTTTTTCTCTCTCTGAGGTGAGCACCTCCGGAGGTCCCAGCAGAGCCCCGTGGCCTCATGTCCCCTGTTCTCACAGGGTCACTCCAGTGGTCCCTGCGCAGGAGACCAGGCCCCAGGGAGGGAAAGTCACACGTCCCAATTCTGTTGACTCCGAGATTACACAGTGTGATGACAGCCAACAAGGAAGAAGCTGGCATGGAGAACGATCTGCAGGAGCCCCCGGAAGGGCTGCTGGGGCTCTGCGTCAGACATGGCGAGGGCAGGAGGGGCGGCAGGCGGCATTTCCACGGCATCCTCATCGCCGTCCAACCTCACCAGAGGAGCAGAGACACTCAGAACCCACGTGCCCGGCGCTTCACTGGGCTCGGCCGTGTTCTCACATCCCCTAAGTCGTACCGTACCAGAGGTCCCGGAGACGGGCTTTCTCTTATCTTCCTTCTTCTCAGAGTGCGTGTTTCTCTTGAGTCCCTTTAAGGACAAGACGGGAGTTGTTGACAGCATTTGGAATTTCTCCAAAAGTCTACAGAAAGAGTGGCTCAAAGCCCAGCCACACAGAGCACTGGTGGCCCTGAAGGGACTGGACTGGGGACGTCACGGGCTGTCCTGGGCAGCAGGGAATCCTTTCACCTCCTTGTTTGCTCACACGAGAAAAGAATTGCGACTCCTCCACCCGAGAGCAGAGGAGACACGCGCTCCTGGGCAGGGAGCGGGAGAGACTGCGTGACAGGTCTCTTCAGGTGGTGGGGAAACTCCGATCAGGAACATCCCACCAGGCACAGAGACGGTCCCAGCAGTGAAACCAGCGGCATTTGCCCAGAAACTCCAGAAGCCCATCAAGCAAAGATAAAACATGTGAATCCTTCCTGGATGATGCCTTAATGGAAGGGCTGAGAGTGTAAACCAGAGTGTGCAGACCCAGATGCCTACTCGGACCAAGCAGGTGAACACAGAGTGGAAGGACTGAGGGTGAGAACCGCACGTCCCTCTGGGATCTTTCCTCTTCTCGCTTCTAATAGAGACACGATGTTAAAAATATTTCACTTTCCACTTAATTCTACTACAATAAAAATAATAAAAATTCTACTGTAGTAACAATGATAAGAACGCAGTAGGTATAGTGTTAATAGGTAGGTATTAAGAGAAGGAGCTTGGTACCCACTGCCAGCAGGGTATGGCGAGGGTATTAGTCTGCTGGGGCTGCCATACAAAGTACCCCAGATGGGTGGCTTAAACAATAGAAGTTTATTTTTCACAGACCTGGAGGCTGGCAGTCAGAGACCAGGGTGTCGGCAAGGCTGGTTCCCCGAGGCCTCTCCTTGGCATACAGAGGCCGTCCCTTCCCCGTGTCCTCACTCGGTCGTCCCTCTGTGCGTGACTGTGTCCTAATCTCCTCTTACAAGCACACCAGTCAAATTGGATCAGGATTCTGAGGGACTAGGGGTTAGGACTTCAACATATGAAGTTGTGGGGGACACAGTTAAGCCCATAACGTGGGCACCCCAAAGATTAGCAAGAGCAGGAGGCCACTGCCGCATCTCGGATGGTGGGGGCAGGGGGGAGGTGGCCTCGCCTGGCCTCCAGGACAGAGCTGCTCCCCAGAGGCTGGGACCACACAAAGAGATGGTGGCTGGTGGGAGCTGAAGCCACAGAGACACAGCCACGGCTACAGGGGTCTCTGAGCAGGGAGAGTGGGGGAAACACGCTGCTTCCCTCCCCCCATCCCCAGTCTCTGGCCAACGCCTGCCCTTAGCTGAGCCTCCTGGAGCACCCAGCAGGGGCGCCTGGGGTGTACCTCAGGAGCAGGAGAGGAGGGGACGCGCCTGAGGACAAACAGGCAAGTGACCCACTCGGGGCCACTGCATGGGGCTCCAGCCCAGGGTCACCCTGTGGGAACGAGATCTCCTGATTCTTGGGGACAAACTGGGGATTGTATTTTTATCTGACATCTTCCAATATTTTAACTCTGTGTAGGTCTCAGGTGTGCAACGTTTGATTTAAAGTGACAAGATCGCTAGAGGTCCATTCAGACACGTACACAGGAGCTCAGTCACGGTTACATGTCCAGCCTGGCGACACCACGGTGGGACGAAGACTCGGGACCCAGAGGGAGGCCCGGCCCTCATAGCCCTTCTCGGGGCCCTGAACAAAGCGGGAAGCAGGACGACTCACTGGAGAACGCAGCCCACCCCAGCAACACCAGGGGAAAGTGTCCTGCCCAAGGTGAATTCCGGAAAGTTCCTAGAACAGGATCTTCAGCGAATCATCATGGGACAAGATGGCACGAGACGTGACAAACCACAGTCAGACTTTAACACCGTGAGACGAAGATAGACAAGGCGGGGTCTGGTGTCCAGCCTGTGGGGACAGTACTGGCCAGTCTCTCAATGGAGAAATGACGGCACCATCCCCCCCATCCCTGTCATTGGACAGATTCTATGTTATTTGTGTTTGGTCCATGCAATTTTTTGATTGACTTTGACGACAAGATTTAAAACCTGGGGAATGCATTTACACATCTAGATTTCTGACTTCTGCTGAAAAGCCGGGTCTGGTGACCGGGCCCACACGCCCTCCAGTCAGCAGCTGACAGCGTCTGAGGAGGACACCCGCCCTCCTCAGGCAGGGGGCTCTCCTGCTCACCTCAAGCCCACCTGACTGGCCTAACTCACTTCTTCCCCTGCCTGGTCCTGGGAGCACATGAGGCTGTGAACTCTGAGTCACGTGGTCTAAGGTCGATGATGCACGCACAGGCAGACCATACGTACAGCCTGTTAGACGCAGAGGTGGGGAGGGAGACAAACAAGTGACCCCATTCCTCAGAGAGGACCCCAGGAGAGGGCTGTGGCGAGTCCTGGGCCCCCCGACACCCGCCCGCCTCTACCACTGATTCCATTTGAGCCTTCTTCCCAAGAAGATCCTCTTCACTTCCCGGCGCTCCCAGCTCTCTGGTGAAAGGAACGTTCCCTCACGATGAGAGAGTCTGTGGTTGGGATTTTTAATGGAATCTACTCAACTTTTTCTGGATTATTTCAATAACTCAGAAATCAAAGCCACAGAACGTGAGGATGAAGTATCCGTTTCAACTTCTAAAAATAACTTTCGATCCTCTTTGGAAAGGGAAAAAATCAAAAACCAGAGAGCTGGTTGAAGATGTGGATCTTCAACCGTGTTCCCCCCATGTCCCTCCCCGTTAGAGGGCGTCCTAATACATCTTCCAGGACACGGTGCTAAATCTCTTCACTCAATGTGTGGTCACCAGCTGACTCCCCTGGGTTGCTGACCCAGGAGGAGAATACCCCTCTAAGAAGAGCCATCCAAAAGATACCACACTGATGGATGATGGTCTCAGACTAGTCCCACAGTGGGAATCTTCCACAGACCGTCGTCCCTGAGCAATGAGCCAACAGGTTGTCCCCAACCAAAACTCGAGTCTGCTGATCCCATGATGTAGCTTCCGCCCATTCTCCTCAGCGGCTGACTTTCTGGTGACCATCCCCAAGGAGCTTGGAACTAGAAGCCTGGGGCTCTGGAGCCACCCAGAATTGGCTACCAGTGCAACACGGTGATCCAGAACTGGCCTGCCTGTTCCAGGTCGTATCACCCAATCTGCAGAACCAAACAGAACTAACCAAATTAAGTTAATAACCACATCCTTCCAAAGCCATTGGGCTCCCTGGAGTGTGCCTTCAGTGACGAAGGTTCTTTTCTTGGAATGTGGCTAATTGGGGCACTAAATATAAACATCTCCATTTGGTTAATTTTCCATCTGGGATTCAGCATTCTATGGCTCCAAGAGAGAGGAATTCTAGAAAGTGATTCCCTACTTGTCAAGACTCCACAAAGGGGTGGGAATTAAACATGCTCTCAGGGTCAAGTAGAACCCCTCAGTGTGGGAAGGGGCTGGGTAACCTGTGGAGGTTGGGGGAGTTTCAGCCTCACCAAAAATAATTCAGATTAACTTCCAATAATTCAGATTAACTTCCAATAAACTGTGCAAGCCAAACACATGTATGGTCCCTGGTTGGGGTCCAGTTTCTAGGGGAAAACCTCGTGACAAAGCTAACAGGGACTTGGCCATTCTAACCTCAGTTAACATCACAGTGCCCTTGAGATTGTGCATCAGGCTGCTGCATAATTTTATTCATCCTTTGAAAATCTAAGCACCAAGAATTAAGACCCTAAAGCTTCTAGGTCAGACCCTACAGAGTAGGAAAATCACCCATAAGGGAAAATAACTGGTTTTTAGGGGCAGACTGGTTGACAGTGGTATTAGGTACAGGTCAACAAACCATGGCCCATGGACTAAATCTGGCCCACCACTTGTTTTTGTAAATAAAGTTTTATTGGAACACTGCCACACCTATTTGTCCACATGTGTGTGTGGCTGCCTCCTTCTTATAATGGCAAAGTTGAAAAGTTGCGACAGAGACTTTATGGCCGGCAGAACCTAAAATATGTACTATCTGACCCATTACAGAAAACGTTTGTCACTTCCTAGTCAAAGGTTTCCAAACTTTTTGATCAGATATCCCCACCGATAAAAAAGTTATGCAGCATGCATCCCTAATGGGGTGGGTGAGATATGGGTGAGATAACAGGATATTTACATAGCTTCAAAGTATCTCCCCACTAATTACTTCCTAATTACCAAGGGTAAATAGTAACCCTAGAGTGGAAAATCTCTGACAGACACGACCTTCACCAGGCACCCAAGTTAACGTCACCAGAAACAGGACAAACCCAGACCCTGTGCGTCCTGGGCGGAGCCCCTGAGAAGAGCTTGGTGCCGCTTCTGCAGTCATCACACCAAAAATGCAGGACTAGATGGAGTCACGAGGAAACATCGGGCAAACCCACATCACGGGGCGGTCCACAGAACGACTGCCCATACTCCTCACACAGGTCAAGGTCACACAGACCCAGGGGCCGGGGACTGCTCCAGACAGAAGGAGGCTGAAGAGACAGGACAACAACACGCAGGGTGAGCCTGGATGGGACGCTGGGCCAGGAAAGAAGTGGCGATGTAGGACGTTATTGGGGCAGCCGAAAAAATCTGACTAAGGACTAGGGATTAGAGAATAGTGTTTTATCAGCGTTCAAGTTTCAGATTTTGATTGTTGTGCTGCGGTTGTGTAAGAGAAAACCCTTGTTCTTAGGAAAAAACACACTGAAATATTCAGGGATAAAGGGGCCATATGTCTGCAATTTACTGTCAGGTAGATAGTTCTGGGGGAAATCTCTCCTCTCTGTAGGTATAGCTAACTAGATGATAGAAGATGATAGAAGAATGACAGATAGATATAGACAGACAGATAGATAGATGATAGGTGGATAGATAGAGAGATAGATAGATAGGTAGGTAGACAGATAAAATGATAAAGAAATTGGGGCAAAATATAAACAATTGATGAATCTAGATAAAGGGTATAAAGGAGTTCTTTACCCTGTTCTTGCTGCTTTTCTGTAAGTGTTAATTATGTCAAAATAAAAAGTTTTTTAAATGCAGTGGAAAAATCCCCACAGCCCCCCGAGAATAGAGCTCTCGTCTCTGAATCATTCCCGGTAGCTCACACTAGCCGAGCTCATTTATTCACAGGCCAATAAAGCAAAGAGGATTTGCCCCTAGGCCCGGAGCTGGCCGGCGCTCACCCTCCACCCAGCGTGCTGAGTCTGGGTGCCTGTGCAGCCTGGCCTCCCCGGCACCGTGGCAGGGGCTGGGTCCCCGTGGCCTCATGACCTCGGGTCTGGTAGAAAGAGCCTTGTAGTGTGTGTTGTCCTTCTCCCAGGTGGGCACAGGATGAGCACTTCTCCTACAACGAAAAGGTAGAGATGCTGAATGTTGTGCAAAATTTTGTTTGGCTAGTGTGGCATATACTACTAATTCTTTCTAATATCCACTTGTCCCTTTTTTCTACATAAACAGGACACTGATTAATTTAGGGTAGTAATGTACCCAACCGATGTTGGAGCTAGAGATGGTGGTGTTACAGTATTATGGACAATGAGCTGTAAGCAGAAGTCTGATGGGGGTCGAGAGGGAAGAGTTCTGGAAAAATGTTTGCTTTCCTCATAGAGGATAAAAATGAGGTTAGAGTTATCCCTCATTCTCCCATTTCCTGTCATGAATATAGATGTGATGGCTGGAGCTGTGGCAGACATCTTGCAATCATGAGGGAAAGGCCAAAAGAATCATAATAACAGCCCTGACGTCCTTGAACCATTGAATCATTGCCAAAAGCTATAACAATAATTTTTTTTCCTTTTTTATCTTAGGCTACAGAGGAGAATTGTGATAAAATATACTGCATTATATCCACTTTAGACTCTTTCCTGTTCTCTCTCCCTCCCACAAGAAGATAATTTTCTCTTAAACTATGAACTTAATTCTTAAGTCCTGATTTGGGCAAAACTCCCATTGGGAGGACTCTCTGCATAAAGCTGATAATTCCTACTTTCCCTCCCCAAAATGAACATTTTCTACTTCTGTTTAATTATTAATATGCTGCAGATGTATTTAAGACATGACCCTAGCATAAAGTATATTTAAAACTCCGGCAAGGATTTCCATTATGCTGATAAATAAAGCATGAGTCGCTCCAGCCTGCCTTCCCTCGACTGCTCGGCTGCTCTCCCACACGCCTCTCACTGTCCTGGCGGCTCCTCCGCCGGTCTGTTTGTCCAGCCAGCTGGCAGGATCGTGATAAGGACCACACTCAGAAAAGTCACGAGCCCAGGACTCTGTGGGGATGCCAACTGAGAGGCTGCGCGTGAGGTTCCTTTGTCCAGACAGATCCAGAGAGGAAGACGAGTTCCAGAAACAGATTCTCTGCAGCCTGACTCCATCCAGGGCTCAGAAAACGGTCAAAGCTGTGCTTCCCGCTCACCCCAGACCCGACGCACGACCCAGAAACAACAGCAACCAAAATACCTGAGCCTGGAGGAGAAGCCGATAGACTCTTGGGAGCGGAAATATTGGGGGGAGGCTGGGGCCGCATGAGGCTGAAGTGTCGGTGTAAATGTGTCTCAGGCAACTATTCCCGCGGGTCAAGAATTCTACCGCTGAAAGGTGTTCGTCTGGGTTAATATATCACGATTCCAAGAAGCCAGAGCAACTAGAAATGTCTCTAGACCGACTATGGGGAAAAAGGACCTCAGGAACTTTCTGGCACTTTTGTCTGAGATTGCCCAGAGCTGGCCACAGAGGAAGGGAGCACCTAATGGGTAGAAGAAGATCCCGGTGTGTCAGGTGGAGGCGGCGTCGTTGCAGAGACGCCTGTGACCCCGGGGGGACAGGCATCACCGACAGCCATCCTGGGCGCCTCGGGGGTTTGATGGGATCAGACGCGTGAAAGGTGTCTGCAGGGTTGGGCTTCCCCTTGTGCGTCCGTCGCTCCTTCGTAAGATGACCACACCCTTGGTAGTGGCTCTGTCTTCAGCCCGGACCCCAGAGCGAGACTCTTGGAGGAGACCCCAGCTGAGCCCCGAGCCCGAGGCAGAGCCGTCCGTGTGCCCGGCCACCCCGCTGACCTTCGGTTGACGTGCACACCACGATCCAAGAGCTGATGCGTCGTCTCCTCTGACTCTTCGGTTTGTGGTTGTTTGTTACACAACAGCAGCTCGCTGCTGGCTTCCCTCACTGGAGACGGGCCCTGTGTTGCGGAAGACGAGCAAAGACGCTGAGACCTGTGCTCAAGAGCAACAGTCAACCCTCGCAGCCTGTGAATTCCGTCTGCCTTGGGAGAGAGAGAAAGTCATTACACGGTAACGCTGGAGAGTTCACGCTTCACGTAGGAGACGTCCCCAGGGCCTCCCAGGACCCTTTCACAGACTAAACCTCCGCGTGTGGAACCGACAAGCGTCCACAAGTGTGAGTTAACACGGTAGCCCGCCGTTCACTGGTTTCCTACCACACGTGCGGAGTGGGGTCCTCAGGCCACCCCCACGCCAGCCCAGCTGTGTCTCAGAGTCCCCTGGACGTGTCCGTCTCACCCGTGGGCGTGGTGAGTTCTTGTTTTTCAAATTCAAGTGGACAACCTCCAAACGCGCGCGCAGACCTGTACGTCTTTTTCCTTGATTTGGTGTCAGGAACTCGAGAATTTGTTGTATTTTTCAAGTCTATCGTATATTCCCTTCCCTTGTACAGGCATCTTCCACTTCACGTCTCAACAGTCTCTTCCTGAAAACATCAGAAGCTCTGTAGAAATCGCTCTCCAGGATCCTATTTTCTATTATTTTGCATTGGAAAAGCTATTACATGTTACACATTATCCCCAACACCCCAACCAATTTCCTACAGCATAACTAAAAAACAGTAAAACTCCTGTATATACACGACAAACCGTCACATTAGTAGGTAAAAATCTTGAAATATTGTTTCCTGACTATCAGACAATTCACATAATTGTTACAAACTCGGTTCCTCTGGGTGGAGACGCACAGCCTTCCTGCCGACACTGGGCAGCGTTTTCAAAACATCTCCACGTGATTTTCAGGTTCTAACAATCACACGTTGCGTATAATCTGAGACTGTGTACACTTATTTTGTTTAAAATGTTGTCTTGAATTTTGGGATCTAAAATTTATATTTTCTCTTCAAATACATATCTGAGAAATACATATTTAAATCATATACAAATAGACAAAATGAAGTTTGGTGTTAGAAACCACGAGGTGTATTTCCAGGAACACGCTCCCTGGAGAGACTCTGTGGGGTGCGGCTGGGGCTCTGGACCTGCCAGAGCTGGGCTTGTGTCACACACCCTCCGCTCGGAAGCTGGGAGACCTACGCTGCGTTGTGTAAAACAACATAAATAATCATGGTTCCTAACACAGCCCTGTAAGAACTAAATGAAATAATGCGTCTTTCTCGCAATATTTGGCTCCCTCTCTTAGGAGAGGAATTTGTATGTGTACACGCATACCTCCCCTCCATTGACTTGAGCAGAGCCGTTGCCTGGCTGTGGCCAACACACTGTGAGCAGTTGTGTCGTGTGTGTGTGTGTGTGTGTGTGTGTCACTTCCAGGTCAAAGGCTGTAAGAGCCCGCACACGTTCGCCATGATCTCTCCTCTCCTCCACAGTCACGGAGCAGGCATTGGCATGGCGCTCCCTTCAGCCGGGTCCCTCAGAACCTCGATGGGCAGAGCCCCTGGTGACGTGTAATGGGGCTATAGCATGACTGAGGAATAAACGTATTTTAAGCCACTGAGATTCTCAATTTGTTTGTTGCAGCAGCACCACCTAACCCTTCCCCGCTGATTCCAAGTGGCTCACGTGAAGTGTGCACTAAATTCCAGCTTGGGGGAACCTTGGAAACGCCGTTTCAGCTCCTCACGCCCCAGCGTCCTCGTCTGTGACACGGTGATGATGTCACGCCCGCCCGCGGGGCCGCCGTGGGACCGCAGCGCAGCAGCGCGGAGGGCACTGCACAGTCAGGGTCCGTAAGTGATGGCGGGAGTCAGAGTTCCCATCATCATCATGCGTGTCGTTGCAGAGGGATTCAGTGAACACGTTTAGATTTTAGCTGAACCAGATTTATCTATTCCCATCAACGGGGAAAATAATCTATTCCATTTCTTCTGAGAGGCCCAGCCCTGCGTCTCCAGGTCCTACGGCCCAGCTTAAGGCGTCTGCCACTGCCTACGCCGTGTGGAGCACACCTGTCCCTACGGTTGTTATTACCGTTACTATTACTGATCTTCACGTGTCCTTTAGAGGAAAGGATCCAGCCAACCAGATCCGCTTACACTTCTCCCAGGTTACTCTCCTTTCCCTCGGAAAAAAAGGCAGCACAAAATTCTCAGCAGACTCTTCCCCTGTTGGTCTCCTCCAACCTCTCTGCCTGTCTTACATTTCCGTTTTCACGGTTCCACACGAGCCTGAGATGATGCGATTTTCAAGGCCAGGCATTTACACAGCCTCAGGAGCCCTTGGTAGTAACTTGTCGTCTAGCCGGGCCTTCTGGCTGCTCCTCGGAGGCCTCCGGCCACAGGGAGCTGAGCCCCACACAGATGCAAAAGCCGCAGATGCGCAGCTGCACCTGAACCCCCCCCAGGACCTGGGCCGTCACCTTGGGCCAGTCTGAGAGCCGGCCTGGCTCACCCCAGCCTTTCCGCAGCCTGAGAGCATCACTACCCTCTGATGCCACCTACTGACTCTCTTCCTCCTGCCGCCCTAGTTCTCCACATCCATAACCAGGAAGAAAGTGGAGACTCCGGGCTGGTTGCGTTCTCCTTTATGACAGTTACGGGAGTGGAGGGTGGCATTCTGACTCCCAGGGTAACGCATGCCCGTTGTAGACAATATTTAAAAAGCCCGAAGATAAACACCAACTGTAACTCCCTCCCCCGTACAGCCCCACCTTGAAATAACCGTTGTTCGTATTTTTGGTGCCTACCTTTCCAGTTTATTTTATGACCTTACTTTATTATGAGTATTATATTTGTTATATGTATTTTCTATACACGTAGAACATTAGGGGAAGATTATTATTTTGTTTTTCCTAAAGTCTATTTTGTAACCTGATTTGTTCTACTTAGTAAACACTTACCCAAAATATAACTTTTTCTTTTAAATCATGGTGTTTGGACATTGTCATTACAGAAACATTCCATAACTTCTGTGACATCCGTCTCCCATCGTGTGCGTTTCTCTCGATTCTGCAGTGACTCTCCTTGGATACAAAGTTGGCTGCACATTTTTCCTTATTTCCCAGCAGTTCATTCCGAGGATCAAAACGCCTGGACCGGCTGGTGTGGGCATCTTTGCGGCTGTTGCTTCACATCGCCGACCTGCCTTCTAGGAGGCATCAATTTGCGTTCCCACGAGCAGTGCCTCTTTCCCTACATCCTCACCCACATCTGGGTCATCATGTTTACAAACCATAGCCAACTTGGTGTGTTAACAATGACACCTCTTTGCTGTCATTTGTTCGGGAGGCAGAACAAACCAGCCACTGACCCGCTGTGTGACTTGGCCACGTCCCCTAGATGCTCTGTGCCTCAGTTTCCTCATCTGCAAAATGGGAATAATGGGAGAACGGCTGCCTCACAGGTTGTGTGAGCCTGAAACAAGTTCTGGGAAAGCCCCGGGAAGAGTGTGGCACACACGTAGCCCGTGTGATCGTCTGCTCTTGACTCTTGTCCCAGGTGAACCAGTGACCTGGTGGCTTTCCAACAGTCGGTCCAGCTGCACGGGTTTCAGTGCCCTGAGCTCGTAGTAGCTCTGTTGAAACCATGTGATTTATTTGTGAGCAGCATTGATTACTATGACCCTCACCATCAGGAAGACTTGATCTAAATTTTACCCAATGGAGTGGAAAGACTTTAGGACGCTGACCTGAGTCGACAAGTTTCAGTGGTGCAGCATTTTAAGTTGAAAAGCTGTTTTGATTTAAAAAATAATAAGATGAATTCATAGATGAATAGTGTGATGGACAGATGCATAAATTCATGCTAAAGCAAATATAGCAAAATGCTCCATGTAGAATCTTGGTGTTGGACATACCTGTTTACACTACAATTCTCTCACCTTTTTTATACGTTCAAAAATTGCCATAAATCTGTTGATAGAGGGAGCTGCTTTTAATACATTATTTCATTTCTTCGCTCTCCGACCACGTGGATTTCTCGGCCTCTTTAGCCACATCTGTCTTCCTGGACTGCCTTCTGGATGTTGGTGTCACAGGGTCTTGCTCTCACCTCTTCCCTTTATAAATCTGCATCCTCCAGCAAGACAACCTCTCGAGGGTCTTCAGCCATCTCTCTCCTGACAGGTCCCCTCCTCCGTCTCCAGGTCGCACACCGACTTTGACAGCCGTCCACAGTCCTGGCCCCTGACACGTCTGGGCAGCATCTTAAATTCAACTGGATCAAAACCAGTGGCATCACTATAGAAACCTCAAGTTCTCCCCAGTGCAGCCCCACTTCAACCTCTCCGCCAGCTCGAGACTCAGCGTCAGCATCATTTATGCTGCGGCCCGGACCACCTTCTCCCGGGTCCACGAGGTGATGTAACCCTACCTTCCATAAGCACTGCCAGCACCGAGGGCAATCTTGAACGACACCACTGAAGAATCGAGTTTAACCTCTCACCACCTGGCTGACCTCAGCTTATGGAGGGAGTATTATTAGCAAGACGACTGTGGGGCGTTGAGGAAATTTATATGGCACAGGTGGTCTGTTTTTTCTTTCAACTCGGCAATTCCAAAGTGGCTCAGACTCCCGCAGGGCTTCTGGACAAGCTAACCCCTAAACCATTTGTTCCTGCCCTGGTCACCTATACATCCTTTTCCTCGTGGTGTCCCTTTCTCCTCATTTCCAATAGGATGACTGACAGCCACTAAGCATTGTGGGAAACTCCCTAGAGTCTCCTTCTCAGAAAGCCCAGTGTTTTATCCCACCTATTGACCAAAGAGTCCCCTGCTGGCTTGGGGTCCCTCCCAGGGCCTGAATATTCTCTCTTTGACAAAAGCGTTCTCGGCAGGGATCCTGTGGGCAGTGCCGTCCTACAGGTAGCCATTGTTTGTGGATTATTCATGTCCTGCCAGCCTTGGAGGCCTGAGGTTCGGAGGGGCCCGCCCTCAGAAGCAATGATAAACAGCTCTTAAAGGGTCGCACAGGTCAGTGAGAAAATGGGATTTGATTGACATGGATTCTATTGACCCTAGGTTTTTAAGAAAAGAGTTGCCAAGGAAAAAAAAGAAGTCACACTCCACAGCTGGTCGCAATGACTGTGACAGAGCGCCCTCTGCTGCTCACTCGATGCTCTGCAGGCCACAAGAGCAAAGGCAGAGAAAACCCCGGAAAGCAGAGAGAGGCCAGGGTCCAGCTAATTGTACACAGGACATCGCAGACCCCCAAGTCCTGCATGGAGAGAGGACAACAACTCTTTCTTTGAACAGCTTTATTAGGTGTAATTTACAAACCACAAAATGCACCCACTGTAAACACAGTTGATGGTTTTAGTACCTTTACGGTCATGCCCCCATCACCACAATCCAGTTCTAAAGCTTCCACCACTCCAGAGAGTTCCCGGCCTCAGGCAACCCCTGATCTGCTCTCTGTCTCCAGCGTTTCTCTTGTCCAGAAATCTCACATTTGTGAAATCCTGCAATAAGGCCTCTTTGTCTGGCTTCTCTCACTTCACGTGTGTTTCCGAGGCTCACCCGTGCTGTGGCGTGACCACCCCTGCGGGACAGGATCCCCCCGTATAGATGGGCCTCACTGTCTGTGTCCTCTCACCTGCGGAGGGACGTTTGGGTTGTCTTGGTTTTGGCTGTTACAAATGATGCTGCTATGAACACTGTATACAGGTCTTCGTGTGAATGTGTGTTTTCATTTCTCTGGGTAAATATCTGGAAGTAGAATTGCTGGGTCACATGATGAGACTATGTTTAACTTTTTAAGAAACTGCCCAATTGTTTTCCAAAGTGGCTGCACCATTTCACATTCCCACCAACAACCTGTGAGGCTTCCGTTTTCTCTACGTCCTCGCCAACACGGCCACCCATTCCTGCCGCCCACCTGTTAGGGACGGATCCCTTCCTCTGGACCCATTCCCCATTCTGGGGTCTAACGTCCACTTAAGAGCTTACCCCTATATCTGCCCCATGTTGGACCCACATACAAGAGCTTTTTTTAAAATTAAACCAGTTGGGGGCCGGCCCGGTGGCGCAAGCGGTTAAGTGTGCACGCTCCGCTGTGGCAGCCTGGGGTTCGCTGGTTCGGATCCCGGGCGAACACCGACGCACCGCTTGGCAAGCCATGCTGTGGCGGCGTCCCATATAAAGTGGAGGAAGACGGGCACAGATGTTAGCCCAGGGCCAGTCTTCCTCAGCAAAAGAAGAGGAGGACTGGCAAATGTTAGCACAGTGCTGATCTTCCTCACAAAAAAAAAAAAAAAAATTAAACCAGTCGCAACATTTGAAAGCAAGGAAGGCTCACGTTAAGATCCACACGTCCAGCTTCTCCTGCAAACTTGGAGGTGCTGTGACCCTGTCCCCATTACTGGCTGGCAGCAGTCAGCTGGAACAGAGTAGCAGCTGCTTCTTCCGACACAGCTCGTGCTCTGCGTGCCCGCCGCAATCCGCACCGCTCCCTGCAGCCTCCCCATCACTGAGGCTGGGGCAGTTGCCGTTTCCCAGCTGTTTTATTTATCGTTAGGTTAGAATAAAATGAGATATTTCCTATACTCACGTCTATCAGAATTGAGAAGCAAAGCGGTCCCAGAGAGCCACGTATTTGAAGAAAAGATGGAAGACACCTACATTCCCTTGTGAAAGCGAAGACTACGTCTCTGTTTAGTCCACCTGCTCCAACTCGCTCGTCTAGAGTCTCTACGGCACCAGCAGGCACCTGAGCTGGTGGCTCCTGGCTCTAGGCCTTGATTAGATCATTCTTCCCACAAATATGTGCTGAGTTCAGGAAAGTCCAACATATGCCACAAAAATGCACATACCATGGCTCATTGAATGCGGCCAAATTCCAGCATCCGAATGGTAATTCCCCACTTAAATATTAGCCTAGACCAACTTTCAGTCCCAGGACAGGGTCCTTCTAGTACCCGGCCGAGGACGTATCCACTGGGACGTATTCCTCCACTTCACTCATCCACTCCTTTACTAAGGAGACAGGTTTTCAAAGTTCACTTCAGTCAAAGGTAATTTAAAAACCATACAGTAATTTTAAAAGTTTCATTTTTAATTATTCATGCGTTATTCTCCAGCAACAAGACTCATTTCCAAGGACAAAAGTAGTTCCCAGCTACCAATGGTAGTACACACGACCCCACACAAGATGCGAGGACCGTGGTCTCACCACCTCTGGCCGGGCCTGAAGTAAACCCGGGGCGGGTTTTTCCAGTGAGGCGCCAGCTTTTGAAGTAACTTTTGCAAAGGCCGGCACACGATGGAATTGTTCCTTTGGGGCGTTGGAGGTGCCCTCCAATGATACATTCACTTGTTATTCACGGGGAGATGCAACTTCCCTCTCCCTGAAATCGTTCATTTTGTCGTGAATGAGCAGAGACAGGAAAATTGAATCCAACTGAGATGTGTTTCATCTGCTAGAACCGTCTGCGAGCATTTAGCAGGTGAGGCCCGGAAGCAATAAGACCTTCAGGAAATGATGCGATTCCACCCGGCTGGTCCCAAAGAACTTCTCCTCCCACAGAACCCTCCAAAAGGGCAGCGTTTGCCAGATATTTGAAGGTATTGATTTCTCTGAGGGTTTTGTGTGTCTGTGTGTGAGGAAGAGTAGCCCTGAGCTAACATCTGTTGCCAATCTTCCTCTTTTTGCTGAGGAAGTTTGGTCCTGGGCTAACTTCCGTGCCCATCTTCCTCTACTTTATATGGGACCCCGCCACAGCATGGCTTGACAAGTCGGTGCGAGCCTGGGATCTGAACCTGTGAACCCTGGGCCACTGAAGCAGAGCACGGACTTAACCACTAGGCCACTGGGCCAGCCCCTCTAAGTGAGTTTTTAAGGCCACGTAAGCCGTGGTTGTTCGACAACCCTCAAAGACAAGGACTGGATGCCACTGCAGCATCGCTGCTCTGAGATCCCGGAACAGGTCTTCAGAGTGAACAACCAGGTCAACAAATGTAATCCACCTATATGGTGGTGAAGTCTCAAAACTGTCCGTTTTTAAGGATGAGACAGCAGACTTGGAGTCTGGAGCCTGTCACATCCTATTCGGGGTGGACCCTCCTGGAGAGGGTCAGCTATACCTCCTCCACGGTTCCAGGGACGGCGCCCCAGAACCTCACCCTGGTTAGCCAGCACCTCAGGCACCAGCTCGCCCAACGCTCTTACATATGGGGAGATGGAGGCCCAGGTAAGAAAGCTAAGAAAGAAAAGATATACCGTGCATCACCGAAGTTATGATGATTAGAAGATGCACGATTCTTCAACGTACCAAAAGGAGACAGAAGACACAAAAATTACAACTGCAACTTGCAGCAGATTGTAAAACTCAACTCACTTTCAGAGATGATAGAATGTGAGGGGGAAGTGTGTGTCTTAGAATCTATGAAATCGGGTCATTCAAATGATCTCAGTCAGCCTTATTCACAGACGGAGCAGGCTGTGAAAGAAGGGACATAGCATCTGACGTTGCGTTGTCAAAGATCCATCTCTTGGACATAAAGCCTGGTGTCTCCCTGTTCAAATGAAAAGTCAGCCCAGCGGGCAGTTCCCGCTCTCCAAGTCCCATCCCCACCCCGGCTTCTCCCTCAGCGGAGACCCCTGGACGCGAAGCCCCCTGTTGTCTTTGGTCCCGGCCAGTCCCTCAGCCCCAGTCTGAGCCGAGCTGGTCCCCTGCTCCCTGAAGAGCTTCTCTGTGAACCGTCTCGTGCATGCCCTGTCCTTCCACGCCCGCGTCTCCGCGTGTGGGGAGGCCCTGCAACAGCTTTGGGGGAACCCGCCTGATTCTGTTCCCACCTCTACAGTTCCCATATACAGACCCCAAAGGAAGCACACCCCTCATAAGGTCAGGGGCTTCGTCTGGAGGAGGGAAACGGTGGTCCCCCACAGGAGCCAGGCCGGTCATGACAGCTCTTACACGTCCCTTCCGTACGGCGTGGCTCCCGCAGCCTGCACATTAACGGCTCAGCTCCGCTCTCTGGCTTCCCGCCCCAGCTGTACAGTGCGTGGGGCCGAGTGTGAAAGGAACGTGGAGCAGGGACTGAAACATAACTTTTCCTGTTCTCCGTGGTCTCTCTCCACGCGTCCTGGCGTTTTCATCTGCCGTTTAATGTCACGCTCCCTCAGACACGGGCACTCTCTGAAGGTGGGCATGGATCGTCACAGGTCGTGGAGGGTCCCGTGCTGCGACAGGTTCCCCTCCACCACTCACGACGGAAGCTCCATGCCCTGGGCAGGTGCAGGGGGTGAACTGCCTTCCCACGGACCCGCTGAGTCAACCCACACTGGACGGTGATGCCCAAAGGTCTGCAGCCTCCACGCTGGACCACACCAGGGACTGGATCCAGTCGGGGAGAGGTTCCCCGGCCACTCGCCCGCTATGTGTGCTGTGGCTGCCAGTCCAGGCGGGGACAGCCACCGCTATGCCCAGCCCTGAGACGCCGCAGGGTGTGTGTGCCCCACCGGGCCTCCCATGCCCGGCCAGGCCCCTGGGGAGGGTACAGGGCGGCAGGATGCATGGTCCGGGGGCCGGGGTGGAGGTGCTGAGGGGTGGGCTCCTGAGCACCCGGCCCCGGGGAGGCGGAGGGAGGATCGCCTGGGAGCATGGCCAACCCCCAGTGCAGGCTCCGTTGTCCCATTGGACTCCACAAAGCACGTGCTCAAAACTAAAATTAAGAATTTTAAGATGGGAAGTGTTATGGGCTAAACTGTGTCCCCCACAAAATTCACGAAGCTGAAGTCCTCACCCCCAGGACCTCAGAGTGTGGTCGTATTTGGACACAGAGCCTTTGGAGACGAGGTAGTTAAGATGGAGCCACTGTCTTAGTCCACTCAGGCTGCTATAACCCAACACCACCGGCTGGGGGCTTATCAAGAACAGATATTTATTTCTCACAGTCCCAGAGGCTGGAAGTCGAGATCAAGGCACCAGTTTTGGTGTCTGGTGAGGACCCACTTCCTGGGTCCACCTGGACCCTTAGATGCCACCTTCTCTCTGTGTCCTCGCCTGGTGGGAGGGATGAGGGAGCTCTGCGGGGTCTCCTTTATCAGGGCACTAATCCCATCACATGGCTCCACCCTCCTGACTCAATCACCTCCCCAAGGCCCCACCTCCAAACACATCACACCGAGGGTTAGGTTTCAATATACAAATTTTGGGAGGACACAGACATTCCATCTCTTGCACACAGCAGCCATTCCTCTTTCTTTGGAAACAGCTTCCATCCATCCTTTGAGAACCACCTTTGTCACTCTCCAGAGTGACTGGGGGACTGACCGCATTGCCTAGCTCCAGGCTCAGCACACGACCAGGCTGGCAGAACCCCTTCCCCGGCTGTGGGGTGTGTTCGGAGGTGAGGCCATGACCGACGTCTTCCCAGGGCGAGCAGTCCCGAGTTTGGGGGGCCTCCTGGAAAGATGCGCTCTCTCCACAGGGCAGCTGTCCTGATAGGACTGGAGCCTGGGGCCATTGTGCCCCTCAGAGAAGCTGCTGAGAATGGAACCAACACTGGAGAAGACGGAGGAGCTGGAGCAGGAGACCAGAGAGGGGTCCAGGGGACTAAGCCCCACTGGCCGAGGGGAACCTCGAGGTCCAGCCACGTCTGAGGCCAGGGCTACCTCTGGGCTTCTCAGTTATATGAGCCAAAAAATTCCCTTCTCTTGCTCACGCCATTTGACTCAAGTATTTGGCCCTCGAGGAACTAAGAGAGCCCAGAGGGACACGGACCAAATGGGGAGACTCTGCAGAGCAAGCCCACCCCTCCACCAAGGGGCGATCAAACAGCTTCCAGATGACACGTCGGACCCCAGCCGCCCCTTCCATCCCTCTGCGCCCTTCCTCCCTCCCCACAGGCAGATCAGCATAAACTGAACTGTGGCTAAGAGGGTTTCCCGGGGCCGCGGTAAACAACGCTACAGACTGGGTGGCTGAAAACAAGAGAGGAACTCTCTCACAGCTCCGGAGTCAGACATCCAGAATCCAGGCATGGGCTGGACTGGTTCCTTCCGGAGGCCCTAGAGGAGGATCCATTCCTGCTTACCCCCAGCTTCCCGTGGCTGCCGGCACCCTTGGGGCCCCTAGGCTGGTGGCAGCATCACTCCAGCCTCGGCCTCATCTGCACGTGCCTCCTCCCTGTGTGTCTCCTCTGTGTGTACGCATCTGAGTCCAAATCTCCTTCTCCTTTCTCTTACGAAGTCACCAGTCACTGGATCAGGGCCCCTCTACTGTAGTGTGACCTTGTCTGACCTTGATCACCTGCAAAGACCCCATTTCCATGTAATGTCACATGCACAGCTCCCGGGGGTAGGACTTGAACTTATCTTTTTGGGGGACACAATTGAACCCACAACACTGGCTGGCTGTGAAATACCCGTCAGTTCGTTTCTCTCACTCTTGTCTCCCCTTTCAGAAACAAAACGTTGTCCTGTCTCTCTTCTCATCCAAGGTCAGAGCTCAGAGAGGACATTAGGAATGTGACTGGCTACATGAACTAAAACTGAGAGTAGCGGCCTCACTACAATCCCCCTTGTGAGATGGGCCCAGGGCTCAGCCTGGGGGTGCAGCTGGTGGGAGTCACCGAAGTCCAAGGGGCCCCATCTTCCTGCCCCACCGTCCATAGCATGCAACCCCCATTTCCACGGTTACAAGAAGGCTACCCAGTTTCCTGGGCAGGAGCAAGGAGCAGGAGGCCAGAGACCAGGGGCTGGGCCTGCCCTTTGGGAAGAGCGTCAGAGGCCCAGCCGGCACCTCGGCCCACCTCTCCCTGGGCAGATGCGTCACCTGGCTGACCCTGGCAGCAGGAAGGGGGGATATCGCCCGTCCCCTGCAACCAAACCAGGCCCACTAGTGACGAAGATGACCAGACTGGAGTCAGGAAAGGCAGCGTCTGCGCAAAGGGCTTTTCCTTTGCTCGCTGTGGCTGTCGTTCTGTACAACGTCCAACATCCAACTGCCCCAGGTCTGCCCTCGCCACCAGATCGCAGGTTGTGAGAAGCAGCGTCGTGTCCCATCCAGGGGACCCTCCCACCGGGCACGGTGCCTGGTGAGCAGCAGGTGCACCTGTCAGCTGGCTCCACGGAACCAGGGGTTCCCATGGACGGGAGACAAACTCAGAGCCCACCAGGGGGTGCTGTCTCCCAGGGACGCTGCGGAGTGGTCCGTTCATTCAATTACTTGTGTTCACCTATTCATTCATCGACTCTTATTTCATTCACTTGACAGTTACCGAGAACCCACGTGCCAGGTGGTGGAGAAGGCCTGGGGAGAGGACGATGAACAAAGGCCATGCTGGCCCTTCCCTGGTGTCCCAGCGCCACCCAACGGACTCGTTGCCATGATGTAGATGCTCCACGTCCACGATGTCTGAGCAGTGGGACAGCCACAGCCACGTGTGGCTCCTGAGCACCTGAAGTGTGGCTCGTGAGGCTGAGAAGCTGGATTTTGTTTTATTTTATTTTCATTTTAATAGCCACATGTGGCTAGTGGCTTCCCTATTAGACGGCACAGATCTAGAAGGAGGAAACAGACACAAAAGCTAGAAGAAGCAGTAGAGAATTTTCAGCGCTCTTTCCTTCCTTCCTTCCTTCCGTCCGTCCATCTGTCACAAGTTTCCCGTGATCACCGGCCCTGTGACGGGTACCGTGTTAGGCTGGGGCGACAGAGTGAACAGGAAGGAACTGTGCCAACCCTCCCGGAGCTCACGTTCCAGACAGGGAGACAGTAACCAAGTGAGTGAATAAAACAACCTCCGACAGAGACAGGAGCAGCGACGGCAAACAGGTGACAAACGGGGGGGAGGCTGCTGCAGACAAAGCTCATCACAGGCCACAACGTGACGAACCTGGACAACGTCACCTTCAGTGAGAGACGCCAGACACAGACAGACCCTTGTGTGATTCAAAACGTCCAGAACGGGCAAACCCAGGGAGACAGGAAGTAGACGGTTGGGTGCCAGGGGCTGGGGGAGCGGGACGGGGAGTGATGCTAATGGGCACGGGGTTCCTTTTCGGGAGATGGAAATGTTCTAGAACTGGACAGAGGTGGTGCTTGCACAACATTGCGAAGGTACTCAATGCCACTGAATTGCACACTTTAAAACGGTTAGTAAGATGTTTGATTTATGTTACATGAGTTTCCAAAATATTGGAGGAAAATATATGCTCATAAAACATTGAGTCTTTCTACCCAGAATTATGGTATTTATCGCCATTTCTTTAAAAATCCTTTTATATCCCCTGTTGGATCTCGGTTCTCTTCCGAGCGAACTAAGCTCTCCTTGTGTGTTCGCAAGAACCCCTGGAGTTATAGAGAAAGTCAAAACTGAAAATGCCAGATATGTAGAAGGGAGCAAGGATGAGAGCCCGGAAGAAAGAAGACTATCACAGCCACACATTCTGGGGCCTGTCAATGTAGACTCTTAGATTAAATAAATGAAGCATTTCTGTTTATCCTAGGTTCACGCATCATTTCCGATAGGTTTAATATTCTGAAAGGGGGTCCCTGACAATCCTCCTCTATCCTCCTCTGAGGCCCCAGGTGGGGACCACTCCCAGAGCCACGAAACTGTGGGACGAGCCGTGGTACTGACTCAGCCACGCACCCCAGACCTTGGCCCTCCGCTCACTCACCCGTCCTCCAGGCTCTTCCAAGAGGTGGCGAAGGGCTTCTCTTCCTCCTTGGGAGACGTGGGGGGCGCGCGAGACTGGGCCGGCTGCAGTCCCGCTGTGGCCCCGCTCAGCCTGCCCCGTGAGAGACCAAGAACAGGAGAGAAGAGCAGGAGCCACGTCCAGCTCCGCCCAGGACAGAGAGGGGCTGAGGGGCCGCGGCGTCGCCCACGCGGGCGGCTCTCCTTCGGGTCGGGGACGCTGGCCACTGTTGGGAAAGAATGTGAGAAGCCTGAGGGCCACCTGGACCCTGGACGCACTGCCCATCGACACCTTTTCTGACAAATGGTCTTTAAACCCTGTTCTGTGTCTAAGGAGAGGGGCTGGGGGTGGGCAGGTGTGGGAGGAGGGCCTCGGGTAGCCCGAGAAATGCAGTGCAGCCCTGTCCCCCTGGCAGCACCTGCCAGCCTGCGAAGCTCCAGCCCTCAGCTAACGAGGCCCAAGTTCCCTGGAAGGCACCTCCCGAGGGCACATCTGCGGAGCCCGCCAGCCACGTCGGGAAGGGTTCTGGGGGATGCACTCTGACCCTTTCCCATCGCATTTCCGTGATGGCTCACTCTGGGCACCTGTCAACTCCTCTGCCTCAGTCCCTGGCAGGCGACCGTCTTGACCTGCACAGGAGAATTCCCTGGGCCATCTTTCCAAAATGCACACACGCCACCCCCGCCCACCGGATCGGAACCTGCTGAGGTCAGGCACGAGCAGGTGTGCTTTGAGAAAGCTCCCCCAAATATTCAGATGAGCCCACTGATGAAGACTCACTAGAGGAGCTGCCCACCCCTCCCAGGCATCAGGGTACTTTCCCCAACTGGAATGAAGTGTGACACCTTCACCTCCTCCACCCCCGGGGGTCTCCGGCACCCACACCACGCTGACCGTCTGGGGGCTGCCGTGGGCAATGCAGATGTGATTGTCCCTTCATCCATTTATAGACCAACGAGAGAAGCCCAGACACGGGCTCTTTGATGAGATAATGGGATGCCTCTGTGCTGGGAGGATGGTGTGACCCCCCACAGATGCTCATTTCTGTGATTTTTCGACACTTGTTTTGCCACAAAACTTGATACAAAAGGAATTCCATGGGGGGAACGCAAAGAACACTTAATTCCTACTATTGGTCATTTTTTTAATATCACAAGTAAACAAAAAGTTAATATGAAATAAATATTTCAATTAAAAGAAAAGTTGTGCCATCATGTGAAGCAATGAAGTCTACCATTTCTTCTAGATTAATCTGACAGAACCTTAAGTATGAGTCTTTCTTGGTGCTGATGTGTCTGGAGTGTAAGTGGAGGGGGGCCCAATTCTGTGTTCTTCCTTCCAGAAGACCATCTCCATGCCACGTGGGCTGCGACCTCTGACCTGTGTGCGGAGATGCAGGGAGGGGGATGGGGAGTTAATGTTTAATGGGGACAGAGTTTCAACTTGGGAAGATGAAGAGTTCTGGGATGGATGGTGGTGATCTTTGCACAACAGTGTGAATGTACTTAATGCCCCTGAACCGTACACTTAAAAATGGTTGAGACGGTAAATTTTACATAAAGTGTACTTGAGCACAATTTTTAAAAAAATGTTTGGCTGCCAAAACCATCTCCCTCTCTGGACAGAAGGGTCCCCTTCCTTTCTCTACTTTTCAGGAGGTAACAATTGATTCCTAACATCTGGCCTCTACTCTGGCAACCCAGGCTCCGCCTGCTCCCTGATTCCCAGGGGACACCTCAATGCAGTCTTCCCTCTCGGCCCTTCCCTGCCTCCCTGTCTGCACTGCCTGTCCCCCAAAACTAACTGGCCCCACGCTTCCCTCTGAATGCTCTTCACCGGGACCTACGCCTGCACATCTGCCCTGCCCTCCTCCGACATCCATCCCGCCCCTCGCCCCACTCCCCGCATACTCGCCTGCCAGCACATTCCTGCTCCCAGCCTGCCCTCCTCTGACCCCCACCCAGCCCCTCACCCCGCCCCCCGTGCACCCGCCCAACTGCGCGTTCCTGCTCCTGGCCTCTGCCCTGGGAGGTCCCTCTGCCAGGGACCCTCTCCCGACTCCTGCCCTCCTCGGTCACCTGCTCCCCTCATTCAGCCCATGTGTCATCTCCTCTGACAGCCCCACGCTGGCTACTGGGGCGAACGCCCCCACCTCCCCCACCTGGTTGCTCTCTATCCAACACCAGGTTTTAATTTCTTCACAGTCTTTGTCAATCTCTGCAATGGTGTTGTGTTTGTGGATTGGCTGACATTTTACGGTCGATCCCCTCGCTGGACTAGCTCAGCGAGAGCAGGATCTGTGTGGCCTTGCTCAGCGCGGGAGTGGTGTCGGCAGCGGGCCTGGCACAGAGGGTGGGACATCTGCTGACGGGTGGCTCCGCCCTCGCCAGCGCCTCTTGACTGTCTCGGGCTCAGGGCGCACACCCTCTCTCCCCGGACGGCCTCCTCTCTCTGGGCTCTCTGCCATCAGGTAATGCACGTTCTGTTTCCAGCACAGCGCTGGGTGCTGGGAAATGAGGCTCGGGGACACTATGGTGGCTGCAGTGAGGAAGGAAAGGGACTCACCCACCGAAGCCACAGTGACCTAGCAGGTAAGAGAGAACACGCAGCCCTGCTGTGGGGCGTGCACTCGCCGCGGCCCCACGGCCCTCATTTGTTGCTGCCCATCTCCGGAAGTCCTTCAGACCCACGGGGTGAGGGACCCAGCATGAAGACAAGAGGCGCATCCTTGAAAGGGGACTCCCAAGAGGCCACACCGCTCGGGGGAATTTGAAGACGTCTGGGAAAGATTTGGGGGTAATAAGGTAACTTCCAGCCTCCTCACATCGTGGTGAGACAGGCTGGGTGGTGCACCCAGAACCACAAGGGACGGTCTCAAAATGCTGGGGTGGCGCGTGTAGCCACAGACATGTAGGAAGAGTCAGAGACCATGGTATTGTTAACCAGTCCCATTGTAATGAGAAAATATACACATACGTGTACACATATATATACGCACATACACAGTCACATGCACATACGCACATATACATATACACGTGCATTTACATGTGCACGCACATATGCATACATGGACACATGCATGCACGCACATACATGTACACATGCACACACATATACACCATAGCAAAGAAAAGTGGCTGGATTTTCGAGTCACTCTTCCGCAGCTCTGAGGACACCCCCGCCCCCAGGGATGGGCCAGAGCCTTCTCTGAAGGCTGGTGAGCCTTCAGCAGAACTTTCCAGAGGGGTGGTTTCCCGGCCTGGAGAGGCCCGTCCTCTGGTGACCATGCCCCCCTCTCTCAGGAAACGCGCCCAGTGCCCGCTGACGCACCTCGGGAAGCCCACACTTGAGTGAGCTCCTTTGGAGCAGAGGGGGAGGGAGGAGACTGGCTGCCGCTCGCTGAGCTGCAGCGTCACTGCTGGGTCCCTGGGCTCAGCCCCCAGGTGCTGCGTCGACTTGGGACGGCCCACCTCCTCACAGAGAGCTGTCGCATGAAGGCGATGTCTACACTGTGCCACCATCAGGGACTCCGGAGAGCGCCCCTCCCCCTGGGTGCCCTGGGCTTTATTTATCCCCACCCGGGTGTTTATTCTCACGGTTTCTGTCCTTCAAAGAGCTGGCGGAGAGGAGGGTGCTCCCCATGCTTTTTTAAAAACTGAAGCAGACTTTTTATTCACATAATGCCATGCCAGTAGCACATCCAGCAAAACTAACACAGGTCTTCACTCTAGTCTGCTGCCAGTCCACATGCAAATTCATCTGATCATCTCAAAAAACATTGTACAGTTGATTTTGTTCTTCAAATCAGGATTCCAATACACACATTGTAGTTGGTTCTTAGTTCCCTTAAGTCTCTCACTTTTTCCTACAGATGCATTAACCTTCATTAATCAGAAACACATCAAAAGAGCAGGAAAGCAGGGTTGTAAACAAAGGAGCCTTTTAGCCGGGGAGGGATCTGAGGGCACTGTGTTCCTCTTCTTCTTTGCAAACATGCAGCCCGTCCCTCGGAAGGTCACAAAGCCCTTGGTGAGCCTTGCTTAAGATCGATGGTCAGGGACTATCACTCTCCCTGTAGCAGGGAGACAGACAAATTATTATGTGGCTCTGCCAAGAGGTCACACTCCTTTTCGGGGCATCACAAGAGGTAAAAAGACGGATAAATGTGCCCCAACAAGGAGACAGAGAAACACGCCCGCAGGACCCCGGGTGTCACCACTGCCTTGGGTTAGACTAACTCGGCGAGGAGCTGCTCGCACTTTCCTCCAAAATCCAAATACAAAGTAGAACGTGGTAAGTCTTAGAAAAAAAAGAAACACATTAATTGTTCTGCGAGGTCAGAGAATTAAAAGATCCTAGTGTAACCCATACACGAGCCAGGCCCCACAGGAACCAGGCTGCGCACGGAGCCACACATAAAAAATACAATTCACAAACGCATCCCAGGCTTCAGTTGTGCTTCTGAGAACGGCTTTTAGGGAATCTAACTCATAATCCACAGCAATGCTTTTTATTTCATCTACTTTTTATTTGGGGATAATTTTGGATTTACAGAGAAGGGGTAGCAATTCCTTTAAACACTGTCTTCCCTTCCATCTCCGTCCTCCACCAGAAACTGTCACCACTGACTCCCCACCCAGCCCACCGCCCCGAAGAACGGTCTCCCCAGCCCCCAGCCTCTGGGGATCTCCAGGCCCCCTCTTCGGTGCCTCCCCGTGTTCAGCTTCCGTGTTACACAGACCACCGGAGCCTCATGGCCTGTTATTTAGTTTTCTCTCCACTTGGCCCATTTCACCCTAGTTTTCCTCCATGAGCAAGAGCCCCTCCCCACTTCCCCTCTATTTCTCTCCTTCTCTCCCCCCGTCCCCTGGCTCTGTTCAGCATCATGAAAACTGGGAAGCAGGAGGAAGCACATTCACATCAGAGGTGGAGGAAGCAGGCAGTCGACTCTCTGCCACGGGAGGGACGCGTGGGTGGTCGGGGCGCTGGAAGCCCTCTCGTCTTCACGGATTGTGCCTGGTCACGGGAAGAGCCCAGCAGGAAGGGCTCAGGCCTGTGCTGACAGTCAGGGAGATGATCCTGGCTCTGTGCTGTCGCGGCCCCAGGGACCAGAGGGGGCAGTTCTGGGATAAAGTCAGATTCTACAGGAGACCTGACCCGGGAGAAGGGGCCGTCTGCGTGGTGGTGTTACCTCTGCGAGATGCTGCCCGAGTATCCTGCTCACGACTCTGCTTTCCGATCTGACAGCTGAGTAAAGAGTTCTGACGGCCGGGTGGGAGCACACGCAGCCTGAGTCCCGTGGCTCAGACAGGGCAGCAGGGGTCAGGTAAGCCATTCACATCCCCCCTCGACCAGAGAGAGAAACTGCTCAGAAAGTCACCCTTGAACCAAAACCTTGGAGCTGCTCTCGGCCTCCTGGGTCCCCGGGCAAGCATTTATTTATCTGTGGACCTCCACTACAGTTTATATTAGACACATATGCCTATGTTTCCCTCTAAAACAGCATGTGGATATAAAAGACATTTCTATCATATTCTACTAAAGACACTTCGATAACCTCCTAACTGGTCTTCCTCTTTCCATCCTCATCTTCCTTTAGATGTGTCTCAACACAGGAGTCAGGGAGACGCCTCTGAAACACAAAAGTCAGATCAGTGATCTGTACACAATCTTCTGTGGCTGCCATTTTCATCAGCATGAAAGTCGAAGTCCTTACAGTGGCCCACAAGGTGCTGAGTGATCTGGTTCCCCACACCCACCCCAACACACACACCCCATTGCCTCTGATCTCACCTCCTGCCCCTTCCCGCCAGTAGAATCCAACACACCAGGCAGGCACCCACCCCAGGACCTTTGCACGTGCTGCTGCCTCAGCCTGGAAACTCTTCCCCCAGAATCCCAAATGGATCGCACTGCCACTTGTTTTGTGTCATCACTCAGATATCACCTTTCAGTCAGATCTCCCCTGACCACCCTACATACAAGGGCACACTCTGCACACCCCAGCACTCTTTATGCGCCTGCTGAGACTTCTGTTTCTCCAAAACTTTCTCACCCCTGGCGTACGACATATCCTACTTAACCACTTTGCTGTCCATCTCCCTCCTTAGACTCTAAGACCTATGGGTGTGGAGATTTTGCCCGGACGGATCACCACTGTATCCCCAGCACATGGACTGTTGCCTGCCGTGCAGGTGTTCTCTAAATATTTGTTTAGGCAAAGAGCTGCACGTTCATGAAAAAAAAAAGGAGAGGGAGCTTGTGTACCTCTTTATGGGAAGGCAGAACATTGCTCCGTGTCTCCCGTGTCAGGAGAAGACAACCTGAGACACACAATGAAGCAAACCACACGAGCATTAGATGAAGGATCTGGGCTTGCAGCCCCTGCATGAGAAGCTCAGACGGAAAGAGACAGAAAATCCCCCTCTGTACAGGGACCAGGAGGGAGTCTGGGGAGCAGGGGTTCCCTGCCTTCCTTCTCTCCCTGGACTAGCAGGGGCCCTGCCCCACTCAGAGGCCGGTCCCTGCCCCTCCCCTCCTCCTGGAGCCGGCTTGCAGCCACTCTCCCTTCTCCAGTAGATAGCTGTCCAGACACCCACTGTAGCAGCTCGGAATCCAGACGCCCCAGAGTCTTCCCTCCAGAAAAGTGACTCCTAAAAATCCATCAAAGCCAGGGCAGGGGGAGGAGGGCGCCCAGATCTGCCCGCGTGGAGTCTGGATCTTCTGCCCACCTTGAGCTCCCAGCTCTGCATCCTCCAGGATGTCTCAGCAATGAGCCAACAGTGCTGGGCATGCTCCTGGGGGGTCCCGGTCCAGTGGGAATATCCCTCTACTGTCCTGTGACGACTCATCTTAGTAGAGACATCAAAAAGTCTGTTGCCGTAGCCTCCCACTGAGGGGCTATGAGGCCACAGGTGGGGAAAAGCAAACGAACCCTCTCTCTCATCTACAAATGGGAACGCACCACAAAAATCTCTTCCCCCAGCAGGGACGACACCAGAAGCTCTTCGAAGCCACAAAGTGTCCACTGACCCTCCAGGACAGGCCGGAGCCAGGAGCCCAGGGAAGGGGCACCCCGGCGAGGCTGCATGACGGCATCTACGCCCCAGCTCGGCTCCGGGATCGCACCCTAGGCTCACCGTCCCGGGGACAGAGGCTGGACTCAGTGGCCACGTGCCTGGGGCCGCCCAGCCCTGGGTGGCCACGCGCTTGGCACCTTCCCTCTGCCACCAGGACTCAATTCCCAGGTCCTGGATGTGGCTCGAGGACAGCAGAGGGGCTCACCCACGAGGACGGGACAGTCTGCCGCAGAAGGAGGGGGACGCGCCTGCCCCCACCCCGGGCGCACAAGGGCCGCTACTCGCCGGATCCCAACGGTGCAGCGCCCTCCGCGGCGGGCTCCCCGCCCCGCCAGCTCCGACTGCTGTGCGTGGGTCAGGGGTGCAACGGTGCCGGGTGGCAGGACGCTCCACTCCTGACAATGTGATCCCTACAACCAGGGGTTACCCATTATTTTCAAACGCTCAGTAATTTTTTTCTTGTTACGGAGAATCCCGTTTAGGAATTCATCAGCGGAGGGAAGTTGTTTTTTTTCAGTCTGAGGAAAATCACTTTAATAGGCCTTTCGGTTACACACAAAGGTAAAGCCAAAATCCTACTCCAGATTGAGAATGTTCAAAAAGTCAGAGTGAAGCTGCATAATAATAATGAACACACACGCTCACTGTGTCAGGTACACATCTGAGCACTGCACATTTACTGCTCGTTTAATCCTTCTGACAATCCTGTTCAACAGACAAGGAAGCAGAGGCACAGAGTGGTTAAGTGACTTGCCCAAGATCACAGAGCGAGTGAGGGGCAGAGTCTGGATTCAAACCCAGCAAGTCTGGCTCCAGAGTCTGATTCTCACGATTACACTCAATCACCTTTCTAGTTCAAAGTGTGAAAATATCCTCTTCATTTTGGGGAGAATGACGCCACTAGGGGTTATTCCGTGTCTGCGTTTGGGGGCCTGGATTATCAGTGGTCGAGGGCACTTTCACTGGGAATTGGTTAACTGGCCCCTACAAAATGGCGGCACACTGGGAAGCCAAGAGTGGTCACCACATGCACCTACCCACCGCAAACCACACCATCCCCCCAGAAGCCCAAGGCCAATTCCAGCATTTGCAAAACCCAGTCCCTACAGGGGCCGGGCGGGACATGTACCTGATTGTGTTCACTTTTGCTTCTGTCACACACACCAGTGACATTGTTGGTAGCCTGACACCTGCACATTGGAGACTGTGGTGTCAGGAGGAAAGGCCCCAGACCAAGTCGGAATGCCTTTGCCACCTACTGGCTGGTGGCCGTGGGTATGGACATGTACCCGCAGGACACGAACCTGAGTGGAGCAGGCAAGGTGACGTACAATAGAGAGTGGTAGAGACTGTGGCCAACCGCAAAGGACAAACCTCCTCCAAGGGGTGGCCATCTGTCAGCTCTGATGGTGGCCCAGCGCGGCCAGATCTTCAGATGCGGGAAGAGACACAGAAATCTGGCTGTGTGAAGAGCTACCAATTTGCAAATGTTGGAGACAAATTATTTTTAAAATGTAAACACTGACAAAACAACACACATCAAGGAAGATGCACTGTTAGGGCCCTATTCGTGGCTCACGTACGGCATCCAGTTTAGAGAGTCCCATTGTGTTTCCTCCACGTATTTTCATTTCAATTGTTTCCAGTCATCCAACATGCCTGATTCTGGCAGACCCTCTTGCCTGCTCCTATGCCGTCTCACCCTCGGCTGAACAGGATTTTGTATAAGGAGCTGGCAGCCAGCCCCCCGGACTCCATCCTGCTTGATGAAAGCTGACCACGGCCACTTCATTTCTCCTGTCAGTTACTGGCTTAGGAAAGGCCGTGCCTTCCAAATCCGCCATTGAGGCGTTAGGGAGAGTCTGTTGAGGGTGGAGCTGGGGAGAGGGGAACATTTATTTAAAAGGACACGAGGAAAAATCTTACCCCGTTCTCTTGTGTTGTAAAGACATTTTGTATCAATCTATGCCTGGATCCCTGGCAGCCATTTTGTGACCATGAAGAGACCTGGCCTGAGATATGGACTCAGAGAATTAACTAAATCTGGAACTGTCCTGTCTCCAAATTTCTTATTCTGTGGAATACTAAATTTTCCTTGTTGCTTAAGCCATTTCAACTGGGTTTTCCATTACTGCAACTGAGAGTATCCTGAATGGTATACCAGTTCTGGCTGTATTAATAACATACCTCCTTACACTAGCAGCTCATTTAGAGCATTTCAGGGACCTTCTTGAGATTACCTGCTGTAAGCCCCCAATGACTAACTAGGCTGGGGGGACTTGGGGTCAGCTCTTCTGATTCCCACATTTTCAGATGAGGAAACCGGACCAGGAGGTTTGAACGTCTCCACGGCCACCAGCCAGTAAGTGGCAAAGGCATTCCGACTCAGTCTGGGGGCTTTCCTCCTGACACTACAATCTCGAATGTGCAAGTGTCAGGCTACCAACAAGGTCACTGGTGTGTGTGACAGAAGGAAAGAAAAGTGAACACAATCGGTTAAAATCTAAGATTCTCCGCCCAGCTGCTTCCCTACACGTTTGGGCTCATGTGCCACACGAAAGAGCCTGGAAATGGTAGACAGTAGATTACAGGCACAGGGCGTGCAGAAGAGACGGTGGACTCTATAAGCAGAGCCATATTCAAAGAAAAGGCTTTGCCGTTCCTTAAAAGCTTGGAAAGTTAACGTCCATTCATATGGTTTAAATTATTTACCGTCTGCATGCATCATTTTCAATTATTCACTTTAGCCAATATTTTCTTTTGACTAACCCCCCACCAATCGTCATCCTGTTGTATAGATGGGGCCCTCCTACATCTCTTGAAATGTGTTGCTGTCAAACGTGGAGAAATGACATACAATCTGGGAAGGCTGCATGTTTCAAGAAAACAGAGGACAGCTTACTTCTTTTTGGAAGCGAGGCTGGTTCTTGCACAGGTAATGTGAAAATCACGTGGTTCTGTGTGAGAATGTTCCCGACGCTTGCACTCGTTGGCATTATCTGCCATGGCTCTGCAGGCCCTGACCCCGGCGTGGACTGATCTTTCCAGGAGCTTGTGTAGGGAGGAAAGGAGAATGAATGGGAGGGTGGTGAACTAGATTCAGGGAGGGAAAGGTGAGGATTCACACGTGACAGGCTCAATCCGTTCTGTGAATAAGAGTTGAAGTCAGTTTGGGCCAAGAACCGTGGGACAGTGGTAAATGAGTGTAGGAACTGTGTCTTCCGCACAACCCCACGCCACGTGGCCCCTCTCACCCGTGGCCATGCTCCACCCTCCTGTCCCGTCCAGCCTGTGAACTGCCCCTGCCAATCTCTTTTCTTCTGCCTGGATCCCTACCTGAAGGTCAAGGTCTTGGTTCCTACAATTAACCCCCTTTCTCCCTTGCACATCATTTCTTCTCTCTGTAATCCATACATTTCCCATTAAAAAAACAAAACAAAACTCCACTGACCCACATTCCCCTCCATCTACCACTCAATTACCCCACTCTCTACAATGAAATCCCTCCAAAGGGCCCACGTCCTCCCCCCTCATTCCCTGCTGAATCCACATACCAGCGATGTCCACGTCACCAATGCAATGGGTCCCTGTCTCCCTTGCCTTCCCAGCAGCACCTTCTGTGGGTGACCAGTTCCTCCTTCTTGAAACATCTTCTCCCCTTGGATCTGAGGACACCATGCTCTTCACTCTCCCACCGTCACTCCAGCTCGGTCCCCTTGGCTGAGTGCTCCTCCTGGTCCAGGCTGCTCACTTTGGGACACTCTCATCCCTGGGCCACTTCTCCACTCTCTGCCTGGGCGAGCTCACCCAGGCCTAAGTTAAAGTAGCACCACACGCTGATGCCTCCCGACTTCTAGGTCATCAGCCCCTCTCTCCCAAGCTCTAGCCTCACATTTTCAAAGGCCAACTCCATTGCTTGACTTCCGTGTCTAACAGGCACTCGAGCTCGTCGTCGATGAAGTGTGAGTCTTGCTCATTCAATACAAACACCCTGCCCCCCGCCCCAGTTCTCCCGTCTCAGCCCAGGGCCTCACATCCACCTGATACCTGGGCCAGACACCTGTGCCCACCCTGATTCCCCCCTGCTCCCCTCAGGGTCCCAGCGAGAAAGAGAATTTATGACAGACGGCTAAATGAAGAGACTTTACTGAGAGGGCTACTTTCAGAGGTAAAGGCGGGGGACACACACGACGGACATTGAGGAGCCGAGAGAGCAGCAAGAGAATAAAGAGAATTTTCAGAGCCCAGGTGAGCTGCGTCCCTTCGAGCTGGGGACGGCAGGCGAGAAACGACAGAGCTGTGGCGACAGTTTGAACGTTTGTGTCCCCCAAGTTCGTATCTTGACGCCCTGATGCCCGGTGTGACGTGTAGGGGGTGGGGCCTCTGGGAGGTGACTAGGTCCTGAGGGTGCAGCCGCATGATGGGCTCGGTGCCCTCATACAAGAGAGCAGAGCTCCCGCCCCTTCCCCCAGGTGAGGACAGAGCTAGTGGTCTGCACCGCCCGGCCGTGCAGGTGCCCTGACCGCAGACTCCCAGCCCCCAGAACTGTGGGAAACAAGCGTCTGCTGTTTAGAGGCCACCAGTCTGTGGTGTTTTGTCATAGCAGCCAGAACGGATTAAGACAGCTACTAACAGAGAGGTGGTCGTGAGGCGAGGTGGGAGCAGTGAAGAAACACCCCGACCTTCCCCATCCTCCTGGTGCTTCCCACTGGCCAACTGGTCAGAAGTCAGAGAGCAAGAGGCCAGGAGACGTGCTCCCGGGGTCGGCCTCTGGGACGTAGAGCAGGAGGAGGGCAGAGAATGGATGGGGTAGTACAGGCGGAGGCCAGCAAGCACGTTCCTCTGCGGCATCCTGCACCACCCTGTACCTCCCTGGACGGCCCAGAAGAAAGCAACGGCTGAGGCTGACTTGGGAAGAGCCTAAACCTGAGAACACTGCCCCTCACACAGACCCGTCGGCAGAGCAGGGAAGCCCACCCGGGTCCAGGCGGTTGAGCACAACCCCTGTCAAATTGCTGGCTGACCACTGACCTCTGCAGACAGAGGGACGACCTCAGGCACGTAGGCTTAAAATAGAAACAGGAGGGAAGGAGAGAAACTAACCAGGGAGTTCAGTAGCTGCGCCCCACGGCAATTTAGCCGAGGCGTTGACTAAGTGAAGGATCCAGCAGAGAAATGGACAAACCAAAATACAGCAGCAACAACCTCTGGGTGGGGGCTCAGGATGCAGGGTTATATACCACAGTCATAACAGTTAGATAATGCACGGATAATATGTTACCTAAAATGTCTAGTTTTAAATAAAAAATTATGAGATATGCAAGGAAACATTAAAGTGGGATGCATAATCAGCAATAGAAACCCTCAGTGTCCTCAGATTTTCAGTGGGGCAGACAGACTTCAAAGCATACTATAAACATGATCACAGAACTAAAGGAAACCACACTATGTAACAATAATGAATCTACAAATAGAGATTCTCACCTAGACGAAATTATATATTTTTTTAAAAAGATCCAAATGAAAATATTATGAAAAGTACAACAATTGAGATGAAAAAATTTACTAGAAAGGCTCCACAGGAGATTCCAGATGGTAGAGGAAAGAACTAGTGAACCTGAAGTTAGATCAATAGAAATCATCCAATATGAAGAATAGAAAGAAAAAATATTGAAGAACAATGAAGAACCTCAGAGACAGATGTAGGACAGCAGTAAGAGTCCCAACGTACATATAAGGGGAGTCCCAGAGGGAGAGAAGCAAAAGGGCCAGAAAAAATGTTTGAGGAAATAATGGCCAAAAACTTACCAAATTTGATGAAAAACAAAATATACAGAGATCCACACCCAGACACATTAATACCAAACCTCTTAATCTCAAATTCATGCCTGATATGCAGTAAGCTGATCACTGAGACACCCATGCTTGGAGGCAGAGAAAGGTTTATTTGAATTGGCCAAAAGAAGAAGGCAGGAGGATAAGTTCTCTCAAATCTGCCTTAATGAAAAAAGAAAGCAGAGGGTCTTTATAGGTCTAAGAGGCTTGGGAGGAGTAATTTCAGAGAAACAAAAGGGAAGTCCGTGTTTCTTTCACTCCAGATAAGCCCTTGGGCAACCAGCCTTCTGGGCGTCAGTGGCAGCTGGGGGCTGGTTGTCTGGTAATTGTACATTCCTTGACAGCATTCCTTTTCTTCTACAAAACAAGCTCATAAATCCTTGTGGCCCTTGAGTCACCCCTCAGGTTAAACAAGAAAACAGCAAATTAACAAGCTTATAATGACAGGTGAATTAACTTTTTATCATCTTTCCGTGTTGGGAACAAGGTTGAAGGGTAACCAAGTTCTTACAGAATATTTACAGCAACCCTCAGGTACCCGGCTTCAACATTATAGTCAAATTCTGGAAAGACAAAGAGAAAATCTTGAAAGCAGCAAGAGGAAAATGACTCATCTCACACAGGGAGCATCAATACCATTAACAGCAGAATGAAAATAGTGAATGAAACAATGGAGGACAGGGAGCAGGGGGAATGACATATTCAAGGGCTGAAAGAAAGAAAGAACTGTAAACCAAGAGTTCGACGTCCAGCAAAACCATCCTTCAGAACTGAAGGTGAAATTGAGACATTCTCAGCAAAAGAAAGACCGAGAGAATTTGCTGCTCACAGACCTTCTTATAAGAAATAGTAAAGGAAGTACTTTGAACTGAAAGAAAATGAGTCCAGACAGGATTCCAATCTGCAGGAGGACATGAAGGGCACCAGAAATGGTAAATATGTGTGTTGATAAAAAAGGCACTGTAAATATATCCTTCTCTTCTCTTAACTTCTTTACAAGACACAAGACTGTGTAAAACAATAAGTTCATCCAGATTATACAAAGAACTCGTACAATTCAAAAATAAGAAGACAGCCCAATTTTAAAATGTGCAAAAGATTTGAGTGGTATTTCTCTAACAAAGGTACATGAGGGGGCCGGCCCCGTGGCTTAGCGGTTAAGTGCGCGCGCTCCGCTACTGGCTGTCTGGGTTTGGATCCCGGGCGCGCACCGATGCACCACTTCTCCCGCCATGCTGAGGCCGCGTCCCACATACAGCAACTAGAAGGATGTGCAACTATGACATACAACTACCTATTGGGGCTTTGGGTGGGGGGAAGAGGAGGATTGGCAATAGATGTTAGCTCAGAGCTGGTCTTCCTCAGCAAAAAGAGGAAGATTAGCATGGATGTTAGGTCAGGGCTGATCTTCCTCACACACACACAAAAAAGGTACATGAATGGCTAATAAGCACATGAGAAGATGTCCATCCTCACTCAGCAGCAGGGAGACACAAACTAAATCCACAGTGAGCCAGCACCAGGGACCCCCACGCAGAGCGATAACAAACAGAGCAGACACATGGATGGCAGGTGAGGATGCAGAGGGTCTGGAACCCTTATATGTTGCTTGGGGGAAGGTAAAATGGCACAGCGTTTGGAAAACACTTTGGCAGTCTCTTATAAAGTTATACATAAGATTACAGATGAGCCAGTAATTCTACTCCTGGGAATCTACCCGAGAGAAATGAAAACGTGTCCACAGAAATACAGGTACACCAATGCTCAGAGCAGCTTTATTCCTAATATCTAAAGCTGGAATCCATTCAAACGCCGTGAACTGGTGAGTGGATAAATGAAGTCTGGAATACAATACAAAGCAATAAAAAGGAACAAACTACTGATCCATGCTACGAAATGCATGGGCCTCAATAACACTATGTTAAGTGAAAGAAGTCAGACGTAAAAGATGACACATTATATGATTCCATGTACAGTCAGGCACTGCGTAACCACGTTTTGGTTGATGACAGACCGCAGATGTGGCGGTGGTCCTGTACGATTAGCACCACGTAGCCCAGGTGTGTAGGAGGCTATAGCATGCAGGTTTGTGTAAGTACACTCTGTGACGTTTGCACAATGATGAAATCACTTAACAACACATTTCTCAGAACGTGCCTCCATCAGTAAGGGACACGCGACTGTATGAAATGTCCAGAAAAGACAAATTTCTAAACAGAAGGCATTGTCAGTGGTTCCTGGGCCAGGGTGGGAGAAGGGATCAACAGCAAGTGGACATGAGAGAACTTTTGCGGGTGATGGAAACGTTCTGAAACCGGAGGGTTGTGATGGTTACACAGTCTATAAATTTACTAAAAATCATAGAATTACGCAGTTACAATGGATGAATTCAAATTAAATTATGCCTCAAAAAGCACTTAAACAAAAAGACAAAGGCACGGCAGGCCATACGCTCCTCTCACCCCAGGCCCCTGGCACATGCAGTGGGGCTTCGTACTCCGACGCCCTAATTCCTGGTGGAAGCACAGAAAGACATGGGGGTCCACGCGACCCAGCCCTCCTTGACCCAAGGCCACCCCAGTTGCAGACAAGGCCTTTTGGGGGCTTTGAGCCCTGAGAGAGCAGCACCTGGGGAGCAGGTGGAGCACCGTGCCCACCCTGCCACCCTCCACGCCCTCCTCTAGCCCCCTCTTCCACCCTTCATCCACTCGTATTTTTGCTGCGGGCTGTCACGGTCCCACCAGGTCTCGAGAGCACGCCTCTGTCACCCGCACTCTGAGCATCGGGGGCCGTCTTTGCTGTCGGCTCAGTCCCTGCACTCGACTCTGAGGACCTGACCTTGCCCTCTGCCCCCTGTCTCACTGCGTCGGGACACCCTCGCCCACGCCCCTCTCCTCACCTGGGCCCCGCCCGCCCCGCTCCCTGCTCTGCAGCTGCTGTTCCGGGCTGCTCTCCATCACCCATCTCTGCCCCAGAGCCTGCAGAACACCGCAACCCGTCATTCTGGATCATCCCGCGTCTAACCTTTCACAACGCAGCCTGGACTAGCGCAGGACCACCCGCCCGAGGACACGGGGAGCTCAGTGACACGCCTGAAGCACAGGTCACAGGAATGCAGAGGAAGTCATCCCCGGGCTGGGCTTTGCTCTGTGGAGGGTTTTGCCCAGGAGGGTTCCCCACGGTGCGCTCGGCTGGGGACACAGCTTATGTAAAATGAGCGTGAACACGGTCTGTACTCTGGAAGGCTCTCCGGGATGCCCATCTCCACCCTCTTTCCATAGAGGGGACCGAGGTCCCACCGCGCAGGCCTGACCTCCTGACCCTGACCTCTCCACGCCTCTGCTGCCTTTCCTGGAACACCCCCCTTTCATGAAGCCAAGGCCTCCGCCATCGTCTGTGGTCTAGGAATTCACTCTCTCGTGCACTGGGTACTGTCAGAAGATGACCACCGAGTGTTGCCTCCAAGAAAACCCAACCAAACAGGGCAGCCCGCACCGTGCTAAGTGCCCCGCCCGTGTCCTCCTCGTCACCGTGAAAACACGGGTCCATCTTCGCAGCTCTTCCCGATGGTGACTAGGAGACTGGACGCGTCTTCGGAGGGCTTTTGCTGCGTCTAAATGCTGTGCCATATTCTGTCCCTTCCACGCCGCACACGCTGGGACTAACTCTAACTATGAACACCAGTTCGGGATAAAACACTGTGACATCTAGTACCTCCCACGTCGGCCCTGTGCTCCTACAGAACCAGCCAGAGGCCCCATCAGGCTTTGCTCGGCCACCAAGAGACCAGGCATCTCCATCTATTCATGGAGCAGGTGCGGCGCTCTAGTCTGTCCTTCACGGGGCTCCCCTTCCCATTAGCAGAGGAGAGCGTTGTGTCGTGTGGACTAACAGAGTCACTGAGGGGGACAGGCCTTGACGCCCTCACAGGTGTCCGGTCCTGACCTGAGCGGGCGCTGCCCACCCGTTTATATTCAGCGGGGCACAGGGTCAGGGTGCAGAAGATGGACTGCGGGCGGCCTGTGCCCGGTCCGTGGGGCTGCCCAGGGCCCACCCTGACCCTGGGCTCTTCACTGACTACTCAGCAGTGGGGAGCCCCACACCCAGCCGCTCCAAGTCCAGCCCCTCCTCCCTGGTTCTTATGGAGACTGTTTAGTTTGAATGTCATCCCAGCTTAACCCGTTTTCAAACTCATGGAACGTGAGTTTAGATTTATTGAAATTAATAAAAATTTGGAGGAGATAATGTAGAGGACGTGACTTCCGGTTGACTCGCGAGTTGGTCCAGGCAATCCGAGGCTCCTCACCCTCCCGTCCCTAAAATGTTCACTCTGCCCACTGTTCCCATGGTGGGCGCTGTGCTCAAGGACTCAGCCTTGAGAGGGGTGGTGTTGAGGCCATCTGGATGGTGTAGTGACTGAATCCTGTTGAGGCCTCTCTGTAAACTTCAAGACTCTGGTGGGCAGGGCGGAGATCTCCTTGTCGTGGGGCCACACAAGACAAGCTCGGATGTGAGTTCCCCTGCTGGCTAAACCTGCCACCTTCCCATCCTGAGTGGGCTGCCTCTTTCTTGGGTCTCTCCCTGCCCCCCGGGGACAGGGCCAGTTTCAGATGTCACCCAGGAAGCTCCCAAGGTTTCGAACCAATAAAATCCATTTAGGTGATAAAGCTTTGTTTTCTCTAAAAAGTATAAACAAAGGAACTAAATTACTGAATGTGTATATCAAGATTGCAATTTGGAAGGAAATTCACTGTGGAAGAAATAGAGAATTAAAATTAATGTATGGGAATCTATCTCCATGAACTAATTTTTTCCAGGACTATCTTCTTTTTCTTTCTTTTTAAATTCTGGTTTTTGAACATCACTTTCCAACATGGTTAGAATTCACTAAGGGTTATGGATTAAGGAAATTTCACTTAAAAAAAACTCTGAAAGAGGATTAAGAAAAGTACAGAGAATAAATAATTCAGAACATGGCGGGGGAGGACTCCCCTCATTAATAAATGTTAATGAGAATCTGTCAAATTGACATAAGTATACGAAGCCAGTGACTTTGAGACACAGCCCCAATTCCTTGACTTAGCATTTGTTGTGAAAACAAGAATTCAGGTGGGCCCTTAACGTGCTGCTGACATTTGAGACATGAACCACAGAAGCTTGTAATAACAATAATAATAAATAATAAAAACATTTATCAAAAACACCTAAAATTATTAACTTGCCCTATATTACTACATATAATAATGGCCACGAGTAAGAGTAATTTTCTTAGTGGAACAATTTATTAATGGATATGCAATAAAATATCTCCCCAAAAATCTTTTAAGAAATGACAAGGCAGAAAGCAAAATTTTTTGGTTCTCTGGGAATTTTTTTAATGTAAACATAAAATATTTGAAGAAATGATAAAAAGTCACAAATGAACCTGTAAATATATATTTTAAAAAATCTGGTTTCAAACAGGTACATGAGGCTTAGACACATAAATGTGCTATCAGATGAATGACTTAAAATCTAAATACAAATCAAAAAGGCCTTTCCGTAACTTCAATTATTAAAAACACAAATTCAGTAAATACTCCAAATCTAGGAAGGCTGACTTGAAGAAGTACGGTCAGAATGGTCACAAAAGGCGAGGACTAGTAGGACTGCACTTGAAGAGAAGGTGGACAGACGGAGCTGGCTGTCCTCGGCACACAGCTCCCCCACACGGGGACACCACCACACAGACAACATTACAGTTACACAAGCATGATCTCTACATATGTAAACATCCTTCAAGACAAGTTATATCTTCAACTTAAGCACAGATCAGTGAGCATATCCCAGTGATATGTTAAAATCTAGGTTAGAGCCAGAATACTCCCGTAGCAATTCTGAGGACACAGTGATGATCAGCAGGTAAATAAACGCAACAATAGAGACTTGAATCTAAGCTAAGCAGCTGGATGCAGAAGTGATGAATGAGTAGAATAACTCATAATTGTGTTAAATAAGGAACAGAGTTTCTAAACTGTTCGATACAATTCACACTTATTGTTTGGAAGCAAGCACACCTATATTAGTTTTCAAAGCAAACAATGTTACAATACAGTCACATGCTTATAGAATCACACACAGAAGTAACAAGAGTTGACATATTTTGGGTAGCCTTCACATATTCATTTAAAATTCCGACTCGTTGCTATCTTAATAGATGTCCATGTACTAGTAAGATTTCACACATTTTAAAAGTCTAAAAATAAAGCATATTATTATACTAAAAAACATTAATGAGCAATAAAAATGTTTAATTAGCATAGATTCCTATAAACTTTGGGAATTTTAAAGTTCAGCAGAATAGCAGGTACTTAACAAGAACATTTAAGTTAACTGTATGACAGTTTAAATTTAAAAGAATTACTTAATGTCTAGAAATAATTTCCTTGAGTTTAGAAAGTACTAAATCTTGGTTTCACCACCATTTTAAATTCGGACTTTATTAATATAAACAGGGAAACACAAATCTTATTTTAAGGAACAAAGAAGAGGCCACTGCCTTTGCCATGCAGTAACTAATTTATCATCTCGGGTAACGCAACAGGTAGAAATGGAGCCGAGAACAAGAATCGGGACTTTCTGGGCAGAATCAGGCGCATTTAAACCTGATAAATCAACATGAACAGAAGGCACTTGAAAGGCTCTTTGCGGTGTTTTGCAGCCAATGTTGTCTATGCCAATGGCAAATCTTATAAACAACTGCGCAAAGATGGTTCCAATCTCACGAAGCTCCCTATTTCTTTTAAAAAGCAGTATGTAATATATAAAAACGGAGTAAATTAAGAAGTTAATATATTAAACAATTTATACACATTTAAAATTATAGATATCTTACAAAACAGCTGTGATAATAAAAATTACTATTGCAAACAATAAACAAATAGGAATTAAACATTGTATAAAACGTCTCTGAATTAGCATATGTTGGCTGGGAGGAGGGGAGAGAAGAAAGTATTAGACCTGAAATCTAATAGCTTTATAACATAAAATATTCCTAATTAAACTTCACATATATCCTTAACACTGAAATATAAAAAAAATTGAAATTTTCAATAATTCCTTTTTTTAAGGCCATTGAAACAAGTTTCACATTGTTAAATTTTTGTGGTGTGTTATTTAGGGTCCAAGGATGTTGGGTAAACTCATCACATCCATTCTGCTTACGGTTTTTTCACTGAACAATATGTTCTGTTGTGTTTCCTCCTTGAATTCACTAGTGAAAAGTCAGCACCCAACGCCACATGTCACAATGTCTGGGATTCATTCATGAAATGGGAGGACGCTGATCTGCTGCAGATGTGGTCTGACTCCAAGGACGAATGTCTCTTGGGAAATGGTTGCTATGACAATGTTGTTGCTAGGATAATTCCAAGGATCACAAGCAAAATAATTACACAAATAATAATGAACATCATTTTCTGCAAGATAAAGAAAAACATTAATTAATTTGCAAGATATCAAAGGAAAGAAATCACTAATGTCATTTTCTGACAAAATTCTCCTGAAATTTGAGATAGTTTAAAACACAAGCCCATTATCAAGAAAGAACCCCTACAGGTCACAGAAGAGGGAGGCTGGGGAAGGAAAGTCCCACAGGCCAAGCACGCGTTATAGACATGTGTATATTAAATTAAGTGCGTTTAATACGTTAAAATATGTGTCGTTAAAACAACTATTTGCTCTTGGAGGGAAAAGGCCATGTCTGCCTTGCACCGTGTGGGTTCTCAACGAACACTCTCTACTGATCATAATAAAATTCCAAACTGCTATTTCTCAGATGCATGGTACACCTTTGTAAAACTTTAAATGAATCTATTTCTCATTTGCTGAAAAGATCTTATTTATACATTTTTTTACACTGAGGCATGATGCTCCTGTGTAAGAAATCAGCGAGCCGTTACCTCCGTCTTCCTGTGTACGTGGCCCAGAAGCATTAACTGGTTTTTGTTGTTGTCTACATTAATAAGCTCCCTTGCACAGCTGAAAGCTAAACCACCTGAAGAAACCTAGACTCTTCCCGGAAACGCGTGTGAGGAAGGAGGGCAGGAGGTCAGCAAGACGAAAGGCACACGGCCGCATGACTTCAAGCTCTCTTGTCGAAAGCAGCGATTCATCGTTTTCCATCCCAGTTACCACACGTACGCCACACGTGCCTCTACGGCAGCCCATCTGCTGAGACTGCACAGCTCTAAGCCAACCTCGAGGGCCAAGCACTCGGGTAATTACCGCACGAGTTATGAGACCAGCGGAGCCAGGCCCGCGGGGAACTTCCGAGTGAACTCCTCGAGCCGTCAGGACAGGCCTCTCCTCCCGCTGACGGTGCTTGGTAATAGGACGTACACCTCCCGGGACGTGAGGGCTTGAGTCCCAACCATGCCAGCGCCCCCTCCACTTGCTTTCCTAGGAACTTCGCCGTTCTAGAGACATCTCTTTCCTTTGGCCTATAATGCCCTCCTGCCCACCGCTGTCCACCCTGCAGCTCCAGAACCTGGCTCCCGTGTCGCCTGCCCCGTGCGGCCCGCTGACCCCCGCTACTGGAACCACCGTAGGGACCGGGCCACTCCAGTCCTGCTCTGACTCTCACTGCTGCTGTGCCTTTGCGAGCACGAGGGCGGGCACTCCCTGCGTGTGCTCTCTTCCACATGTGGCTCCCAGCTGTGCTCTTGTGAATCCCTGCGCCCTCAATGCCACACAGTCAACAACCATTCTCATCTAGATCCCAATAACAGCTCGAGCCAATGCCTGGACTTCTCCTTCAGGGACAGAGCACACCCTGGGGAGTGGGTGGTGTTTGAGCTGAGGATGGCTCTATCGCCTCCTGCACAGACACCAGGGCATGGGGTTCTCTCCGCCTGTCTCCTCAGTAGGAAAGAGCATCACCCCCTCGCCGCAGGATTACGGGCACAAGGATTACCTCCTCAAGGTGCCTGCGGTCCATGCCAGCCCAGAGGAAGGCTTGGCTGAACTATGTGCTGAGAGAATAAATTAATTTTTTAAAAGTATAATTAAAGACATCAACTGCTGCGTTTGAATAAAAAAATAATCGTTGGTGTGCACTTTGATGTGTTTTTTATTAATGAGGATTGTTTTGTGTTCGTCTGTATTTAACGGCACTAGGGTACGGCCCAGAACCAGGCTCACTCTCCCCTGAGAACCACTGAGAGGAGCCGGCTCTTACTCTGAGGCACTCCCAAAGGGCACCCATGAGAGCAGCTCACGTCACAGGGTCAGATCTGAAAATTAATGTTATCTTTAGTGTAACCACATTCAATTAACCATATTATGGCCACTAGGAAAAATTAAGAAAATACATATTTTAGAAAGAATTATAAAAATATTTTTAAAATACCATTACATTAGTGAAGAAAAATCACATACACCACTTTTTCAGCAGAGCTAATAGGAAAGATACATAACCTTCTGCCTAATAAAAACAGAGGGCTAAGAGTTCTTTCTGCCTCCGAAGATGGGACGTTAA